>NW_027185889.1:0-57763 GCF_028583685.1 Petaurus breviceps papuanus | reverse complement strand
CGCTCACTTGATGAGCAACAGCTGATGTGACTGGTTGGGGGGGGGGGTGCCCTCCATTGGTTCACACTCCCTGTGCACGAGGAGATCATGCTTGAATCATGCTCTATATAAGGAGCAACTTTTCTTTACCCTGGGCACCAGCCATGTTGGAATGAACTGAAAGTTGTTTCTCTCTTTTGTCTGTGGTCTTGTCAAAATCTTAATAAAGACATGTCTTGTTGCTTACCTATTATACACACACACACATATATATATATAAATATTATACTACATAATCTATATACCACAGAAAATATGTATTCACATTACTATTGGTTTAGAATATATTATAATTCATATACAATCTCTATATATTTGAATATATACAAATCTATTAATCTATCAATAAATCGATAAACATTAATAGCCCACTATGTCCCAGGGCCTGTACTAAGTATCATGGATACAAAAAAAAGGCAAGAAAACAATCCCTGACCTCAATGAGCTTACAATTTAATTTATTGATATATATATTGGTCTGGAGTATACATATATATATGCATATATATGCAAACATACACATATGTAGCCATAGATACCTATATATTGCCTGTATATACACAAAGGTAGTAACCTAGGACTCAGGCTCCTTACAGACAACTTTCCTCATCGATGAAGAATGATTATTTGATCCTCTGTGTCTACATTAGAAGCAAAGGTCTTTTGGCTTCCAGTATAGAGAAGAGACACATGAAATTCCAGGCTCTCTACAGTAAAGCAGAGAGCACTGAACTTATTCTCACTAATGAAAAGTCTACTACAAATGTTGATCATGCAAGGGAACTTCAACCTCTACCTTACCTCCCCACTGCCATTTACATACATAAATATAATATACATAGGAAACATAGGTTTGCTCTGGCCCCACAATCTGGCCATGTTTATTATATTCCACACCTCCCCCAGGGTTCTTCTCTACCCTGAGAGAGTTGAGAAGGATAGGGGTGTCTCTCATCTCTGTGTTCCTCCAGTTTTAGGAGCACAGCGATTGAGGTGTCAGAGTGATGTACCCTGCTTTGGGCAACCTAACTGTTGCCCTGCAATCCTAGGAATTATTTGGCCGGGTGAAGACATTGGAGACTGGGAAGTAAGGAGATGGTCCACAGATTACTGAGAATGGACAGATGTGTAGATGAGAGCAAACTACTGGAACCCATCCTTGGCTCCTTTCCTCTGCCCACAAAACAGATTTCACTCAAAGTCCCTAATTATCAGCAGAACCATGGAGTGATTAATTTCTTGTAGCTTTTGTACTCAGCAAAGGGAGGAAGAGACAGAGGAAGAGACAAGTAATCTGTTGGTTCTGGGCTGCCTGCCAAAAGTAGCCAGTACTTAAAATTGTGTTTCCTTAACTGTTCACCTTTTCAATATTGATTTTCAGTTGTTCATAATAAAAAAGAAATTGTGGTGACCAAACCATGACCATTTCATTATTTACATTTTATACCATCAGCATCCAGTATAGTGCCTTGCACATATTAAGTATTTAATAATACTTGTTGGTCTATTGGTTCTGATTTGTTTGTGAGAACAGTGTACATCAAGAAAGATGGAAACTTACCAAGTGAATTGCAGCAAAAATATTTGTGTAATTAATTGGTCAACGGTACTGAAAAATTAATTTAATGATTTAGTAAGCACCATCAAAAATGCCATGTCTGAGCAGGCATTTCTCATTCTGTATCTCTGGTGCAACACACCTCTGCCAAGAGGTGGGAGGTATTTCACTGTCAATATTTCATGATCAGGATTGGTTGATTGCAGCTTTGGTCAGAGTTCTGAGGTCTTTCAAAGCTGTTTTCCCCTCACATTATTAGTGTGATCATTAGTTGTTCATTTGATTCTCCTCATTTTACTCTGCATCATTTCATGTGAGTCCTTTCATATTACTCTGAATCCATCATTTTGTCATTCTTTATGGTTTATAATAATCAATTCACTTCATATACCATGATTTGTCAAGACATTCTCCAATTTATGGGTACCTACTTAATAGCATTTAATCTACTGATGTGTTTATATGATCATGATTTGTATGACACTACAATTTTCAAAAAAATTTATCTGAAGATTACTCCAGCGTCAATAGAGAGGCATACATTGGGTATGAATAAGCTGTAATGCATGACAAATGAAGAATTAAACAATAGAAAAGGTATAAAAAATGCAATCAGACAAATCGATGACAACCAGAAAAAGGAATGGACAGCCAAAATGCTTCTTTGGTATCCAACGTCAGGAGATGGTATTCATATATAGAGAGAAGAACAGATATGAACCTGATTTTTTGAGTTAATATTAGAATTTAAGTTCCTCATGTTAAGATTTTTTTTTATCCTTTGTATTGCTATTACAAGCCTTGCATATAGTAGGCACTTAGTAAATGCTTTGTCCATATTGTCTCCCCTAGTAGAATGTAAGCTCTTTGGGAGTAAGGATTTTTTCATTCTTAGTATTTGTATGCCTATTGTCTAGCACAGTGCCTTCCTTTCCTCTCAGCCTCTTCTTAACTCTACAATTTTCCTTTCATTATTCAACCAAAACTGCTTTCTCCTAAGTTACTATCTCTCAATCACCCTATTTAATGGTCTCTTCTCAATCCTCATCTTTCTTGACTTCTCACCAGTCTCTGATGCAGAAAAATCACTTTTATTCTTATATTTTATTCTTTCTTCTCTCTAGGATTTCATCTCATTACTCTTTCCTGGTTTTCCTCCTACCTAATTGACTGCTTCTTTTCAATCTTTTTTGCTGCATCTTCATCTAAGTCACAGCTGCTAACTATGAATATCTCACAGGGTTCTGTCCTGGGCCCTCTTTTCTCCTATTCTATTTCACTTGGTGATGTTATCAGCTCCTGTGAATTCAATTAGTTCTATGTGGATGATTCTCAAACCAACTTCGCCAGCCCTAACCCTCTTTGCTGAGCTCCAATCTCCAACCATTAGACGTTTTGCCCTGGATGTCCCATAGACATCTTAAGCTCAACATGACCAAAACTGAATTAATTTTCTTTATCTCTAAAACCTACCCTTTTATTATTTGTTTGTTTGTTTGTTTGTTTGGGGTTTTGAGCTGTCTGCCTCCTTCCCTCCCAACCCAGCACTAGAGAAGGCCAACATTTAACATAGATATGTATAGATATGAAACTATACAATACATATTTCCATATAGCAGTTCTTTCTTTGAAGTTAAATAGCTTTTTCCTTTTTATTCTGTTGTAGTTGATTTTTTTCTTTAAAAAAAAAAAAGAAAAGCAATCGGGGTTAAATAACTTGCTCAAGGTTACACGGCCAGGTGTTTCTGGGTGGGTGCTAAGTGTCTGAGCCCGGGGATTCGATCTCCAGGTCTTCTCAACACTGGAGCCGGTGCTCTTACTCGCTGTGCTACCTGGCCACCCCTGTTGTAGTTGATTTTAATATTCATCTTACTCAAAATAGCTTAGTCATTCACAGTTACTCTTCATACTGTCATACTGCTGTAACTGTATAAAATATTCTCTAGGTTCTGCTTGTTTCACTCTGCCTTATTTCATGAATGTCTTTCCACTTTAAAAAAAAATCAAGCTGCTCATCATTTCTTACACTACAATAGTAGTCTATTACTGTTAATTCCATCTTTATTAATATAAGCATTTAGAGATATAAGTTGTCCTCTGACTAATGCTTTTGCTCCACAAGTCTATGCTGAGGGTCATCTCCCCAAAGTGAAGTTCTTGCCTCTGGGTCTCTTCCTACATGAGGCTTTGTGTCCCTGAAGCTTTAGGTGTCTCTCCCCCAATCCTCCACCATATAGAACCAACTTAATTTATTTTGAAATTGCTGATTTGAGGACTGCTTTGATGCCATTTGCCCTGGCACAGTTTTTTTTTTTCCTTCTGGTGTTTGCCCTCAGTTATGGCTCTCTTTTCACATCCTTGTAATTTACACAAAATAGTTTATGAAGAAGGTCATCCAACATTGTGGTGTCAGGCTGTTTTGGCATCTTAATCTTCATTATCATCAAATAGATGTTACTATATTGTCCTCTACAGCATTCTAATACTCTTCTGCTTCAAAGGGTCACTTTTAGAAAAAGGGCAAAATAGAACTCAAACAAAAACAGCCATAATAGTGAACATTAGTGCCTAATGTATACAAAACTCCATGCTAGGCATAGACATATAAAGTTTAAATAAGATAGTTCTTATCTTTGTGGGTGTTTCCTTGTGTAACTTAAAATTTGGTAGCTGAAAGCACTTAGGAGGTTGGATGGTCTTGACCTTAGGTAGGGAGGCATGATTAAAAAAGAAAGTGTGAACACATCCCCTTCCCCCCACCCCATCTCCCACCACCATTTTCAACTCTGAGCTGAAATGAAACCATGATCTGTCCTTCCACAGACACTTTTTGAAATAGGTTTGTTGAACAGGGACAATTTCAAGATGTGAAAAGTTGTCTCATTAGACTGAATTTCCTAATTAAGCTATGATAAATACTTCCCTAAATTCAAAACATGATCAGTTTTTCACTCAATTAATTAAAAATTAGGCCAAGTTGGAAGAAAGGGGGGGACACCTTAAATATCAGCTCTTGAAATTTTTAAAGTTTATTTTGACTAAAATAAAACCAGGAGGCAAAAGAAGTACAGCATTCCTTTCCAAAAACTGACTTGGACCCTTGCAACATGCTTCTGGAAACTCAGTTCCTTAGAGGGTAACACCTCTCTCAGATCTTCCAGACAGGAAATCTGCTTTCAGAAAAGAATTTGATTTTTGTTCAAGAAGATTATCATTAATTCTCAATATGACATTTATTGCTATAGGAATTTCCAAATAGTTAAAGCCTTAAACATATTTACACATATACACACCCATAGAAACTAAAAATTAGGACAAATAGGGATTTTAGGGTGAGTGGAGATGGAGGTCACGTAGAGGCCAATGACACAGATAGGCAGTTTTTGTAGGAAAATAATTTTGTGCTACGATTTTGATGACTCTTTTACAAGAAAATGATTAATTGGAACATGGGGAAAATATAGCATTTTCTTCTAGCAAAGGATGACATTTATTCTTTCTCTCAGCTAGAGATGTTTTCTTTGAACAAAGGCTAGACAAATTATGAAAGGTTTGTTTGACCTGAACGTGTACTTTCTGGAGTTTGAAAAAGAGAGAAAATGACCTTTCTACTGAGACTCAAGGCTGGTCCTGTTTTACAAATTGCCTATTCTATGCTGCCACACAGATGCCTGGTTGCAAGTTTCTTTCTCTTGACAATTAGAGATAAAGAAAAGGTGACATGATGTGTTGTTCTAAGTAGTATCATGAAAGAAATTTTATCTGTTTTATTCCCAAACTCAGGCTGTACTCTTCAGGGAGCAATACTCTTGAGGATTAAATGACCCAGAGAAATATAGGCTGAAGAAAAATAGGATTAAATCATGATTCCAGAGGTTTGATGTTGAAGAATGCCACCTACCTCTTGACAGAGAGGTGAGGGACTAAATATGCAGAATGGTGATGAAGTAAAGAACTGAGTCTGATGGGATCTTGCAGAATGATTGGGTTTTCCCAATAATTAATTTCTGGGGGTATGGTGGAAAAGTCAGAGAAGGCAGTGTAAGTCTGTATATGTAAATATATAAAGTATAATATATATTATTAATAAAACATAAATATATACATATATATGCACACATATATTAAAGAATATTAATTAAATTAAATATGAATTAAAGAATATGAAAATCAGCAGAAGGTAGTTAATATAAGGTAGTTGAATGAGGGAGGGTATTAGCACTTGAGGAAAATTTGTTTGATTTGAGATGACAGGTGGAATTAGTCTTGGACTAGTAATACACCTTTTATCAGTTAAATTCAGTAATTGTAAAAACAACCACAGTTGCACAGTAATTTAAATGAATTGTCTCTTTTGATGCTTGAGTTCAATAGGTTCCATGCCCATTCTACAGAAGAGGAAGCTAAGTAGCAAACTGATCAAGTGATATGCTCAATAGATGGAATTAAAATTGAATTGTTTCTACACACACAATGGCAGAGAAGTGCTTTGATCACAACTTTTAATTTATTGTGATCTTTCTTCTCACATAGTATGATGACTCTATGATCTCATCAAAGTGTGCACTCCTTACAGGAGATTCAGATCCCAACTTATCCACACTTTCTCATCCTGTGAGACTCTAGTCCATGTCCATTCACAGACCCTTTACAGAGGGTATACCAAATGTCCATGGATGATGTCTGTCCTTGTGTCTCTTGACATTACATGAACACCAGTGGGATATATGGATTGTCCATTGGTTATCCCTCACTCTTAGTACATGACCAACCCATTTCTATTTCTGATCATACATGTCTCTGATCATACCCTTTATATTACTTCTCCTGTGAATTCTTTATGGCCTCTTCATGCCCACTGTGCACCTCTCCATTGCCTATTGGTGACCTTAAGTTTTAATTCATCAGGGACTGTGACATTCCATGACTCATAGCTATACAGTATCAGAATAATATTGTTGAAAAAAAGGGTCTTTGTTTTAGAGGTCTTGGGGTCTGTGCATTTTTCTAAAGGCAATCCTGCCCTATTTCTTAATCTTTTTCAATTCAGGTCCCAGTTCACTATCCATCTCTACTATGTACTAATGGACCACCACTATAGGCTTTCCATCCAATTATCTAGAATTTTTATATATTCACTTGATTATGGAAAATGCATCCTGAATTGCCTCTAATCAATGACATATGAATTCCTCAGGAGTCAAGGATTGTTTTGTTTTTCTCTTTATATCCCCTTTACCTCGCATCATGTACTTATTGTCATAAAGCATTTGATTAATGTTTGTTGAATGAATGATGTGGACTGCAGTTCATGGTGAGTTATCTTCTGCATATCCTCCAGAATTCCTGCAACAATAGAGAATGTAGCAATTTGACATGGACATGAAACTTTTCACCCTATAAGACCCCTCAGCCCTTATCATTCCTTTCTCAGATTAGTGAATCCCTCCTGGAACCTCCATTCTAGGGAATCAACCAGGGCAGTCATTCTCTCTCCTTCTCTCCTTTCTCCTTATAATCCAGACTTCTCTTTCTAATCCTGGGAGATGACTTGATCCCAGCTATTTTCTCAGCCTGGAAGATTCCTCTACCTCTTCTTTTGATCAATCAATTCTTCCTAGAATTCTCATTTTAAAGAAAGTGCCTAGAAAAGCCCTGTTTAATCTTCCATTCTTCTCTGGTTTCTGTTTCTGACTTTCAATATGAAGCTTAGGCCTTTCTAAGAATCATTTGACTGGATGATCTTCTCTCTTGCCAGTGCTCTTACTTGATCACTGCTTAACAATGAGGTCCTATGATGGCCTAGAGCTCCCTAGCAAAGAGGACTCTATGCAAACCGCTCTGTTTTACCATATCCTTGGGAAAATCATACCTCATAGTGCTACCTAGGAAATTATTCTAATTCTAATTATTCTAATTCCGTCCCATCACATGACAAGACACCAAATACTAGAAGACAACTATTGAGGTCTCCCTTGAGTCTTCTTTTCCATAATAATTATTTCTCACTAATGTACCATTGGTGGAGTTGTGAAATGATATAATCATTCTGGATAGCAATTTGGAACTTTGCCAAAGAGCTATAACTGTGTATATCTTTTGGCCCAGCAATGCCACTACTAGTTCTCTATCCCAAAGAGATAAAACAAAACAACAACAAGGAAAAGGACCAATATGTACAAAAATAATTATAGTAGCTCTTTTTTGTCATATGAAAGAGTTGGAAACTGAGGGGATGTGCATGAATTGGGGAATAATGAACAGGATAATTTCAGAAAAATCTGGGAAGGCTCATGTGAATTGATGTAAAGTGAAGTAAGCAGAACTAGGAAAACATTGAACACAGTAAAAACAGTATTATACAATGATCAATTGTGAATGAAAACTCTTCTCAATAATACAATGATCCAAGATAATTCTAAAGGACTTATGAAAAATACTATCCAGCTCTAGAGAAAGAACTAATGAAGTCTGAATGCAGAATGAAACATACTTTTAAAAAAATTCTTTATTTTTCTTGTTGTTTGGTGTTTTTTTGTCTGTGTTTTTTTCACAATATAGGTAATATGGAAATGTTTTATATGACAGCACATATAAAAATCTATAGCAAATTACCTGCTTTCTCAAGAAAGGAGGAAGGGAAGAAGGGAAAGAGGGAATTTGGAATTTAAGATTAGAAAAATGGATGTTAAAATTATTTTTATATATAAAAAAACAAAATATGTAAAAAAAGCATGAACAGAAGAGAAAAATAAAAGAACAAGCACCCCTGATTCCTTTAACTGTTTCCTCAATATAACATGGACTCAAGATCCGTCAATATCCTGGTTGCCCTCCTAATCACAGTTTCCTGCTTATCAATATCCCTCCTCTAACCATGTGCTCTAAAATGAACATAATACTTGTGGTGGTGCACTAGAAAGAGACCAAGAGTTAGGAAGACCTGAGTTAAAATTTAGCTTCAGACAATGCTTAGCTGTGTGACTTTGGGAAAGTCACTTAACTTTTGTAATCTGCTTCACTTTTTTTCCATCTGTAGAATGGAGATAAAAATGGCCTTTACTTCCTAGAGTTATTGTGAAGATATCAGACAATATTTAGAAAATGCTATACAAACTTAAATGTTAGTTGTATTCTGATGTTCTTTATTCTTTTAAGATGTGACTGTCTCTCTCACTGGCAGCCAAAGATCATAATGTTTGCATTTTCCAACTTGAAACTGGTTATTTCTTTTGGCATTCCCATTTAAGATCAAACTCTATTATAGCAAAAAAAGTTTTTAACATTAATTTATTTGGAACAGTGTAAGAATAACATTATATATAATGCTAAGTTAATACACAGCCAGCAGAGGGAGCCTAAGGCACTGTTTTGGGAGAGGGGATTGGGGAACACCAAGGAACCATGCTTTATTTTGCGTCATCCTTCTAAAATACCAAGTTCTTTCAGCACTGGGTCACTGCTTGGCATCCACGAATGTGGAGTAAATGTCCTTGGAGTCCCCAGAAGTTTCCAAGGAAGCTTTGGTAGATGCTCCCTGGTATGCTATTATAAACTTATTCAGAGTTATTACAGTATACATACTTTTATATTTTATTACTGCTTTTTTTTCCAGTCATTTTTGACTATAGGACACCCTCTGTCTCCACTGCCAGTGAGCCCTCCCTTCTAGAAAGAAAAAAATAAACATTTAAGCAAAGCCAACTAACAGAGTTACTTCATTTGGCAACATAAGTATAGTATCTTAGGTCTCAATGAAAGGAAGGAAGTTTGTTTTTTTCTTTTCTCCTTTGGGCTCCTAAACATTTTTTACACATATATACGTATACATGCATATACATCTATCTAATCTGTTGAGGTTGTTTATTGTTATTTGTCCTTCAATGTCATAGAGAATGAATGACATCACAACGTTGGGGTAAAACAGTGGCTAATGGGTCATGTCTTGACTTGCATGTGAATTGGATTTGTGAGGTAGTCAAAGTCACTAGCCTCACTCTCTTTTCTAGTCATTGAAGTTTAGTGACAAGATCAAAGCCAGGATGACTGGCTATGGCCTGGGATGCATTGGATGACCTCAGCCTCTTCAATTTCTGAACAAACTCTAAATGCTCAACAGAGCCTGCTTCAGCTGCCCTCCTGGCAATTGGAACAAATTGTTCTCATCTGCCCTTTGCACCAGGAAAGTCTTTACATTCTGGGGTAGACATCTCCCAACTCACCAATGGATTTGAAGCTTGGCAATTACCTTCGATCTGCTTTAGCTAGCGTACTGAGATACTTTTATTTATTAGAGCTTCTTGGAGCCATAGGTGAGAGTTGGATGATAGATGGATACCAAAGCCCTGAAAAGGGCTTGGTAAGCCCTGACACCAGAGGTGCTAGTCCTCTGTGAACATGCTATACAGGTTGTACTGTGTGTATTAGGTAGAAGGCAGGAATGCCTTTTGTGGCCTTTCCTGGAAAAGTTGTAGGTGTAACCCAGAATGAAATGGTAGTGCTTATATAGCCCACAGGAAGTTAAGCTCAGAAAAAGAAATAAAAAGAAAGGCAATAATATATACTGTAAATGCTTTCAGGAAGTCACTTAATCTTAAATCTGGACCCATTAACTGGACCTAGTAATTTGTGACAAAGTAACATTTTTAATTTCTTGGAGAGGAGAGAGGAAAATTGATTATTAGATTATTAGATAATTAGATTATTTATATATATATAATAATTAGATTATTTTTCATAATCTAAATGAGTGTAAGAGAAAAATACTTTGGGCATCTTTATTTTAAAAGCAATTCGGGTTAAGTAACTTGTTCAGGGTTACAGGGCCAGGTGTTTCTGGGTGGGTGCTAAGTGTCTGAGCCCGGATTAGATCCCAGGTCATCCTGACTCTGGGGCCACTGCTCTTACTCACTGTGCTACCTGGCCACCCTTAAACATGATACCCACAATTGAGCTCAACTTGTATTTTTTTTTTGCTTTTTTGGAGGGGGAAGGGCAGTTGGGGTTAAGTGACTTACCCAAGGTCACACGGCTGGTAAGTTTGTCACGTGTCTGAGGCCGGATTTGAACTCAGGTCCTCCTGACTCCAGGGCCAGTGCTCTATGGACATCTTACTGCCTATTTTGGGTATCTTATGTACTGTGTGAAATTCTAGAATTAAACAGTAAGGTACAATTATAAAAACATGTAATCTTAATACTACATTAACTTTAATGTTTTTATTTATAAGATGATTAATAACATGTTTTTAACAAGATTTTTGTTTTTAAAGCTTTCTGATAACTTCCCTGTATAGATGAGAAAATACTTCCCAAGTGATGATTTTGTGCTTCTCTTCTCATTGGATATTATTGAACCTTTTAAAAATTCTAAATTTGAGGGTCATTTGGTCAGCTTTCAATCTCTTGAAAAATATTCATTTTCTCATGACATTTCCCCCCATTCAGTTAATTATTTTCATGTTAAATATCAAATGAGAGATCTTAAAATACTTTTTTCTTCCATCTATGCAGTGTGTGAAAAAAGTATAGTCTTATAAAGGGTTATAACATAATTCTTCTGAAATTGTTAATTTAGCAACAGGAATCAGCTGAGTACTTTAGGGTAGTGAAGGTGACCACCCAGAGAAAAGAGTCAGTGTACTAGAATGAAAAGAGCTAGGCTAGAAGTCATGAGTCCTGGATTCTTGTTCTTAACTTTTTAGTTTTTAACTTTCTTAAATTCTTAACTTCTGCTTGACACCTGGATCAAGGGATAGGCTGGTGCTTGTTAAAAGCAGGATAATGAAGCTAAACAACAATAAAGGTAGGAGGCTGTGATGATAATTGAATGTCCTTTGGGAAGGAGTAGCATCTTCCAGAAAAGGAAGAGGAATATGGCATAATAAAATGTAATGCTCTATATTCAGAAACAAGGTTTGAATGAGATTATGCTAATAGTACATGCTGCTTGCTGGAAAATATATGTTGTTGTTGTTGTCTAGCTATTTTTCAGTAGGGTTCAACTTTCTGTGACCTCACTTGGGGTTTTCTTGGCAAAGATACTGGAGTGGGTTGCCATTACCTTCTCCAAGGATTCCATATAAAAGCAATGGATGAATGAATGTGTTTAATGTTTCTATGTTACCTTGTGAATGGATCTCTATAATTACCTAGTGGAAAGACACAAGGGTAGAGTCCTAGAACTCTTAAGTAGTATATAAAGAAGTACATATATAGGGCAGAGGCATAAATGATAGGAATCACGGCAGAACAATGGGTCTAATACTACTGAAACAATCTTAAGCTGGAGATTTATAAAAAAAACTAGTGGTTTTATAGAAAAGTGAATCAAAACAAAACAAAGGAACTAGGGAGAACAGAAAATGGCAATTGTGGTTACAGCTACTACTACAACCCACTCAAGTACCACAGGCACAACATATAGTTATGGGAGCATGTAGATGCCAGCATGGACATTCAGAATCAAAATGATTTATAGCTCCATAAAACTTAAAATAAGTCAATGAGATAAAACAAGATTAATAGGGAAGGAATAGAACTATATGCGTGGCAAAGTCTCTCTTTAGACAGGCTTTTCTTCTTGTCTCATACTCTTTGCCTGTCCCCCCCACCACCCCTCTTGCCCCACACCTTTTCTTCCTCTCTCTTTTTGTACAGGGGCACATGGGAAGATTTTGGAGCAGGTGGGCACTTAATGTGTTTATACCATAAGGTTTTTCCTTTCGAATATTTTCTCTCTCTCTCTTGAAAATCAATCATTCCCATGGCTCCAATTAATACCTCTTTGCTTTGACTCCTGTCATAGATTTAAACATTATCTAACCTTGCCAATGCTTCCAATAACTGCTTGCTTATCGTCAAGATGTGTGAACATGTTTTGATCCAAGAGTAGTTTAATGTATGCAAAAATCAGTATGTTTTGCAAAGTTTACCTATATAAAAATAACATACTTTCTATATGACTAGTTGTTGGATTAAAAACATCATGCAACTTATATAGAAAACAGTTTAAAGACTTGAGGATCCAGCTCTACCCAGTGCAGACTGATGTGCTTTAACTCAGTGCATACTGTCCAGTGCTGGAGAATTTCCTGTCCCTACTGCTTCTGGAAACCTCCCTGGTCAAGTAATCCAACAAGAGCTTCTGCCACCTCAGATCAGACCTTAAACTGAGATCATTCATTACCTTCTCCCTGCATCGACAGGATTAAGTTGTATGCTTGCCTTCCTAAAATAAAACTCCATTTCTACAGAATCTTTTACACTTGCCAATAACTCACATTGCATATTGAAATCATCATCTGTCTCCTGAACTGGAGACCCACATCTCCATTTGCTTCTAAGTATTTTCCACTTGGCATCCTGGCACCACAAACTCAACATGTACCTGACCTAGCTGATTGTTCTTTCCCCTAAAGCATTCCCATATTTTGATTTAGTACTTTTTCCTGTGATACTGGAAAAGTCCATAGGTGTATGGGAGAAAATATGGGAGAGAGCAGATTGGAGGAGGGGATATACTGTAGAACTTCTATTTTGGGGCGGTGGGTAAGGGAAAAATGGGGAGAAAATTTGTAATTCAAAATCTGGCAGAAACAAATGATGTAAATCAGAAGTTAATAGAGCATAAAAAAAGAGAAACCACCTAACAAGCTACAATAGTGAAGGAACTTTTTACCTGTGTTGCCAGAATCATGCCCCAGACACAAGTCTGTTCTTGTTAGAAATATGCCCCGGATACAAGTCTGTTCTTGTTTTTGTGAGGTAATCAAGGCTTCGCTAGAAATGGCATTTCACCCCCTTAGAACCATATTTTGTTGTTAGTTACATCTACTTCTATAAAGACGAATCTTTCAGAAGGCTCGAGGCTGTCTTTCCTACTGGGGAGGCAGCTACCAGCTGGTTAATAAACACTCCTATCAAATTATAATTGGCTGGTTTGTCGTGTACATTTTATTTGTCCATTTCACTGGAGGTCCCACCAAGATAGCCTTTGGCTCTGTATTGACAGCTGAACCAGGTTCTCTGGAGGGCCGGGAAGGCAATCCAATCTAGGGAGTGACCAACAAGTGACATTCCTCAGCCCCTGGCTTGTATTGTTTTCCTGAGCGAACCAGAAACCTAAGTCCTTCCCAGATTATTTCGATTCGATCCATGAGTGTTCTGTTTCATGATTCTGTTTCAGTTTAGTATTCCTGTATAGTAAGAGGCTAAGCTGGATGCGGTGTTGACACCCTTACTGACCTCCACAGGACACTGTCGGAAAGAGTTGTTTTCTGCTTCTGTTCCCTGTGTTTCTGTCCGGTAACCTTAATTTTCTCTGTAACCTTCATTTGGTTTGGTTCATGTTTTTCTGTATCTCTCACTAGATGTCGCTGCTACCTGTATTTCTGTCTGTGTTCCTGTCCTGTAACCTTAGTAACCTTCTCTGCTTGCATTTCCCTCAGGGGAACACGGTTTATGTTTTTGTGTTTCTAATTGTCTTTGTAACCTTAATTTTCTCTGTGTTTCTGTCACTAGGTGTCTCTGTAACTTTAATTGTGCTGTAACTTTCTTTTTCTGTCTTTACTTGCATTTATGGATCAACAATCATTTGTGATCTTAATTGTCTTTGTAATCTTAATTTTTTATCTCATTTTGTCTCTACTTGTATTTATGGGCCAAGAAATATCTGCGCCCTAGGGGGGAGAAGCCCTCTTAGCCAAAGAGGGCCCCGGTACTATTCCACCCTGAATCTTAACCCAGGAAGCCACCGCTAAAGACCCAAAATGGAACAAACACATGGCCAGGTCAGTGGTGGTGGTTTTGGCTGAAACAGGCACTTTCCCCTCCCAGAACAAAGGGCCCCATCATCTACGGAAATACATCCCCTTCAGGAGGGAGGAGGGTGGTCATGAATTGGCAACCACTGGAACAAGATCAGTGTGCCTACTGCAGACAGAGGGGCCAATGGAAAAATGCCTGTCCATCCCATAATCCTAATCCAGTCCTGCCCCTGGAAACTGAATAGCGGGGCTCCAGCTCCCAACATCCTATCCTCAGCTGATTCTGCCCTGAGGAATCTCAGTTGTTCCACCTGGGATCCCCAAAGGGAGGGAGAGAACTTTCTCCACTTCTCAAGAGGTTCTGAATCTGTCATGCTGTAAAATCCAAAAAGCAGCCAAGCGGTAAGAAACGCTGTACCTATGCTAGAAAGATTGATAGTCTATTTCTCCTTCTACTTCTTTGGACTCCAGTCAAGATCTATCTAACAGAAAAGGGACCACTTCAAAGATCAAAGAGAAGTCTGGCAAGCTGGTTGCATAACCAGGACCTCTACTCTAGACCACAATCCAGACCCAAGCAAGTTAAAGCAAGAGCAATTACCCCTCAGATTGGTCACTTGGTCCCCCTATAATCTGCAGGCCAGGAGCTGAAGCTGCCATGTGGTGGTGACTGCATGGCTGCTGTGCCTCAGCTGCATCTCACCCTTTGGGCAAAGGCCAACCTCACTTCTAAATTACCACATCCCAAAGTCCACACTGCACTGACCTCTCACTTTGTCTTTAGCATCTGTTAATTTTGAAAACCACCACAGCTGCTGGTGATCTGAAGTCTCTCCACCTGACAAGCAGTCAGACCTGCCCTGAGGCTAAAACCTCTAACTCATGCAGGGCTGGGGTCAGCTCCCAGAGTGCTGTTGTAGCCACTTCCTGCTGGCCTGCTTGGCTGTCCTCAGTGGGAGGTTAGCTTCTCTGTGTCATTTTGTGGGTTCTGTAGCAGTCACCTTTTGCATGAATTGGAGGAGGTCTCTTTGATGAACTTTTGAAATTATTTTTTCATCTGGCAAATTTGGCTTTTTAAGGCATTCTTTTCATTGGCTTTTTGGGCCTCTTTCCATTTGAGTTAATCTGTTTTTTAAGGTGTTATTTTCTTCAGTCAAGTTGTTGACTCTCTTTTCATGATTTTTGTGCAACATTCCCATTTCTCTTCCCAATTTTTTCCTCCACTTCTCTTAATTGATTTTCAAAATCCTTCTTGAACTCCTCCATGGCCTGTAACCAATTCATATTTTTCTTGGAAGCTGTTGGTTCAGGAGTTCTGACTTCACTGTCTTCCTCCCATTCCATGCTTTGATCCTTTTTGTCCCCCAAAAAGGAATCTAAGGTTTGATCGCTATGATTGCTTTGCTTCCTTTGCTTGCTTGTGTTTGCCACTCAGTTACTTGACATTTCAGCTGTTTGCCACAGTAGAGCTCTAATTCCAGAAAGGAGAGCTTTGTCCCAGAGCTATTAGTTGGGGTTCCTCTCTACAGACACCACAAGCTCTGGCTCACTGGTCACATATCCCATGACCTCCACCCAAGACAGCAATCCAGATCCAACTAGGTTAAAGCAAGAGTGATTAACCTCGGAATGGTTGCTTGCTCCCCGTATCATCTGCAGGCTAGGTGCTCTGAAGCAGCCATGTGGCTGCGGCTTCATGGCTGCCATATCTTTCCCACTTCTGGTTCCGGGGGCAGAGGCTGGACCACGCTCCATTCCCCCCCAGTTCCAACAGAGTTCCACATTGACCTCTCACTTTCTCTTTGGCATTTATGGTTTCATAATTCTGGAAACCACCACAGCTGTTGGTGATGCACTCTCCTGAAGTCCACTCCAGCCACTGCTGGTCAGGGCTGCCCTGGGGCTCCCATGAGCCTGGACTTGGCTCCTGGCTTGGTACAATAGAGCCTTACAGTCTGCCTGCCAAGCTGCCTTCAGTGGGACATTTGTTTCTCTCTGTCACTTCATGGGTTCTGTAGTTGTAAAATTTGTTTAGCATCATATTTTGTATGTATTTGATGTGGTTTTAGGGGGAGCTCACAGAGTTTTCCTACTTCTATGTCACCATCTACCCCTGGAAGGATTTTAAAAAACTTAACAGAACAATTTATAATTCATCATAGGAGAGTCACTGGAATTTATTGAGTAGTGGAGTGAATAGTCGTATTTGTAAATAAGGAAGATAACAGAAAATAGCAGAATTATTTGTGATATCTCCAGGATATCTAGATTGTAATATCTAATAGTCAGCCAATTTTATATGAATTCCCTTGACATACTCCACAGGTCATTCTAAGTGGCCTTCCTACTGCACATCATCTATTATCATCCCATGCCTAGAATGTCCTCTCTCCTCATCTATGCCTCTTAGAAACCACAGTTTCCATTAAAACTCAGTTCCAACACTACCTCCTATATGAAGCCTTTCCTGATATATCTGGATGGTAGGGTCTTCCAACCACAATTTAACTCTTATTTATTTTGTTTATACCTATATGTTTATGTACGCTCTTGTTTCCAACCTCTGAACTAAAGATCTAAGAGAGAAGGGACAATCTCATTTTTGCATAACCAGGACAAAAGAGTGTGTCTACACAAAGTGGGCACTAAGTATTTGTCAAATGACTGATTTTTTAATGCTTCTTCTAAAAGTTTATACAGCATTTTTTAATAATCTGCTTTAGGTTTGTACTAGAAATTGAAGCTGGGTTAATTTTCTATTATAGAATATTGATCTATTCATCGATAAGAGAGTACCAACTAATACTCTCTTTTCTTCAGGAAATTTGTATACTGTCCGATCTCAAACAATATAGCATCTCTTCAATACTCTGTGGTTTTCAAAGAAATTAAAATTGATTTCATGAGTTCAAATCTGGCCTCAGACAGCTGTGTGATTCTGGGAAAGTCATTTAATCTTATTTCCCTCAGCTTCCTCATCTGTAAAATGAGCTGAAGATGAAAATGGCAAACTATTCCAGTATCTTTGCCAAGAAAACCACAAATGGGGTCAAAGAGTGAGACATAATTGGAAAATGACTAAACGATAGGAAAAACAATAAAATAGTGATAGCCACATTTGTGATTTTTTTTTCAGCACACTGGAAAGAAATTTTTCTGTTCCTAATGATTTCAGTCCATGAAACGAGCAAAAGTCTTTGTGTTATTCAAAGCCCACCAAATACGATTTTCTAAGTGTGATCCTATAAATGATATATTGCAATGGCTACAGCTCTAAAAGAGCCTTTTGTACAATGACTAGATCCTTATTTCTTCTCCAAACAGTTGTAGCACTGAGACTCTCCAAACTTGGGCCTCCTTACTTACTCTGACCACTTGGTAATATTCTCTAAGAACTAACCTACTTGTGAGTAACACAGCCAACTCAAACCACTCTCAAAGCCATTCATTTGCTTTTTGCCAAGGCTCGAAGCCTCTGTGAAATGTAGTAAGTTTTTTTTTATAGTTGTCCAGTTGTTGGTTGGGTACAATATTCTGAACTCACAATTCAGTAATTTTTTTGTCTGGCTGAAGTAACAAATTGTTTCATCATGAGAGCCAAGGGTCTTTGGTTTGTTTTTGTTTTGTGGAGGGGATTCCAATCCTCATTTCTTATTTTTCGTTTTTCCTAAATGCAAGAGAATCCAAGAATACCATTACTCAGATCCAAAATAAACACCAATTAGCTCCAAAGGGTAACACATAAGTAAATCCTGGAACTTAAGTTGCCACAATACTATTCTACAATCCAAGCAACAAGCCCCTTAATAGAATATGTTCTAAGAAATCGTGAAATTCTATAAACTCAACATATATCCAAATCCCATGTAGATCCTGTCCTTGGTTTATAATCTAGGATTACTGTGTGGTCATTAGTTAAACAAAAGATTTTTCCAAGCATCTTTACCACCTTTATTTTGTCTGGAATTTAAAGGGGACAGAGAAAATGAGAATTATAGCAGAAAAGCCTATAGTTTTCCTGTGGTATGGGTCAGTTAAATCAATTTATTAAAAATCTATACTGTTTCTCTAGTTAATAATCTAATGGTAATTAAAAGACAACCAGAGAATCTTGGCATCTTTGTTAAACTCCAATAAACCTAAATTACCAAAATTCCTTCTGAACCATGAATAACATTATGGCCAAAACATCATGCCATGGACATATTAATCAAAACTAATTAGAAAGTAAATATTCTATGGCATAGAGTACCTGTCCTGACTCAAAGAAAGAAATCCTGGGTTCTAACTCAAACACTCACTCTCTCTCTCTCTCTCTCAGTCTCTGTACAAGCAAACCACTGAACTCCTTTGAGCCTCATTTTCTTCATTGGTAAAATGAAGAAATTGGACATGGTAACCTCTGAGTACTAGATCAAAGGTGCTTATTCCTATTAACTGTACCAGTAACCAGGGCCACAAATTAGGAAGAAGTGAGGCAGAGTATTACATTGGAAATAGGACTGAATTTGGAATTTTAAAGTCTGAGTTCAAATTTTCCTCTGCTACTTATTAACTGAATAAAATTGGACAAGTCACTTAGCTTCTCTAAGCCTCAGTTCTCCCATATGTAAAATAGGTGAGGGACTTGAAATAAATGGTCAAATTTTTCTGGAAGAATGAAATGGTCCATTGCATACATCCAAATATGTCCAAAGTGAGGTTTTAATTACTGTATGGAGGTAGGCAGTAGAATGGATTCTTGAGGCTGGTCACTTTTCTCTCTTCAGAGAGAAGGTTCCAGATTAGAATTACATCTGTCTACCCCACCAATAAATAATCTAGAAGAAATAATTTCCCCCTTTACATTCTAAATACTTTCCTATTCGCTATCCCTTGAACAAAAATGTAGTGAGTTAATCCTATAGCCAAAGGCTTGACTTGCACCATATATTAGTTACAAAAAAGACTATTGCATACAGTGAATAATGACTAACATAATTTATTCAAGCAGAGAGCAAACAGAACACACCAGACCTTCTTCCAAAGGGATTGCAATGACTCAGTATTAACCCTTTTGACCTTGATCTCCCCCAAGGAAACATTTTCTGACATCTCTAGTTAGGAAAGTTGGAATCAATAATCTATTGGGGAACTGGCTTTCCCCTACCTGTATTCTACTTCCAAATTTTTTTTTTCCCTATGGGTCTTTCTTTGAAGAGAGTTTGGAACTACGTATCTCCTTTCTGAATGGAGGAAGTAGTTCAGCCAAGTCTACCCTTCAAAAAGGCATACAGGATTGAATCATCATTCCCTCTACCAATGAGAAAAGTTTTATGCAAATATTTCAGGCTTAAACTCAGTATTACAATAAATTTCAGTTAGAGAGTAGTAAAAAATAAAGATTTAATTTATTCAGCCATCCAAGTTTATGGATCCCCTGAAATCTACTCAGCCTCCTTGCTTCGTGGACCCTCATTTTAAAATTTCTCTTTAAATTCTACTGACTTTTGTCACTGTAGAACATGATGTTTGTCTACAGGATTTCTTCCAGGTAAAATCTGACTTAGGGTTCGCTTATCTTCAAATAGTCAGTGTTTGAGACTTTTCTTGCTATTTTCACTTGCCATTACTATGAAGGTAAACAAATCTCTTTCTGCTGTCATTTCTGTGGAGATGCCAACAATGATGGAAGATGCCGTCTCATCCCTGAGATTGCAGGGGTGGATGGACTCATTGTTGGGTTAATAGGTAGAGGATGCAGAAGAATTTTCAATCATAAACCAGTGTCAAGAGTAGGGACAAAAAGATTTTTTCTAGAGGTTGGGGAAATAACGTACCAGAGACCCAGACTAAATGGAATATAGTGTTCCTTTTTTATAGAAACAATAGGAAACATAAAACTATATGTACTTCTCTACATTATGAATCAATTTAGGCTTCCATGGATCAGCTGGAAACAACCACCATTGACGATACAGTTTCTTCTGAAAACTGTCTCCACTTCCAGTCAGCTGAGATAGTGTGATATAGTGGAAAGCGTGTTGGGCTTGGGAGGCAGAAGACCAAAGAAGGCTAATATATCAGCCTCAGGGCTCATCGGCTATGAGCCTTACTAGGTGTTTCCCCATGGTAAAAAATTGAACACTTCTTTGGATCTTAAGTCCTCTGCATCTGCTAATTGGGGTTAATGGTACCTAACCTGTAGAGCTACTATAGTGATTAAGGGAGAAAATATATACAAAGTGCTTTTAAAACCTTAAATGTTATATATGAGTGGAAAAAATCATGCTGATTATACTGGAACAAAACTATGTTGTGAGTTGGGAACAAACCTGTGTTTATATCATGATTTCTTGAAAAATGATATTAAAGTTTTCTATGTCATCATGTGTTTCTGAGAGGACAATTTATTTCTCCCTGTTTTATCTTCCAAGTCAACTGTTTTTGATTGAGTAACTCTCATATGTTATTCCACTTTTCCCGTATTTTGACTTTGATCTAATATTTCTTCACAGTGTGTCCCATCTTGTCTACTCCTTTTTTCCCTGTATTCCTTTAATACAGTTAAAGGTTTGTAGACTTGGTCTTAATCCATATGATCTCCTTTCTTATCTTTAATTAAAAATTTTTAAATTCATTCAAAAGACTTATTCTATATTGTTCACAAATCACAGGGAAAGTCACTTACCTGGGTCAGTCTCTTGACAAAACATATTTGATTTTGTCGTGTTCGAAATTAGTGGAACCAATGCTATGTAGAAGGTAGTTTAAGTCTGAGTTCACTACCTGCAGAGACTGGAAGAGACAGGGAAGAGTGTCCCCTGAGTTATTAAGGAAAATATCCGTACTATTTTGCTTGACATATCTTTGAAGAAAATATTCCTTGTAAAAACTGATTGATGTTAAAATGATTAAATGAACTTGGGTTCCTAATCACTGCTGACTGACATTGGGAGACCACAGCTGATTTGGGGCTTGTGCCAATAGCATTAAAGTCACCCAGCCCATCAGGGATACCTCTAGATCATGAGGGAAAGAAGCAGCCAGTTTCACTCAGAAAGAATGAGGCCAGAGACCACTTACTACATCTTTTCTCCCAGGTTCTAAGAGTACACCTAAAAGTTACATCCCACCCCCTGCAATTTATCTTCTTAGTTGCCCAGAGCCTTAATTGGTCACTTTAATGTTATCAGTTTGTATCAGAAGCAAGTCTTGAATCAGAGTCTTGATGTACAACTCAGACTTTCTATCAATTATGCCAACTGTCTCTCATCATTTGATAAATAAGAAAACTGAGAAATTAAGTGACATAGTCACAAAACTCTTAAATAATCAGAAGCAGGTTTGTAACTGAGTTCCTTCTGATTCCTTATCTAGTGTTTTATCAGCTAAATGGAATTGCTGTTCACTTATATCTGAAATTTTGGCTTGGGCTAGGGAGAAGTCAAAATTGATCAATTTCTTTTCAATTCAGGCAAACTCTACCACACAAATAGTAAACATCAGCCCAACCTCATCTCTGCTTTTTTTTTTCCTAACTACAATCTATCTTCTATTCATTCTTCATCTTGGTTATGATGTGTTTGGTAACATTCTGACAAGGGGAAAATCTTTTAAAGTGTCCTTCAATGTAGCAGTGAGGGATGTTGATCAGCAATCTCCTGTCGTTTTATGGAATCTATATTTTTTGGCTCCTTTTTTTTTTTCAAGAAAAAGCCATCTTTTTAAAAAAAATCACCAAAACATATTCAACAAAATATTGTTTGGCCTAATATTTAAGCTGCTTGTGCTAGTAACTAAGACCCTTGAGTCTAGCCTGGGAATTCAGCAGCCAGAAAGAGAAATTAGCTTAACACTTCAGGTTTTTTGACTTGACCTTTAATTTGGAAGGAGCTTCATATAATTTTTAATCGAATAAAATAGGATCCGAAGGAAAACGATCCTTGTTCTGATATTTCTCCTCCAAGATTTAATTTATTGGGGAAATTTTTATTAGGTGTCTTCAATATTAAATGTTTTTCCTTACCTTGATAAATCACCACCAGAAGTTTGCTCTGTATTTGTAACCATGTGTAAGCAAATTAAAATTCATAGCATCAATCATCTGTGATAATGAATCTTCAGAAGCAAACGGCTACTTATGGCTGCTGAAAGATGGTGTCTCTCCTCTTCCCACCAATATCCAACCCTCTTTAAAGCTTTTTTTTTTAATCTTTGGAAGACTTAAACTATGAGAATATCAGCTTTTGCTCTGAAGTATAGAAGATTTTTTAAAAATCATTACACTTATTAGAAGTGGTTGATAACTGAGAAGTATTATCACCCCCCTGTTGAAAATAATGATTTATTAGGATTCCATCATAGCTTTAATGGTCAGACACTAAAATAAAAATGTTTGTAAAGACCTGGCGATTATTTCTACTATATTATGTGGACAGTCAATTTGACACAGTGGAAAAAGAATTAATTCTATAACTTACTAGGTGACCCTTGGTCAAATCATTTAACTTCTCTGAGACATCGTCTTTTCCTCTATAAAGAATAAAGGATAGAGGCTGTATATAATTTCATTGGCATAAAGTCAGACAGCCAGTCACATTTATTTTGTCCCTGCTATGTGCCATGCTAAGGGCTGAGGATAGAACAACAGTCCCTGCTGTCATGAACCTCCAAATCTAATGGGATAGGCAACTTGCAAATAACTAGGTACAAAAAAAATTTAAGATAAATTGGAAATGATCATCAGAGAGAAGGCACTAGATTTAAGGGGGATCAGGAAAAGATTTCTGGGATTTTAGCTTCTCCCTGAAGAATTACACACTTCTTTTGCTATCAGTGCAGGTTGGCACCTAGTAGGCTAGGCACTAGCTTGATGATTATTTGATTGACTTAAAGGCAGTAGGTAGTAAGTTTGATGTTGGAAAATGATGAGTCTATATCTGTGGTTACACTGTTGTCTCTAATGAGCACATGGCCTGGAACACAATAGGCAATGTACATACATACACATGAAAACATATATATTTAAATATGTGCACACATAGCTGTCTCTCTCTATATTTGCATATGTATATACATGCATGTAAAAATACATGTGTGTATATGTGCATAAAAATACAGACACATGTATTATACATACGTATATGCACATGTATATATGTTGATTGTCCGATTGAGCGAGGGCTTATCATTTAATAGACACTTTAACATGTTTTAATTTTTAACTTTTTATCCTCAGCATCTAGTTCTTAGTACGTACTTCAGAAATGTTTAATTGAAAGGCAGATTACTTGGTGTTCTATATCCTTTCCCCCTCATTGTAATGCTTGTGCAAAGACACATAGCAAACACTTAATAATTGTTTTTTTGAAAAAGTGACCACATTTTCCCCTAAAGCATTATACTCACTTTTGCTGAGAATTTCTAAGCTGATTTCTAGACTCCTTTTTTGATCATGACTTTCAGGTAGTCCAATAATTTTTAAAATATTTCTCTTGGATCTGTTTTCCAGGTCAGTAATTTTTCCAATGAGATATTTCACATTGCCTTCTATTCTTTCATTTCTTTGGATTTGCTTTATAGTATCTTGATTTTTGAAGAAAGAAAGTTAAAATGTTATTTTCTTCAGTACTTTTTTGTGGTCTCCTTTAGGAGATTATTTGATACAGCCACAAATGTGAGTGACACTGTGGGAGTCAAAAGATATTGGAGGGGGTGCACGTGACCTCCGAGGGGCAGGAGCTTGGAGATGTAGAGGTTGACTCTGCCGAGCTGAAAGGGCTGACATGGCATTGAGCGTACAGCCGTGGGAGGCAACTTTGCCAGGTTGGGAAAGGCTGACGTGGCATTGAACGTGCCTTATCAACACAGACTCCTCTTAACACATACTACTTTGCCCTGCACTCGGGAGAGTGCACGATTGGCTCCCACATGGCGTGTGATAGAAAAAAGAATGATAAGGATATTAGGGAAAAAGCAAGGGGAGGCTCCCTCTCTCTCTCTGTCCCATTGTCTCTGTCCCATGGTTCCATTCTGCTTTGTTCTGATGGCCACCCTGTTAAGATGTAACTGAATAAAGAGCAGCCTCACTTGGCAACCTCCGTGTCCTTGGGTGTTCTGTGGGGGTAAGTTCTTCTTGGAGACAAGAAGCCGAAGATGTCCAAAGACATGGAATAACATAAGACAAAGCCAGAGCTGGGAAGGAAAGCCCAGCAGTTATTGATTTACTTTTCCTGATTTTCTTGCATCATTCTCATTTACCTTCTCAATTTTTCCTCCACTATGTATGTATGTAAACACAAAACCTTATATAAAAGACAAAAATTTCTATACAAGAGAACACTTTCTGTAGAACAGATTCTGATAGGGAATAATTTAGTTGTATTATGCAGAAATACTGTTTGTAATGGCATTCATTGTAATAGGAATTTAATCATAAACAAAACATTAAAAACTATCCATATACTGCATTCTACCCTAGAATTTTGCCATGAGATGAAAAAGGAAACAGTACATTTCAACCTGGCAGAATTCAATTCATCTCCAATACATGAGTGTAGATTACTCCAGCAGTCAGTCAGCTAGGGATTTTGACTTTCTGGTCTTGAGATAACATCATTCTGTCATTATAATTGCAAAAATAAGGAAGATTTTTCCCACATCTGGTAATGAAACACTGACATATCTTTAAAAATGAGCATGGCAGTTTTTACTTATACTCCACTTATTTTCCATGGCTACATGTCCAAATTCACCAAAAGGAGAAGTCCTATTCTGAAATAGACAGTTTTGTATTCTCCAGATGGCTTGAATTCACTTGAAAAAATCTTAATTTCTTTCCATATAGAAAACAGTTCTCTTCTGAGACAGCTGTGCATTATTTTCTGGACTAGCTTCCAGTCCATTACTGATTTTAATAAAGATTCTTGGGATTTCAACGGGAAATAATGGGTATCGCCAAAAATCATCTAGTAGTGAATACATGTCAGTTGTCACTTTGCCTGATTGGTAAACAGGTTTTTGGCAATATATAACTCTCACTTCCAAAGAAACAATTGTAAACAACTACTCTTACCAATTAAAAAAATGTGACACTTCAAAATAAAGTAATAAGCACCTGAAATTAAACTTAAAAAGTTTTATGCGTAGGTCTATCTTAATCTTGACAAAAAATAAGGTAGCAGCTTGTGCAGTAGAAAGAGTGTTGAGCAGCAAGGAAACCTGAATTTCTGTCCTGCTTCTTACAACCTATGAACCTGGTTTGTGACCTTGCGCAAATCTCCCTTCTCTGTACTTCAGTTTCCTCATCTATAAAATGATGTTGGAGCTTATGGTCTTGAAAATTGCTTCCATCTCTGAATCTATGTCTTCTGAACTTAGGTAGACCCTCAAAGCCCAGTTTTCTCAGCTGTTTACTGAGAGGATGGACAAGACAAGCCCTAAGTTTTTTCCAGCTCTGATATATTAAGAATGTTTGTTGAAATGAAATAAATAATTTTCTTTTCCTTTTAAAGCTGTCTAATCTTATATTTTGGCTTCAGCTCTAATGACCCCCATCTTTATTTCAGTTTGTACATTCAACTAGAATAACCTCACCATCTTTTGGAATTTTACTATTTCTTACATCATGAACTCTAAAGTATCCTTCATCTAGTCTTATAACTCTCCCACTTCTTCAGACTAATGGTTTGTGTATGCCAGGAAACACCAGAGGTCTCTCGATGGAAACTTTTTTTTTGTATGAAAAATGGAAACCTGGAGAGCTCTTTTTGGTACTTCTATCCCATCTGCAGTACTGTGATCCAATATTTGGTATTGCAACTCCCCAGTAGCTATCTAGGGACCTGTCATAAGCTGATCTGAGACTGCAACTTTCTATGCTATCTGTATACCTGGTGGTAACTCACCTCGGGAGCTAGAAATTGAGCATTCCTATCCTGTGTCTGGCTCTTACAGTAAATGAGACAGTCAATAAACATTTATTAAATCCCAAAAATGAGCCAGATATGGCTGGTAGCACTTGTGTGCCAAATTCTGGGCATACCAAGACAAATTCAAGATGATCAGTGTCTGAAAACAATATCATTCAAAACACTTGATCAGGATGTATAAGTTCTGACCAAATGGTCTGACGCATACCGTGGCTATTCCATCATTTATTCTATTTCCTCCCTTTGTTAGCAAGAATTCTCAAAACAGCTATCTACTTTCATTATCTCTACTTTTATTTTCTATTTTCCTCTAAACATTTTGCAATTTGATTGATGATTTCATCACTCAACTAAGATTACTGTCTATAAAAATATCAATAATGACATTCTTAATATTTATATTTGCTAACATCTACACAACAGTTGACATGGCTTTTTCCTGACCTTTTCTGACCATAATTTCCTTCTGAATTCTCAGTTATTAGTGGGTTTCCATGTTATCATTACACTGATTATCCTGTGCCTTATCTGGTCATTCTTTTTGGCTTCCTTTGGTGACCCATAACACATTTCATATCCCCATACTGTATTTGTACCCCAAGGCTTCCCGTCCTAGGGTCTCTTCTCATCTCTCCTTGAACTTTCTCATTTGGTGACCTCATTGTGCTTCACTTTAGTTATCATCTCTATGTAGATGAACCCTAGATTTATACATCTAGGTCTAATCTCTCCCTTCAATTCTAGTGCTGCACCACCAAAATTCTAGCATACTGGAGGTCTTTACTAGTCAAATATAACTTATCCTGAAAGGCTAAGTAAAATCCTACAGAGGAAAATAAGCAATATTTAATGGGATAAAGGAATTTTCACGGAATCTGCAAGGAAAACCCACAGGAGTATTGAAGTCAAATGACACAGAGGAACTAGGGCTATTAGTTCTGGTAACCCACTTTCATCTGGGAATGCCTGCAAGAAGGAGCAATACATATATATCTAGAATAGTACTAATAGGGAAGCAAAGAAAAGACAAAAGGGTCTCAACATAACAACTTATATAGGATTTCTTGAAATGGAAATTTATTGCTATACATTCAGTGTTTTAAATAGAAAATCCAAGGAAGATAAGGCAGCTATATTGAAATTAACATCTTATTAGAGGACTTTGTTTGCACACTAAAAAAAATAGAAGTTACAATATTTAGCAAGAGAACATTTCCCATTGATGTATTTTCACTGTCCTTTCTCTGAATAGCAACTAGATCCGTCTAAGTAAAACACATTGTCCTGGCATAGGTTGGTGGGAAACAAGGCAATTAAGATTTTTAAATACTTAAAGGAGAGGTGTTTTAATGAAATCTAACCGTCTTTTAATTACTCCTGAATGGTACTCCCTGGATACTTTTCTAAATATCTCTGGCTCTGCTTTTCTTTCTTTCTCTATTTTGCCACATATAGTATCATAGTATAATATGCTACTACAATATTTGGCTTACTATAAGCCCAGGGGGTTTGGCCCCCAACATCCACTTGATTCCTTCCTCTTAAGCTTTAGGGAGTTTATATGAAATACAAAATTTTGTCACATTTGGGTTAGGAAAATTCACTAAACTAAATAGAGTTCAAGCTCCCTGGCTATCTTAACATTGATAGGTCTCTCTAGATTACCCCTGGATTCTTTGTGGTTGAGGCAAAATTAATTTTACTGAAAACATTTGGAAAATGAAACTATGGTATCTGTGGATAGACAATAATCAAGAGAGAAATATGTGAAAAGAAATTATCTTTTATTAGAATTTCCTTCAGCCAGGACCTTCTCCTCTGAAATTCCAGCTAGTCAATGGCTCCAGTTAATACCGACCTTCTCTTCTACAGCTCAATCCTCCCAGTGTTCCTCAAAGATATTCTACAAATACCCCTTTTTGGAAACTCTTGAAACCAGACCTAAATATTCAGAACCTTTGGATTCTCCTCACTAATATAGATTGGGATCTGTACTAGTCATATGATTTGAACTGCTTCTTTCTTGGTGTTTGAAGTGGTTTTTTTTTTTAATATAGGAGTTCTGTCTTTTAGTGATGGAACTTCTAGGGTCTTTCTTTTTGGCATGCCTTTGAGAATAGGATTAGTAGATCCTTTCCATCTTCATTTTGCCTTATTTTTGTAAGGTATCGTAAGTTTTTTTTAAAAATGTATGTTCTTGCTCTACAGTATCCAGTCACCTGTCCTATAATATTTTTAAGGGAGTCCAGAGATTCTTAATTGATCTCTTCTTTATTTGTTTTCCTGTTCAGATATTCTTAATATCAAATGAATTTCTTTTATATTCTTAATCATTCATTTTGTTCTAATACTTCTTGCTGTCTTGTGGGATAATTTACCTCTGTTTGGTTTATTCTAGTTTCTAAGGAAAACACTTACCTGGGCAAAGTTCATTACTTTCTCCCCTGAGCTACTTATTCTCCTCCCAATCCTTTCTTTCAGATCTCTAATTTTATTTTTTATCTCTCACTTCATTTTTTCGAAATATGAATGTAGCTCTCATGGAAAATTTATTTTTCATTTAAGTCTCATTTTGAAGTTATGTCATTACTTCTTTTTTGGAAGGGTTTCTGTAGAGTTTTGCTATTTTATTTATTCACCTCTCCAACTTTTGTTCCTGAATTACGGCTTTATTACAGAATCAGGCTCCACTTCCTGATGTATTTTTCATTGGATTGGTTTCCTGTTCTGACCTTTACTTTGAGGTTCAGAGTGATGTATGATACGCAGTCAGTCAGTTAGTACATATTTATTTAGTTCCTATATCATCCAGACACTTAAATAAGTGCTGGGGATAAAAGAGAAACAAAAATCACTTCCCTAAAGAAGGTGGGAAGGCAAAAAGGAAACAAATTTGTGCAAATCAGATATAGGATAAGGAGGGAGTAATCAAGAGATGTAAGGCACTAAAATTAAGAGGGATAGGGAAAGACTTCCTGTGGAAAGTAGGATTTTCCCTGAGATTTTAAAGGAAATGAAGGATTGCATTTGGCAGAAATGAGGAGGGAGAACATTCCACGTATGAGACACAGAGAAAATGCTCAAAGAAGTGTGTGTGTGTGTGTGTGTGTGTGTGTGTATGTGTGTAGAAATGTAAAACAACTGTAAAGGTAGAAAAGGCAGATTCTGAAGGCCTTTAATGGTAAATTACTGGATTTTATATTTGATTCTGGAAATAAGTGACCACTGTGGTGACATGGTCACACCTGTGCTTTAGGAAAATTACTTTCACTGCTGAAGGGAAGATGGACTGTAAAGGAAGAGATATTTGTCACAGATAGGCAAATCAGAAGACTATTGCAAAAATCCAAGCATGAAATGATGAGAGCCTATACCAACGTGGTTTCACTATCAGAGGAGAGAGGGGGATATCTATGAGAGATTTCAAAAGTATAATTGACAGCACTTGGCAACAATTTGATTTGGGGGTTTGAGGAGTTGAGGATACCACCTAATTTTGGGATTTTAGCCCAGGGCAGTGCTACCCTCAATAATAATAAGGAAATTTGAAAGAGGAGAGATTTGGGAGGGGAAAAATTAGTTCAGTTTTTGGCATGTTAAATTTAAGATATCTACAAGGCATGCAGTTTGGGATGCTTTATAGGCAGTTGGAGATGTGAGACTAGAAATCAGCAGAGTGGTTGAATAAGAAGATTTGAAAATCATCAGCATAGATATTGTGATTGAACCCATGATAATTTATGAGATAGCTCAGTGAATAGTTTAAAAGAAGGGATGATAGGGAGGAAAGCCAAAGAAAAAGCTCTTCTGGACACCCAAAGTTAGTGGGTACAAACTGCAGAGCCCTCTATGTTGTCTCTGGATAAGAGATGAGAGACCCTGGGCCAGATTTATCATCATCTAAAAACTGTTGCATCAAACTGATTGTTGGCAAAGTCCCCACCCTGGGGCTTCCTGATTATTTTGTACTGCATTGTTTATCCCAAGGGATTGCCACCTGGATCAATAGGAGCACTCCTGATGACAAAGTCTTGGATGTCTTTGGTTCAAATTCCATATCTGATGTGACTGTGAGCAAGTCACTTAATCTACTTAAGTATCCCCATTGGTAAAATAAGGAACATGAACTAGATATCATCTAGCAAACATCTAGCAAATTACTTGTAGGGTAGCCAACTTTGAGACAGCATTCTTCTCTATTAATAGAAGGAAGAACTAGAGAAGAAATAAAATTCCTCCCATTAGATTTCTCTGGCCTGACTTGAATTACAGATTATCTTCTTTGTTTAGCCTCTTTCCTCATTAATACAAGGAAATCTGCTAAGCAAGAAAAACTTTATTTAATTAATTCACTCCTTTGAAAACATACATTTTGATGTCTTGGGTCATTAATTGAATTTCACTCATTTTGTAGCTTTTCATTTAAAGAAAATTCAATCAATTAAAGGAGAAAAATCATTGGATTTTTTCATAAAAACAGCTTGATTTTTAAAAAGATTAATGAACACCAATTTTGGAATCTCTTAGAAGGTTTCAGAGCTGTGATTGAAAGTATTTCACATACTTGGAGATCAAAAGTCCAAAGGTAATGAGGGTATTATCTAATAACACATTCAGAGGAGAAATCTTTACATTGACCAAAATTTATTGGCAAATCCTACAGAAGTTATTATTAGTGCAGCAGAAAATGGAGAAGGTGACGTTAAAGTGCTTAATAAACTTCAGATTTTTAATCTGCTTCAAAGAGACGTCATTTGTTTTTCGAGTGACGATGAGTCAGGATTGAATATGTTACAAACTTATTAGCAAGTAATGAAATAGTTGGTCTTCTTCAAGTGATGACCTTATAGTCAGAAACATCTGTAGGATAGATTGTGCATTCCCAAGGAACAATCATTTATTTAATAATTCTTTTTTGAATTATATTAGAAATATTAGGGCAATGCAACTCATGGTTACATTACAAAGTCAGGTCCTTATTTTTACTGGAATTATCTCTCACTAAACTTACATGAAGGAAACATTTCTATTTTTGCAAGTGAGGAAACTGAATTTTCGATTACTGAAGTGGTAATGCAATGAGTGTCTGAGCTAAGAATTGAACCAAGGCTTCACAGCACGAAATCAGGGACTCTTTCCTCTCCACCATACTATCCCTGCAGCAATCACATGACTGGTAATAACTGGCCAGAGTAGATCATCCAAAAAGAGACAGAATCAAGGAATATATGATTGGAAATGGAGGTGAGGGCAAACATGAAGCAAGATTCTAGATGAATGAGTCTATATGTATTCACAAGAAAACAATTTTAAATTAGTCCACAAAAATTTATTTCGCATTTGTTATATGCAAAGTATTTTATAAAGCACGGAGAATGCAAAAACAAAAAGGAAATAGTCCCAGTTGTCAAGTAGCTTATTTTGTAGGACAGAAAGAGAAGTATTTTATTTATTGTGTCTTCTATGCTTAAGACATTATCTAGAACCCCCCAAATCTTACTTCCATTGCTGAAACATAGATCTGACCACATTACTTCTCTGCTCAAGAGATTTCAATTATTTATTCACTCTAAGAGAAAATATAAATATTTTAAAACTGAAAATAAAATAGATATAGTTTTCAAGAATTTATATTCTATTGAAGGATATGAGTAAAGAAATATGAATATTCAAGCTTCTAAAGAATTATTTAACTGATCATCATTTGATAAAAAAGAAAGTATTAACTACAGGAACCAATAATGACTTCTTGTAGGTGACATCTAACTGAAAAAAAAGAAAGAGGTAAAAACTGGCTGCATTCCAAAGGCTTGAAAGAGGGATCCTCAATCCAAGGAGTAAGTCAGTTTAGCTGGGATGTAGATTATGAGAAGTGAGAAGCTAGTGATGTGAAAGAAGAATGAAGGTTCTTAAACTGAGGCATTTTTATTTTATCCTAGAAGAAAATGATTCTTGAATAGTGGTGAAAGAAACAGTCGATAATGAGAATGAGAGAGACAGAGAGAGACACAGAGAGAGACAGACAGAGAGACAAAGAGACAGAGAGAGGTGGAGACACAGGGAGAGAGACAGAGAAACACTAAGTGAGGATGAAAGGACAAAGTTAGGAAGATATGAAGTATGTGAGATCAAGGGCAGAGGTAAGGTGATTAACAAGGAGAAGGACTATTTGTAAATGTAGTTTAAATGAGGTTTAGGATTTCACGGTACAGCACAAAGAAGGTACTAAAAGACAAAGCACAACCCAGGATGGAGTCAGCAAAGAGAAAGTAAAGAAAATCAGCTTTATTGAAAGGAAATAATTTTAGAAGGGATGTTTGGGAGGATGAAAGTGAAAATGAGTACCCAAACTGGTAAAGCCTGGTTGTATTGTATAAGGTTCTTTTCTGAATCAAGCAGGATCAAGGTTTGGGGCAGGAGATGGTCAAGGTGGGTGTAAAGCCAAGTACAAGAAGCTTTCCAGAGAACTGCTGCTGTGAACAGCTTTGAAGTTCTGACTACATAGTATAGTGAAATATCTATTTATTCAGCAGTAAATTAAAGCAAAACATTCACAGAAACTAAAGTACAGCATTTACAATGTTACAAATACATAACATTGTTTTATGTGGTAACATAGTTTTAAGCAACACAGAGACACAAAAAACACTCAGACACATTGTCTGTACCATCCTCAATTCACTATTTGCCTATGAAATCAACACAGACCCAAAACAATGCCCAGCAGGTCAGGAACTCTAAATCCTTCCTCTAGGACTTCTGTAAACTGACGACCAGAAAATCCTCTTTTGGGGCTTCCAATAAGGTCCCAGGGCTTCTGTACAAAGTATTACAACTGAGAAGCACCATGTATCCTCAATCTCCTGTGACTTGCTCAGATTATATAGTGAGTTGGATAACTTACTGATAACCACTAATTTGCAGCTTAACACTAGCTGTGTGATTTTGGAGAGTCATTTAACCACTGTCTGTCTCATTTTCATCAGCTGTAAAATGGGAATAATAACAAAACCTATCTTACAAGATAGTTGTAAAGATAAAATGAAATAATATTTGTAAATAACTTTGCAAACCTTGAAATCTAATCTCTTACTCAGTTTGAGTCAATTTGGTAGAGTCAGAGTTTGGTTTTGTTAGCAATCTAAGACAGGTAGACCTAAGTGTTTTTCCATGATATCAATAGGTTTGGCAGTTACCTTCTAACAAAAAACACAAATTAATCATCTTTCTTGCAATTATAAATTAGTTTTTAAATATTAAACACATATCATGAGCAAAAGAAGCAGAAATCAACTTTACATTGAGCAGTGATTCCTAGCAATTTTTGAATGATTCTATGATCAATGTACATCTCTTTTCATTTTTTAATTTTACTTAAGCCACCACAGAAAAAGTCTATGAAAATTTTGGCAGATGGTTCTCTCTCTTTGGCAATTGATTTTCTACAAACAATATTTGATTCTGATTCTCCATACATTTCCAGAAATGTTAAAAATAAAAAAAAATATCTTTCTACAAGTCTCCACCCCTAATTTTTCTATATAAAATAATAAATATACTAGTTTTCTATGAGTACCTATTAACCTACTGTTTTCCATCATTGTTTTTCCTCCATTAAAAGTAAAAGTAAGTCTGTGAACTGAATTCATCTGCACATGTCTTTTGGTTTTCTTAAAATCTCAATTGACCTTTATAATGTGAAAATAAAATGCTCAATACATATTTGTTTCCATTGCTCTCTTTGGCTAAACTTAAATGGTACACAATGGACATTTTCCTTAATTCTCAACTCTATGAACTAGAATGTAAACAAAATAAATGAAAAATTGTTTGAAAGAGGTAAATGAAAATAAATTTCTATCAACTGGAATTATTGTAACAATTAAGGAAACAGTGAAAACACCTCTTTCTTTGTATGACAAACTAAATGTTTTGCAATATAAGCCAAATTCATTCAATTAATTTTAACAATCATTAACCTACGATGTGCAAGGCAAAGACTTAGCAAAGCATAGTAAAACAAATCCTCAGAATCAAGAAAGCTGGAAGTCCTACCTTTCCCAAACCACCTCATTTTCTAAACGTCTTCTTTAATAATGCATTCTAGAATTTTCTCAGGGATAGATTTCAAACTCATTGGCCCATATTTTTCACATTCTATAAGAACTAAATGGTATTGCCTTCTCTCTGTTGTAAGATATCATTGTCCCATCTACACTAGGAGGTAATTCTATCTCTCCTTCTGTCTTCTTTTCTCCAATATAGGTTAAATACCCACTTAATTTTTTTTTTTTTTTTGCAAAGCAGCTAATTTGTGCAGTGGACAAAGTGCCATATCTAGAGTCAGGGAGACAGAATCATCTCACTGCATGGTTTCTTGGGCAAGTAAAAAACCTCTTTGCCTTAGTTTCCTCATCTGTAAAATGAACTGAAAAAGGACATGGTAAATCATTCCAGTATCTGTCAAGGAAACCCCAAATGAGGTCATGAAGTGTTAGACATGACTTAAACAACTGAACAATACTCTTATCTTGATTTCCTGTAAGCCCCCACATATTTCTGAACACTAGTGCTTCTGACACCATTTTTTTACATCATACTACTGTGTTCTCAAATTAATAGACAAGTTTCACTACCTGTCTGTTGCAAAGGCCTGTTGATTCTACCTTTACAACATCTCTTCAATAGTCCCCCTTTCCTCCTCTAACATTGACAACACTAGATGACTTTTACTTTTATGAAAGTTTACTCATTGGTTTGTATTTCTGAAGTCTCTCCCTACTCCAATCCATTCTTCACTGAGCCACCAAAGTGATTTTCCTATTGGTCTGACTAAAGTTACCCCTACTCAATAAATTGCAGTGGTTCTCTATAATCTCCACAATCATATACATAATTGTCCGACATTGAAAGGCCTTCATAATCCAACCCCATTATATCATTCTAGTCTTCTCATACCAAACACCCCTAGTCCCCACTTTGTCTTCAATCCAGTGGCAATTACTTCCTTATTTTTCCTTGAACTAGATATTCCATATGTCAGTGTAATGGGAATGTAAATTTTAAAGATCTTCCCTGCCCCTAGGCTAAAGTGCACCTGGAGCCTGGGGTGGGAGGCTTGTTTTTCAGTAGATACTTCTTGATTGGCCAGTGAGTCAATAAGGTTGTTACATTCTCTGAGCCAGGAGAAGGCTATATAAGCCCTGATGGGTAGGTTTGTTTTGGGGGCTCACTTTGAGAAGTGTTCTGTGATTTGATGTGGATTCTGGGAAGCCGTTGTCCGAAGCCCCCCCCGGCTTTGAAAATCCCAGATGTTGACTGGGTATGGATGTAATGGTTGGACAGTTTGGAAATCTGTCTACTTGATCTGTTTCTGTCTTGATAATTCTGCCTGTATACTTTGAAGTTCAGGGTGCTGACCTTTTTCGCCTGAAAAAGGTAAACGATATATATCTGACTGATTAAAGTAAGCTTGTTAACCCATTTTGAGTTGCTTTCCTTTAACAAAGCCGATCCAAGAACATGTGCTGGCAGCAAACCCTGAGGACGTTTGGGGTGCTTGCCGCTACACTCAGCTCCAGGCATTTTCTCTGTCTGTCTCCCATATCTGGAATGCTCTCCTTTCTTCATATCCAATTGCTGCCTTTCTTTTTTCTTTATATCCCAACTAGAATCCCATCTTATACAGGCCAGATTTTCCAATCATTCTTAATTCTAATATCTTCCCTTTTTAATCGTTTCTTATTGATTCTGTAGATAGCTTGACAATTTTTGCCTCTTTTTGTATCCCTTACATTTAACGCAATGCTTGGTGTATGAAAGGCTTTTAATACATATTTACTAACTGATCATTTTTCCCTAAGCCAATTGATTCTCCACAGAGTTACAAAAAGAAACTTACTGAATTACAAGTCTGTGTTTCTTTCCAACTCAATAATTTTCAATGCTTCAAGTGCAACATTGTCAAGTATACTAGGTATTTTGGGACTGCATATGTCCTGTAACAACATTTTCAAAAATTAAACCATTTTCTTTCTCTCCAAACCTACAGTCACCCAACTTGCAACCGTGATGTCGTCCCTGATATTCTTTAATCTACATAACCCATCAGTTGGCAAATCTTGTCATTTGTTCCTTCAAAATGTCTCTGAAACATCTAATTCAGGCACACACTGGAGCTTTCTTGGATTATTGCAATAAGCTCATAATTGGTATCCCTGACTCAATACTCCCCATTTCCTGCTATTCAGCTATTTCTAAAAATAAAAACATAAAACTAATCATCTTATTTTCCTACTCAGAAAACTTCATTGACTCCCTATTAGCTCTAAGATAAAATGCAGACTTGTCTACTTGACAATTAAAGCCCCTTACAGCTTGGTCTTAAGCTACTTTCATAGTTTCAATGCACATTACACTGATCGTCACACTATGGGACTGCAACTGGTCTTGTTATGTTTCCTCACAAATAACCCTCCACCTTCCACAACTGAATTTCTACTGACTCTCTCCTGTGGATGGAAATTATTATCTCCTAACTTTCCTCATTCAGAATCTCTGTATTATTCAAGATAAAGCTCAAATGCCAACCATTGAGGTCTTTCGTAATTTCTTCAGCTGCTAATTCTCCAAACCCCCCACCCCAATCACCTTATATGTATTTTTTATAGCCAGCTAGATTGTAAGATGTTGGAAAGAAGATTTTACATGAACTTTTTTATCTTCCAGAGACTAAAATACATTAAGTAATTTAATATTTATTGACGGTTTTATCTCCTTAAGAGTTAGTATTCTCTCTCCAAATTGACTTCTCCTTGTAAAGTAGGATTCATGGCAAATGTGGAATTTTACATGTGCAGTTCCTTGTGCTGGGGAGGCTAAAGATGGAGAACGGCTGAACTACAATGTGATGTGACAATCAAGTGTTCGCACTAGGTTCAGCATCCGGTGTTCACAATATCAATGTCATGAACCTCTAAGATGGATGAGGGGCTTGGTTTTCTTAGGTGCAGAGAAGGGGAGGGAATTGACCAGTTGACCAATGCCAGAACACTCCTATGAGAAATGGCATCAGTCCCATCAGGCATTTATATGTAGTCTGTGTGACAAAAGGAGACTTAGGCTTGAAGAAAAGGAAAAAAAAAAAAAAAGAAAAAGAGGGAAAACACTTGAGAAAGTGACAATGTAAGAATATTAAGGAAGAAATAGTTTTCTGGTTTTCTTTATTTAATGTTTCTATAAAAATATTGTCTGTGTATATACACATTCTTTCCAAATAATCTATTTTATTTTTACTGCAATTTCTTATAAATGCAGAAATTTTCTGATTTTGAATGCTGTCAGCTTGAAAAAAAAATTTTTAATGAAACTTTTAAATTTAACAAATATATGCCTTGGAGTTTGAAGTACAGAATTATGCTATGCATATCCCCAAGTCTCATTCAGTGACACCTGAAATAAGAAATTCTAGACTGTTTTCTTATCCTATTTTATTATAGTGTTTGAGCTTTTTGACTCTTGAATTATTCATATAAATTCTATTTTTAATTCTAATTATTCCATGATTCTTGAATTATTCCTATAAATTCTATTTTTAAGGTCAGATGTTTGATGTATGTTATTCATATAGTCTTTTAGTGGTTTTACTTTTTCTTCCTTTCTGTCAATTTTTTTTCCTTTTTAGTACTTTTGAATTCTAAATTTTTCTCTCCCACATGCAGCTTCTACTTTTTTGGATGGATTCTGTATATTAACTTCAGTTTTTTCTACTCAGTTCTATGTGTTTGTGTATGAGATTCTAGCCTTAGCTGGATTTTTAGTATTTTTTCATCAGGCTCAATATCCATTTGTTTCTAGCTTACAAAACCCATTTTCTGAGCTTCCCTAAGATTACTTCTCATTAATCTCCTCTCCTTACATTTATAATTAAGCAGAGTCACTGTCTGCCTTTTCTAGTGGCATTGGTATTGAGGTGTCAGGCTTAGAAAGAGGGACTACTGCTGCTTTCAGTTAGCTAAGTTACATTCTTTTTTAGTTTTATTGGGCTTAACATCATCAAGTATGGGTATACAAAATTTGATGGGAGTACAAAAACTGAAAAAGGAATCTATCAAAAATAATTGCTGGAGTCCTACAAATTTTATGTGTGTGCCAAAATTAAGATCATCAACCATCTTAGGTGTTGGATTCACCTGTAATTACTTGATATCTGTCATAACTTTTTCTTTGGAAATTTTGTGCACCTTCCAAAAACAGTCAGTGAAGATGTTTGGAACTCCTATTGAGATCCTTGCACACCACTACTTTCATCATTCAGGGCACATGAGTGTAAAAAGAAATAAATGAGAAAACTACAAGGTAAAGTCATCGTCCCTTATTGACAGTGTATTTCCAAAAATGTTCTTCTTTTGAATGTTATAAAGTCAGGGAGTCAATTGCACCCTAAAATTGCTAAAAGACATAAAATTTCTTGCCACATTTGGATACTTGTGTTCGGTATCTAATAATAATAATAAAATTCTCATTTTGCCACTGTTCCCAGCTGATAATCCGTACTTGTATGAAGCCATTGAGTTGGATTTCACTTCTAATTTTCACTTATGACATTATTAGAAGTTGAACTTTTATTCATTGTGCCTTATTTCAACTATGGAAGAAGCAATAATTATTAGCAAAGAAGAAATATCTTTTATGTTAAATAAGTAACTGAGCTATCAAGTTACCTTCTCTAACCTATACAGGCAAGGGATGAATACGCCTTTATATGATATTACTTTGATTCTTAACAACATTGCAGGAACATCAAATTATTCAAGGGACACAAAATACCAGAGTTCGAGGGATTTTCAAAAACAACATTGAACCATAGCATTCCTTGGCACACATAGTCAATAACGACAGTTAGCATTTGTAGAGCTGTGCTGGTCTGACTCAGCCAAAAGCTGCTGCTATAAGACTTTAACTCAACATTGCAGCCAAGGAACGAATTCATAATATCCCCCACCCACTACAGACTCAAAGTGTTTCTGTAAGAATAAAACACACAAAACTCTTTGAAAAGCTTAAAACTCTGTATGGATAACAATCGTGGTGGTGTTGAATAACAAATAGATATTTGTTCTTTTCTTCAGAATTGTTCATGTTATAGCTCTGAAATATATTGCATTGGAGATGTTGAATAAATCACTTCATCTCTCCATGTTTCTGGCAATTCCTTAAAACTGGTGGTAGAATAAAAGGTGCCAAATTCCATTGATAAAAGGAGTTACGTCTCTGAGACTTCCTTTTATTAGGAAAAACCCCCATTCTTTTGAAGTCTTACTCTTTTAAAAAAGAGTGAAGAACTAATCCCTAAATGCCTTTTAAAGAGTCAACTCTACTATGGATTTCTTTTAAGCACACTTTGTTAGGTCTAGCTTCTCTTGAAGATACACATAGACTCAATAATAAAGACAAAATATTATGGTCTACCTCTTTGCAAGACTTTCAGTAGCTATAGTTTAATAATGAGGAAACTAAGTCAGACAGGTTAAGTAACTTTTCATGAGTTTGAAGAGCCAAGTAAATTTCTGGAGCAAGATTAGAACTCACATTCAGATCTTTCTAATTGGAGATGCAGTACTTTATGTGCTCTGCCACACCTACTTCAGAGAAGGAAGACAAGTGGTAGATGCAGGTACAACATGTGGTTGGACTATAATGTCTATGCACGACTCCAACTCTAACATTTATAACGATATCTAACAAAGAGTTCATTAAAGCTATAGCATTATTTCAGTACTTTATATCTTTCCTGATCATTTTATAATTATAACCACAAAATAGTGTTGAATATAAAGGGAGACAATAGTCTGCTACATTCAGAAAATATATTACAAAGGGGCTAGTTCAATTTTAATTTGGTTCCCTGAGTACACAGTGACATTTACTGAGGGTATATTGTAGGGAAAATCTATAAACTGAACTTTATCTACATTCAGTTCCCAGGAGGAAATAAAAAGTAGAGTTTGGAAGTGGGACTACACAGATCAGCATATCTTCACATTTGTGGAGCAGCATTCAGGTAGGTGCAATGTAACATGCCAAAAATATCCTTTTTCCTCCTTATTATCCCAACACATGAGTTTATTAGGTCCTTTAGGCATTCTTAGTTTTGAAGGGAGAGAAATAAACAAAAATTGTCTCTAGAGAAATTGGTCTTCCTCTAATATCTGATATTTGTAGTCCGAGAGCTCTCTCACATGAAGTAGTCTTTTCCACACCACAATTAACTATTTTTCTTTCCATTTTTGTATTTTTTCTTTTCTAGGTGCATGTAAAAGGGAGAACATGATACCTTTCAGACTCTAAATTGATCTCATGTTTTCTTTTTACTTTTTAATAATGTTTTATTTTTTTCAAATGTATATATATAATTTTAATATTCACGATTTTTTGTCCTTCATTCTTGAAAAAGAGAACAAAGAAATCACTATGTTAGAGTCAAAGTACCATGTGTTTGACTGGCTTATCAGACAAGTATGAGCTTGTAAAGCACTACAACAGGTAAGGGGTAAATTATCTATATGAACATTAAGAATGAAGATGACCCTTTTGCAGTAGAGATATTTCTTTTGAGCTGCTAGAATTCTGTTTTGCTCTTTGAGTAAAGCACCTTCTTTGATGTACTTTTGTCATTCTGAATGGTCCTGTGCCAATGTCTCCCATGTGTCACAATTGATTCTAAAACTCTGTAGAGATCACATGATATTGTCCTCATATTATTTTTATCTGATCTCTATCAGCACTTGCCTTGTATGAGTTTTCTGTAAAATAATTTAAAAAAAATAAAATTCTGGCATTTGAACAGACACACAGAGTTGTGCTCCGTGCAACAGAGTTTGAACTGCCATTCAGCTTAAGGAAGTATCTTGGGGACTCACTTTGAGAAGTGTTCTGTGATTTGATCTGAATTCTGGGAAGCCGTTGTTGAGAGTCCCCCGGCTTTGAAAAACCCAGAATGTGGAAACCCAGATGTTGACTGGGTATGGATGTAATGGTTGGACAGTTTGGAAATCTGTCTACTTGATGTTTCTGTCTTGATAATTATGCCTGTATACTTTGAGGTTCGGGGTGCTGACCTTTTCTCCTGAACAAGGTAAATGATATATATCTGACTGATTAAAGTAAGCTTGTTAACCCCCCCCCCAAAAAAAGGAAGTATCTCACTATACACTATCTTATCTTGTCAGGTCATCTTCAGAATCTTCCCAAGATAATTCAGATGGAAGTGATTCAGTTTCCTGGCATGGTGCTGGTTTATTATCCAGGCATAAAACAATGAGGACAGCACAGTAGCTGTGTAGAACACCTTTCTCCCAGAACTTCTTTTGGGGTTTCCGAAATACTGAGCCAGGTTATATCCCTGGAAAGTATATTGCCAATGTAAGTGTGTATTGATTTGGTTTTAGATTTTTTTTGGATTTGAATGTTTCCTGCAGGGACTTATTTCATCCAGAGCAATACATAATTTTTTTTTTGTTCTTGGAATTTTTTCCTGCAGTTGTCAAGCAACAAATGCCATAACAATTTTTCCTAAGCTTTTTCTGAAGTCACTCTGGCTTTTGGGTAGATGACCATCTTCCAGTTGAAAGATCAATCTATCAGAGGACTTTATTTGTAAGAGTCTTGACAGATAATGACTTAAGAGAGAGAAAACACTTTGAGCTTGTCACAGAACAAAGTATATCCCTTAGAGGAAGCATGTTTTAACTCGTCGAGCATAACCACTCTTTGCCATATAACCCAAAAAATTTCTGTCTGCTTTTGTATAAAGAGTAAATACAAGCAGGAAACAGTACAAAGAATTTTGTCACATGAGAGGAAATTAATGGCTTTCAAAACCTGTAGATAGCATTTTTCATCATGAATCTTTTGCAATTGTCTTGGATCATTTTATTGCTGAGAATAGCTAAATCATTCACAGTGGATCATCATAAAATATTGCTTTTACGCTGTACCATGTTATTGTGTTCTGCATGAGATTTTCATTAAATAAATTTCTTGGAGTTTACATAGTACAAGGTTTTATAACCAATTTAAATTTCTATGAGAAATTTTACTTTTTAATCTATGCTGAAATTAATCGTTTATTAAACTGTAAACTCTATGAAGATAGAAAAGTATCTTTTCTAAATTCTTTATCTCCTCCAATGCCCAGCACAAGGCTTTGTACCTAGCAACTAATTCATAGCCTAGGTAGTCGAAAAAATTATTAATGAAGCTATTAAGCCTTGGCTTTGTCTAGAGCATTGTGCTGCTTATTATGGGAGACACATTTTGAATGAAATAGTACTCCCTATCTTCATGGAGTTTATAGTCTAGTAGTTTAAGACTTCCTTACTGCTGCCTCCATTATCTTAGAAAGCCGTATATTGTCCTATATGTTCCAGGATGTCAAGTACAAATGCAAATGCTCTAAACTATGCCACATTTTTATTTCAACTCCTTAGATGAGAAAAATAGTTATCCTTGCTTGTAGAATCTTAATACATTTATAAAAATCCTGAAGTCTGGCAATCCAAAATACTCATTTTAAGTACTAAATATTTTCAGTGCATTTATGAAATCTTCAAATCTTAGAACTGGATGGGGCCCTACAGGTCTACAAACCCAATATACACCAAGTGCATAAAAGAATCCCTGTGTAACATCTTCTCATTTCTTTTATGGTTGAAAGGGAACAGATATCATCCTATATAACCTTTATCTGGACAAAAATTCCATTTTTTTTTTGCCTAATAGGTATGTGGTCATCCAGAAAAACAGTTCCAATCATAGGGAATTCATAACCTCTGTTAGTTTTACTTCTGCGAAGGAAATATAAGGAGCTCATAAATCGATCCTTGAGGAAAGAGGGGGAAAATGGACTCAATGAACATCCAATATTGACTAACTTACAGGAAACTAATACATTCTTATAGATTGCAGTGATACATGGTATAAATATAACAGAGCTAGTATTACTACTAGTAATGACTAAATTCAAAGGAACAGTATGCCAAACCAACAAGCTTCAATTCAAAAAAAAGAAGAAAAAGAAAAAGCAACTCAATCTTGGACAGTAAAGAAAAATACATATCGAAGACAACTAGAATTTCCTTGAGAATAGAGATCGTTTGCATCTTTTTTCTATCATTAGCTTGTAAAATCATATATCACAACTTCTTCAGCCCTTCCCCATTTGATGGGCATCCCCTTAATTTCCAATCTTTGCCCCCAAAAAAGAGCTGGAAAAATTTTTGTACATATAGATCTTCCTCCCACTTCTGTGATCTCTTTGGGATATAACCCTTGAAGTTGTAGTGCTAGGTCAAAGGGTATGAAAATATTTATATTTATGTTTTTAACCCTTTAGGCATAATTCCAGATAGCTCTCCAGAAAGTTTGCATCAGTTCACAACTCCACCACCAAAGCATTAGTGTTCCAATTTGTCCACAATTTGACCGCATCCTCTCTGGCATTTGTCATTTTCCTGTTTTGTCATTTTAGTCAATATGTGGTAACTCATAGTTTTTTGATTTGCATTTCTCTTATAATTAGTAATTTACAGCATTTCTTCACATACTTATGGATACCTTCATTTATTTCACTGAAAATTGCCTCTTCATATCCTTTGACCAGTAACAATTGGGGAATGACTTGTATTCTTATACATTTGACTCAATTCTCTCTACATTTTACAAACAAGTCCTTTCTCAGAGACATACGTTATAAAAATTATTTGCCTACTTCGCACCTCACTCTTCTTAATCTTAGTTACATTGGACTGCTATCCCTGATATTTTTATTTCAGCTGAGGCACGTGACATATAATACAAGTATTATTATTTGGAATCACAATTAATTGCAAAAAATGTTAGTTATATAATTACAATACTTCAAAGAATACCTGAGTAATTCGCATTTTCATCTCTCACTTATATTGAGTTGCATAGCGCACATTGATTATATTTGGTGTACTTCCTTGGAACTCAACAGAATCAAGGAGCTCATTGAAGATCTTTTTTTTGCTTGTTCTTCTTATCTAGACCTCTTAAACATACACATTGCATCTCTTCTACTTGCCTGTTTTCGCTTAAATTGATTATCCACGATTTCTGCCAATGGAAACAATGGGAGCAGATGAAACGAAATGACAAACGAGTAAAAGCAACTGGTTGGCACTTTACAAGGAAATATAGAGGGCTGAAGGAACTGTAAGCACAACAGTGCTTAGAATTAACGTACTTCAAAGAATACCTGAGTAATTCTGTTGAGTTACAAAGAAATACACCAAATATTCTCCATAAGGTCCGTAAAGGAAAATCTAAGTCAAAGAGGACAACCCCAATTTCTCAGGAGTTCTTTGAGGTAATACAATTCTAAGCACTGCTTTGATTACAATTCCTTCGTCCCGCAACATTTCCATTTGACACCCAGACCATTTACTGCTACTCCATTAGCAAATTGCGTTTTCCTCTGCTCCCTTTGGTTTGAATGGCAGAAAAGATACATACTCATTTCAAACGAAAATAAGCAAAATTAAAGATTTGAAATGGAAGTGTTTCAGAGATCTAGTTAAGAGGAAACAGTATAATAAAGATCTTTGATGAGCTCCTTGATTCCTTTGAGCTCCAAGGAAGTACACCAAATATGCTCCATGTGGTCTGTAAATAACAATCTAAGTCAAAGAGGACAACCCCAATATCTCAGGAGTTCTTTGAAGTAATACAATTCTAAGCAGTGCTTTGATTACAATTCCTTCGTCCCGCCACATTTCCATTTGACGCCCAGACCATTTACTGCTACTGCATTGGCAAATTGCGTTTTCCTCTTCTCCCTTTGGTTTGAATGGCAGAAAACATACATACTCATTTTAAATGAAAAAAAGCAAAATTAAAAGATTTGAAATGGAAGTGTTCCAGAGATCTAGCTAAGAGGAAACAGTATAATAAAAATCTTCTATGCGCTCCGTGATTTTGTTGAGTTTGACAGAAATACATCAAATATTCTCCATGTGGTCTATAAATGACAATCTACGTCAAAGAGTACAACTTGAATTACTTGAGTTCTTTAAATGGTTACAATTCTTAGCACTACTTTATTTACAATTCCTTCATCCTGCCACATTTCCATTTAAAGTTCAGAGCATTTACTGTTACTCCTTAGGCAAATTGTGTTTTCCTCTGCTCGCTTTGGTTTGAATGTCAGAAAAGATACATACTCAATTGAAACAAAAACAAGCCAAATTAAAAGCGACGAAATGGAAGGGTTTCACAGATCTCGCTAAGAGGAAACAGATGAGCTCCTTGATGCTGTTGAGTTCCAAGGAAAGAAATCAAATATAATCAATGTGAGGTATGCAAGTCAACATAAGGGAGAGATGAAAATGCAATATACTGAGGTGTTACAGATGAGTTTCTTGATTCTGTTGAGTTCCAAGGAAATTAACTAAATATAATCTATATGCACCATGCAAGTGTAGCAGCAAGCACCCCAAGCATCCCCAGGGTTTGCTGCCCATACAGTTTCCTGGATCTGCCCCGATAAAGGAAAGCAACTCAAAATGGGTCAACAAGCTCACTCCAATCATTCAGACATATATCGTCTACCTCGTTCAGGGGAAAAAGGTCAGCACCCCGAACTTCAAAGTACACAGGCAGAATTATCAAGACAGAAACAGACCAAGTAGACAGATCTCCAAACTGTCCAACCACCACATTCATACCCAGCCAACATCTGGGTTTCCACATCTGGGTTTTTCAAAGCCGGGGGGGGGGGGGGAGCCTGGACAACGGCCTCCCAGAATACAGATCAAATCACAGAACACTTCTCAAAGTGAGCCCCCAAAACAAAGCCACACATCAGGGCTTATATAGCCTTCTCCTGGCTCAGAGAATGTAACAACCTTATTGACCCACTGGCCAATCAAAAAGTATCCACTGAAAAACAAGCCTCCCACCCCAGGCTTCAGGTGCACTTTAGCCTAGGGGCTGGGAAGATCTTCCAAACCTGCATTCCCATTACAGCAAGTCAACCTAAGTGAGAGATGAAAATGCAAACCACTCAGGTGATCTATGAGGTACTTGAATTCTAAGAACTGCTGTGCTTACAGTTCCTTCAGCCCTCTATATTTCCTTGTAGTGTGCCAATCAGTTGCTTTTACTCGTTTGTCATCTCGTTCCTTCTGCTCCCATTGTTTTCAAAGGCAGAAAATGTCCTTAATAAATTAAAATGAAAACAGGCCAGAGGAGAAGACATGCCAAGGAGTATGTTTAAGAGATCTAGATAAGAGAAAACAACATAATAAAGATCTTCGATGAGCTCCTTCATTCTGTTGAGTTACAAACAAATAAACCAAATATTCTCCAAGGCTCTGTAAATAACAAAGTCAAAGATCTTCGATGTGCTCCTTGTTTCTGCTGAGTTACTGGTAAATATACCAAGTATACTCAGTGTACTCTGTAAAAGTCGATCTAAGTTAATAATGAAAAGGCAAATTTCTCAGGTGTTCTTTGAAGTAATTGAATTCTAACCACTGCTTTGTTTAGAGTTCCTTCAGCCCTCCATCCTTCCATGTAGAGTCCAGATCATTTGCTTTTCCTTTTCTAGAAAAGTGCGTTTTCATCTGCTCTAATGGGTTTCAGTAACAGAAAACCTACATACTAAATTTAAACGAAAATAAGCCAAAGTAGAAGAGATGCAATATATCGGTTGTAGAGATCGAGAGAAGAGAAAACAGCATATCAAAGATCTTCATTGTGCTCCTTTTTTCTTTTGAGTTACTGCTAATATAACAAGCATTCTTATTGAGCTCAATAAAAGTCAATGAAAGTCAGTGAGGAAAACAGGAATTTCTCAGGGGGTCTTTGAGGTACTTAAAGTTTAAGCACTGTTTTTCTGACAGTTCCTTCAGCCCTCCACATTTCATGTAGTGTCCAAACCATTTCTCTTTCCTCCTTTGGCAAAGTGCGTTTTCACCTGCTCCCCTGTGATATACCATTTCTATCGCCTTGGTGTCTGAAACGCATATATTCACTCTCTTCTTCTTTGACTTGTTTTACTTTACATCGATTATATAGGTATTCTGCTATTGAAACCAAAAAGAGCAGATACAAACATAGTATCCTAAGGAGTAATAGTAAATGGAATGGACTCTACAGTTTCATATGGAGGGCTGAAGGAACTGTAAGGAAAGCCTTGCTTAAAATTCAATATTCTTTGACTTGTTTTAGTTCTGTGAAGACAGTTGGTATATTGGCCAGTAACTCAAAAGAAACAGAGTATAACGCAGAAATGTGATACACCGTTTCTGTCGCTTTGGTGTCTGAAACGCATATATTCACTCTCCTCTTTGACTTGTTTTAAGTTACATCGATTATATAGGTATTCTGCTATTGAAACCAAAAAGAGCAGATACAAACGTACTTTCCTAAGAAGTAAATGGAATGGACTCTACAGTTTCATATGGAGGGCTGAAGGAACTGTAAGTAAAGCCTTCCTTAGAATTCAATGTTCTTTGACATGTTTTAGTTCTGTGAAGACAGTTGGCATATTGGCCAGTAACTCAAAAGAAACAGAGTATAACGCAGAAATGTGATCCACCGTTTCTGTCGCCTTGGTATCTGAAACGCACATATTCACTCTCTTCTTCTTTGACTTGTTTTAGTTTACATCGATTATATACGTATTCTGCTATTGAAACCAAAAAGAGCAGATACAAACGTACTTTCTTAAGGAGTGATAGTAAATGGAATGGACTCTACAGTTTCATATGGAGGGCTGAAGGAAGTGTAAGTAAAGCCATACTTAGAATTGAAGTACTTCTAAGAACTACTGCGAAATTCGCGATTTCAATGTTGACTTAGATGGAGGGTCTTAGAGTAGTGTGAAGACAGTTGGTATATTGGCCAGTAACCCAAAAGAAACAGAGTATAACGCAGAAATGTGATCCACCGTTTCTGTCGCCTAGGTGTCTGAAACCCATATATTCACTCTCTTCTTCTTTGACTTGTTTTCATTTACATCGATTATATAGGTATTCTGCTATTGAAAACAAAAAGAGCAGATAAAAACATATTTTCCTAAGGAGTAATAGTAAATGGAATCGACTCTACAGTTTCATATGTAGGTCGAAAGGAACTGTAAGTAAAGCCGTGCTTAGAATGGAAGTACTTCAAAGAACTACTGCGAAATTCGCGATTTCAATGTTGACTTGGATGGAGGGTTTTAGAGTAGTGTGAAGACAGTTGGTATATTGGCCAGTAACTCAAAGGAAACAAAGTATAACGCAGAAATGTGATACACCGTTTCTGCCGCCTTGGTGTCTGAAACCCATATATTCACGCTCTTCTTTGACTTGTTTTAGGTTACATCGATTATATAGGTATTCTGCTATTGAAACCAAAAAGAGCAGATACAAACGTACTTTCCTAAGGAGTAATAGCAAATGGAATGGACTCTACAGTTTCATATTTAGGGCTGAAGGAACTGTAACTAAAGCCTTGCTTAGAATTCAATGTTCTTTGACATGTTTTAGTTCTGTGAAGACAGTTGGTATATTGGCCAGCAACTCAAAAGAAACAGAGTATAACGCAGAAATGTGATACACTGTTTCTGTCGCCTTGGTGTCTGAAACACATATATTCACTCTCTTCTTCTTTGACTTGTTTTAGTTTACATCGATTATATTGCTATTCTGCTACTGAAACCAAAAAGAGCAGATACAAACATAGTTTCCTAAGGAGTAATAGTAAATGGAATGGACTCTACAGTTTCATATGGAGGGCTGAAGGAACTGTAAATAAAGCCATGCTTAGAATGGAAGTACTTCAAAGAACTACTGCGAAATTCTCGATTTCAATGTTGATTTGGATGGAGGTTTTTAGAGTAGTGTGAAGACAGTTGGTATATTGGCCAGTAACTCAAAAGAATCAGAGTATAACGCAGAAATGTGATACAGCGTTTCTGTGGCCTTGGTGTCTGAAACCCATATAATCACTGTCTTCTTAGCTTCTTTTAGTTTACATTGATTATATAGGTATTCTGCTATAGAAACCAAAAAGAGCAAATAAAAACGTACTTTCTTAAGGAGTAATAATAAATGTAATGGACACTACAGTTTCATATGGAGGGCTGAAGGAACTATAAGCCGTGCTCAGAATAGAAGTACTTCAAAGAACTACTGCGAAATTTGGGATTTCAATGTTGACTTGGATGGAGGGTTTTAGAGTAGTGTGAAGACAGTTGGTATATTGGCCAGTAACCCAAAAGAAACAGAGTATAACGCAGAAATGTGATCCACCGTTTCTGTCGCCTAGGTGTCTGAAACCCATATATTCACACTCTTCTTCTTTGACTTGTTTTAGTTTACATCGATTATATAGGTATTCTGCTATTGAAACCAAAAAGAGCAGATACAAACGTAGTATCCTAAGGAGTAATAGTAAATGGAATGGACTCTACAGTTTCATATGGAGGGCTGAAGGAACTGTAAGTAAAGCCGTGCTTAGAATGGAAGTACTTCAAAGAACTAGTGCGAAATTCGCGATTTCAATGTTGAATAGGATGGAGGGTTTTAGAGTAGTGTGAAGACAGTTGGTATATTGCCCAGTAACTCAAAGGAAACAAAGTATAACGCAGAAATGTGATACACCGTTTCTGTCGCCTTGGTGTCTGAAACGCATATATTCACTCTCTTCTACTTTGACTTGTTTTAGTTTACATCGATTATATAGGTATTCTGCTAATGAAACCAAAAAGAGCAGATACAAATGTACTTTCATAAGGAGTAATAGTAAATGGAATGCACTCTACAGTTTCATATGGAGGGCTGAAGGAACTGTAAGGAAAGCCTTGCTTAAAATTCAATATTCTTTGACTTGTTTTAGTTCTGTGAAGACAGTTGGTATATTGGCCAGTAACTCAAAAGAAACAGAGTATAACGCAAAAATGTGATACACTGTTTCTGCCGCCTTGGTGTCTGAAATGCATATATTCACTCTCTTCTTTGACTTGTTTTGGGTTACATCGATTATATAGGTATTCTGCTCTTGAAACCAAAAAGAGCAGATACGAACGTAGTATCCTAAGGAGTAATAGTAAATGGAATGGACTCTACAGTTTCATATGGAGGGCTGGAGGAACCGTAAGTAAAGCCGTGCTTAGAATGAAAGTACTTCAAAGAACTACTGCGAAATTCACGATTTCAATGTTGACTTGGATGGAGGGTTTTAGAGTAGTGTGAAGACAGTTGGTATATTGTCCAGTAACTCATGAGAAACAGAGTATAACGCAGAAATGTGATCGACCATTTCTGTCGCCTTGGTGTCTGAAGCGCATATATTCACTCTCTTCTTTGACTTGTTTTAGTTTACATCGATTATATAGGTATTCTGCTATTGAAACCAAAAAGAGCAGATACAAACGTACTTTCCTAAGGAGTAATAGTAAATGGAATGGACTGTACAGTTTCATATGGAGCACTGAAGGAACGGTAAGGAAAGCCTTGCTTAGAATTCAGTATTCTTTGACTTGTTTTAGTTCTGTGAAGACAGTTGGTATATTGGCCAGTAACTCAAAAGAAACAGAGTATAACACAGAAATTAAAGAATGAAAGAATTGAACCAAATTAAAGTGGGAAGCTCTTCATGCTACGTGAGTACATTTATGACAGACTTTTAATGAATCTTATGAGCACTTTTTTGGATTTGCACCATTTGGAAATTACCATTAGAAAAGGGAAGGGGGAGTAAACATGTATTAGGTACTTATTATGTGCCATGCACTGTGCTCAGTACTTTACAGATATTTGTTAATTTTGATCCTCACAACAGCCTTGTACTATTATTATCTATAATGTACTATTATTATCCCCATTATACATCTGAGGAAACTTAGAAGTGAAGTGAAGTGAAGTGACTTACCCAAGCTCACACAGCTAGTAAGTGTCTGAGACTGAATTCAAGTCTTCCTGACTCTAGGCCTGATGCTCTTCATCTACTATACCATTCAGCTGCCTCTCTTTAGAGTTGGAATGTCTCTGTTTAAAGTAGTATAATCATAATAATCTTAAGGTATAATCTGGTAATTTCATAACTAACATGTGACAGGGATAGATGGAATAAAAATAATAGATAGCCACTAAACTCACTTTTAACCACTTATTTTCAACTTCCTACCCAATTGTGCTTTTTGTTCTTCCTACATCAAGCCTCTCCCCATTCCACACAACAGCCAGTCTGATCACGTACACTCCACTACTTTACAAACTAAAATACTGTTTTTGGAAGTCAGAAGCCCTTTACAACCTGGTTTCTATTTACCATTCCAGGCTTCTTGTACATTCTTTCAAAGTCAGCTTCTATTTTGTATGTGTTTCTATGTGTACATGTTGTCTCCCTTGATAAAGTGAAAGCAGGGATTATTTAGTTTTGATTTTTATATGCCTTACCCTATTGATGCTTAATATTTCTTTTTTTTGCAGAATGGTCATTACTCAAAAGGCATTAAAAGTAGTTATTGCAGGCTTCAGACTTGCTTAGAGCAAATTTAACAGAATTTTGTTTTCAGTTCTTTAACCATCCTGTAGAAAAGATTAAATCTGAAAAAAGAGGAAAGGGACAAATCAGAGACATAAGACCATAAATAAGACAAGCAAGCCTTGGATAATAGCGAAGTAGTTATACTTTGGAATCTTTCTCCTTCCTAGTATTATTTTTTTTAATTCTTTTTTTTTCCTTCCTAGTCTTGGTAATAGGAGAGCATCAAAGTCATATCTTCACTGCAGCAGTTAGAAAGGAGGAAGTTGCATAATTTACTCAATATTCTTTCTGTCTTCACCTCATGCAATCTTCTTATGCATGCCTAACTTTGAATTTCTAAAATTTATATTTCCTGAACTTTAATCTTATCAAACAAACCATCTATAGTCAAAATTAATTCTCTGCCACCTTAGGGAATTAATATTTTCTGTCCCTAGGAGTGATTTGAAAAATATATATATATATATATATATATATATAATTTCATTTTATTCTCACAATAACCCTGTGAGGCCCTCTTATTCCCATTTTACATGTGACAAAACTGAAGATAACAGGTTAATGTGTCTTGAACAGGATATTTGAGACAGGATTTAAACTCAGGTTTTCCTGACTCAAAATCCAGCACTGTAGCCACTATGCCACAGTATCAGAGCCAAATCCATCACTTTACAGATGAGGAAACTGCAGCTCAGAAAGTTAAGTGCTGTTGCGTAGAGAAATGCACATTGAAACATCTCTGAGCTACCACATGAAACCTATAAGATTGGCTAACATGAAAAAACAGGAAAATGACAGATGTTGGCAATTATGTGGGAAAATTGGAACACTAATGCATTGTTACTAGTGATCCAATCATTCTGGAGAGCAAAGGGCTCTAAAATTCTGCATACCTTTTGATCCAGCAATACCACTACTAGTTCTGACTCCTAAAGAGAACGTAAAAAGGGGAAAGGACACATATGTACAAAAATATTTATAGCAGTTCTTCTTGTGGTGGCAGAGAATTGGAAATTGAGGGAGTGCCCATCAACTGGGAATGGCTGAACAAGTGGTGGTATGTGAATGTAAAGGAATACTATTTCATAAAAAATGATGATCAGGCAGATTTCAGGAAAACCTGGAGGGAGTTATATGAACAGATACTGAGTGAGGGGAGCAGAGCCAAGAGAACATTGTACACAGTAATAGCAACATTGCAGGATGACAACTTTGCTGCACTTTTCACAGCAATGCAGTGATCTAAGAAAATTCTGAAAGGGTCATGATAGAAGATGCTATCCACATCCAAAGAAAGAAGTCTGAATGCACATCGAAGCATACTATTTTCTCTTTTTTTTCTTTCTTGTGGTTTTTCCCTTTTGCTCTCATTCTTCTTTAAAAACATGACATGTATAGCCTGTGTCCGGTTGCATATTGTCTAAAAATTCTTAGTTTTAGCTTACATACTTATTAAGAGCAAAGCTCTAACAACCAATGAGCTGCTAAGAGAGAAGCTACTCAACTCCATAAAGGTCCTGGGCATAGGGGGAAAGCATTTTTTTTTTTAAATGTACTCAGACTCAAAAAATAGCAGGGTCAGAAGAGATATTAAAGATCATATGATGCAATGCAAAGCTTGACACATTTGTGCTATAGCCCTCAAATTCAGGAGGCAGACTAATTTATTATCTAAGTTAAATAATCACACATTTTAATCTTAAAAACAAACAAAAATCACAACCAAGGAAGTAGGAGAAAAAACACTGCAACAGGAGAACTTCATTACAACTCAACCCCAATTTGCTAAACTTATATGACTGGGGTATTTTGAGTTAATGGGGAAGGATGCCTAAATTCCTAATATGTATGTGAGTGATAGTGATGGGATCCTGAGGGACCTGTCTACCTTTTTTTTTTTCTTTTTAAATTGGGCCTTTCTAGTGCATTCAGGAGGGAGAGGTAGGGAGCTTTGATGTACTCCATTTTTCTCACCTGGGTCTGCTTAGGCAAACCTTCTACAACCTTAGCTTATCTGGTAGCTGGCATTACAGGTGAGCAATATTAAGCGCAGCCCCACCTTTCATTCTAAGGAGGCTGTATTCGGAAGGCAGAAGAATGGACAAATGGTATTTGCTAGTTTGTTTGTTTTTTTTAGAGGAAGATCTAAATAGGATAAAGTTTAGAATAGGCTTCTTTCCCCAATCTCAGAAATAAGTGCTCCTAAGAAGACGACCTGGGGCCAATACAATATAGTTCACTTATAATTAGGCATCCTAAAACATTCACTGCATCATACTGATTGAAAGTACCTTCTTGACTGGGAAAAGACAGAGGATACAACATTGATTATGAATGACTGAACTTAATGTCCATTTGTAATAGTAGGAAATGTGCAACTACCACTGTGAATCTGACCTAAGTGGTATGCTTGAGGGGCAGCACCCTGAGAATCTTTAGCTTTAAGCAACATCTGGTTATCTCCATGCAAGTTTTAGAGACTTGACTGTAGCATGAGCTTGTCTTAGGGGAATAAGCAATGATTTCCAAGTATAAAAAACTACTTCTACCAGCAGACTGCAATTCGTCTGTGATCCAGTAGACAAATCCTAGGGAGCTGCTTGAGGCAGAAGTCCAAGTGACTTGCTAAGGTTATACAACTACTGTCAGAAGTGCCACACGTAATATATTTTATACTTCTCAATATATTTTATACAATCTTATATATCTTAGTATATTTTACACAAATTCTTTATTTGTATCCCCAGTGCCTATTATAGTGCCTAGCAAGTACAAGTGCTTAACAAATGCTTGTTGTTTGACAAAATGAAAATCTAAAAATTGGAACTTCCTAAGCTATATTTTCAATACTTTGAAACAAGAAGTCACATAGCACAAACCAATCCAATGCTCTCATTCTATACAACATCCTCATAATGGACAAGAGTTCCAAAGTAAAATATAAATTTCTTCATGTTCACTTTTCATCTAGAGAGAGCTGAGTCAACTAAAATGCTAAATGCCCGTGGGATATAATGTACCTTGTGTTAAGACGTAATCCATTCAGAAGTAAACTTAAATAGATGCTAATAGGAATTTGTAGATTTAAATAAAATCAGTTCTATGATTTGCATATTGTGTGCAAATGTACATATTATATACCTACCTGATAATGGTTCAAGCAAAAACTGGTGGGTGGTCAAGAAAACATAAAAACTTGATGTAGTGGAAGGTCGAGAGGCTCTAGATTCAAAGGGGAAGCCGCTTGTGATCTCTGGGTATCAGCTTCCTCATCTATGACACTGCGGGAGGGGACAAGTCCTAGGAGCTGGTGGGGTACAGGGGACTGGGGCATGGAGAGGCCTCGGAGAGGAATACCCTTGAAGATTAAGAAAGGCATAACCTTCACGATGAAGAGAGAGAAAAGCGGGCCACGGAAGGGAAAGTCGGCACGTCGCGGAGCAGGACCGAATGGCGTGGGATGGAGGGGAGGGGCGGGGGGAGGATAAGGAGGTGTCCCTATTCCTGGACTCCCCCCAGCTCGGAGCCTGTCATTGAGGTCCTGCGGCTGAATGGCCAGGAGGGAAAGAAAGGCGGAGGAGGGAACGAAGAACTGGAAGTGGGGTTGGAGAGGTAGTAGGAAAAGATGGGGGTATGGCGCTTTTGGAGGAGGATCCGCCACGCTCACCCACCTGTCCCAGGCGTCGCTGGGCCTAGCCGGCTTTGGTGCTTGTGGCCGAGTGTCCCCTTGACCCTGAGCCAGCTGCAGTCCAGTCCTATCCCTTCCCTTCTCCTCCTTTTCCCTCGTTTCCAGGCCCCGCCCTCTTCCTCCTTCCCTCCTCCCACCTCTCCCCACCCACTCCAGCTCTAGAAAGCAGAGGCCGCCAAGCAGAACTAGCCGCAGCCCGAGGCTCCTCCTCCTCCTCCTTGTCGCTCACCTGCAACTTCACAGCCAAAGCCTTCTGGCGCTTCCTCCTTTCGTCGACTTACTTCCTCCTCTCAGAGGCGGGACTTCCGGTCTCGAGCGAGATGGAGAAAAGGCCCAGCGGAGGGGGAAGGGCTGAGCCTAGCCACGCCCCCTTTTTACTCTTCCTCCTCACTTCTCCTACCTACTTTTCCAGGTGCTGTTTGTTGTGTGGGGAGGCTTCAGACTGTTTGCACGTGGTTAAGAAGGAAAAAAAAAAGCAGTCAAGAAACCTCTGCACGAGTATTACGGGAGTGCAGTTGTAAAATCCCATCCCATTGGATTGGAAGCTCTTTGAGGGCAGGCACTGCCTTTGGTGGCTGTATCCCTGGCTCTTGGCACAGTGGTGTGCTCGTCCTAGGAGTTTAATAATGTTTATTGCCCAAATGTTGATCGATTGCAAACAGCTTCGTGTATCCTATTAGATTTTTAGCCCTTTGAGGGCAGAGGGCTCTTTGGCCTCTCTTTGCATCCCCGTGCTAAGCCCTGGGTCACGTAATACTCGTGTTGTCTAACCCATTACAATATAAGCTCATTCAGAACAATGATGATCTTCCTATTTGTGTCCCCTGCACTTAACACAGTGCTTTGGACATATAAGGACTTGATAAACGATTTAATCATTCATTCATTACTCATTCACCTTCCCCTCAACACTTCTGCTCCTATTCTGCAGGCAGACACCAATCATTCTGTTATTACTAAGCTTCCCTTATCCAGCTGCTTCGATCCCTTTCCCACTACCCTGTCCCCTCAATGCTAAAAATGACTTGTTTCACAATCCCCCATTTCTTCAAACCAGTAAATAGAGCTCTCTAGGAAGATTGCTAGGGCTTAGCTTATACCATATAAAGTCTCCTTATAAAACAATTATAAATACTACTGGACCATTCCCCCTTCTCCTGTCCCCAATTTTACTTTCTGACCAAAGTGTTTGCCTCCTGACCCTTTCAAGCTTATTGAATTAATCTTTTTACTTATCAGTTATACTAAGCCGAGCTATAAAATCACCTCCAGAGGCTTCTGAAGAGGCTCCTTTTCCTGTATGAAGAAGAAAACAAACAGTATTAGATAAAAGCATGCAAATCCCATCATTCAAAATCCCAGCACAGTTTCTATGAAGTGCCAGAAAGAAATGACATAATAACATTTCCTTTAATGGGTAAGAAAGCATTCAACTTCCCTCCCTTCTAAATAAAATAAGTGACTTTCCATATTCATTAACTCAGAAAAGTGGTAGAGAACTATCAACACTAAAGATATCCCTTGTAACTTTCACTTGTAAAATAAGAAAAATTTCCTGTTTTCAGGAGATAAGAGAAACTACTCAGGAACCAACCATATCAGATACTTCTTTCTTCAAATTGCCCAGACTGCTGGATTTTTGCGGAGTTGAAGATCTAAAAATAACAAAAATAAGAAGACATCAATAACAAATAAAGCCTCATACCAGTATCTTTTCTCTTCTCATCTAAAACATCATGGAGAAAAAACCTAAAACTGTATGTGGGCTAGAGAAATTCTGAAACTGGGAATTTACCATGTATTTAATTAAGTAATTTAGTAAAAAAAAACTTAAGATCTTTTTTTTAAGCATCTTACTAACAGGGACTGGATGGAAAATCCTCCTGCCAAATGTTTAATAATATATCGTGCACATTTCAGAATGTCTGGAAAAGATCGTGAGATAACCTATCCAATGTTAATATCTAGAAGTAAACTAATAATACACAATTATAATTTCTATTGATCATATAAATGTATCTGAAACATAAAAGAGTGAACCAGGAATCAAGAGGACCTAGGGGTGGACTGATTCTCTTCTAAAGAAGAAAACTTAGGGTAAAAGGAGGAATCTATTATACAAAGGGAGAAGAAGAGAGAACTTTTTATATATATATATAAGCAGGGTGTGAAAGGGGTGGGAGAAAATAGGCAATTGTTAAGCACCCCCTGGGTACCTGGCACTGTGTTTATGGATC
>NW_027185888.1:0-15186 GCF_028583685.1 Petaurus breviceps papuanus | reverse complement strand
CCTCAGTCCTTGGCAGCTCAGGGGGCAGGTCTCAAAAGTCCAGGGCAATTCAAAGCGGCCACCAGCAATTCTCTTAGTCTCTCTCTCTCTCCACGAGGTGCTGCTTCCAAAAAGGTCTTCCGCCTCTCTCTTGTGTCTCCAAATCTAGTCACCAGCTCCTCCCAGTTCAGGACTTTCTTTTCACATCAACAAGTCCATCCCACAGGTGGGACTAACAAGCTCTGGGTTTTAACACAATCAATTTGAAAACCAAGCCAATACAGGGGGAATCTTTAAATGCCATTACTATCACAGTTGGGTATTTTGTGACATTCACTTTTACTAGCTACATGACCTTGGGCATATTACATTACACTCTGATGGAGAGAGTTCAGCTGATAACATCTCACTTCTTGCCTGTCTACACGACATGAGACTTATCTGATTTCTCTACCATGTCCCATCATTGGGTATTTGAGTCCCCCTCCTCCTGGGTATGCCCCATCCCCCTGCTCCTTCAATTTCCTTTTGAGTATTGTCTTCACTCATTAAATTGTAAGCTCCTTGAGGGCAGGGAAGGAAATTAGTTCTACCATGTGCCAGGTACTGTGTTAAGATATTTGCAAACATTACCTCATTTGATCTTCAAAACAATCCTGGGAGGTAAGTGCTGTTATTATCCCCATTGCACATTTGAGGAAACTAAGTCAAACAAGGGTGAAATGACATACTCAGGGTTACTCAACTAGTAAATATCAGAGGCAAGATTTGGGTTCAAGTCTTTCTGATTCTAAGTCCAGCACTCTAAACATAATACTCCTTTTTCTCCCTAATGACATTCAATTATATTTAAGGTACAATAAAAAAGAATCATATATATGTCTCTAAGTCTTATATAATCTGAGAGAGTTGCCTAGAGTTTGCAGAAGTTCAGAGACTTTGCCAGTATCATCACACAACCAGCATGTGTCAGAAGCAGGACATAATTCTAGGTCATTCTGATTCCAACTCCAGGAGCCTAGATCAATGAACACAAGATAATTTTAGAAGGAAAAAAATCAATAACATCTGGGTACATCAGGTGAGATTTCAAAGAGGTTGTGGCATGGGAAGTGAGCCTTAAAGGAAGCTGTATTGTATCTCATCACCCTATCATTCTAAAATGATCTTCAATATCCTGTATTGCTATGATTTTATGTGGAGTAGTTAGACCAAGAATAGGTTATCTTAAGTCTTGACAATCACATTTCCAGGGGGCACTATTAGGGGGTCCCATTCTCCTTATACCCTCTCCTCTGAAGCTTTTGAGCTTCAATTTTTAGAATACGCCCCACATATGCACCTGCAGAGTCAGCCTTCTTGCTACTAGATGTATTTCTAGTAATTTTTAGTTGATTATTCTGGATACTCTTAATTGGCATAATTGCATGTAATTATATGAGCAAAGTAAATAAGTTTGATTGTGTCTTTAAAACAAAGCAATTTTACCATTGTCCCAGGTGATTAAAAACTCAAGAGTGTAAGACACAAACTATCATACACTTGGTCATTGATTTCTTTGGCAGGGTTGACAGCCCAGTAATGAGTTCCAAATGTCTGTGAGCCTTAACAGGGATGTCATCTGGAGGATAGAAATTTTGGAAGGAAACATTTTTCTCTGAAGAGCAGACTATGGAGGTAGAGTGCTTTCTGGAGATGCCAAATCTATATGACAAGATGGCCAGAAGACCAGAGGTCAGAAGTGCAAGTGCAGCACAGTGAAAGGTGCATTGGACAGGAGTCAGGGGCCCTGTGCTAGTCCCAACTCTCCCAGTTGGTATGTCCTGTTGGTAGGCATATACCCTGGCTTTTTCTTTCTGGCTGAACTGACCCTTCAACAAGCCACTCATGAGGCATCCAGTCAAAACTGAAAATCATCCTCATAATGATAATTGGCAGAAAATCTCCTAGTGGACCGAGCTTGGTTTTGCATAGCTGTTCACAGCCAGGTAACCTTGAAAAGAGAGAAATGCTGAGAGGTTTAAAAGAGCAGAGGTTCCACCAATCACAGTGGGCAAGTCACAAGATTTTAGGATTGAGAGCTGAAAGGTAATCTTAGAACTCATCTTGAGCAGGGAAGATTAATAGAGTGTTGGACCCGAAATTAGGAGGACTTGGCTTCCAAGCCAGCCTCTGACCTGACACTAGCTGTTTGAACTTGGACAAGCCCCAGCCTTTCTGAATCTCTGTTTCTTTATTTGTGAAATGGGAGAAATATTAGCACCTACCTCATAAAGAAGTTGTGAGTCTCAAATGGGATAATGTATCTATGTAATGGTCCTATGATTCTCTGTGTTTCTCTGTCTCTTTCTCTCTCTGCCTGTCTCTCTTTCTCTGTCCGTCTGTCTCTCAATCTCTCTATCTCTCTTTCTGTCCCTCTCTGCCTTGGTCTCTCTGTCTCAGTCTCTCTCTGTCTTTCTCTGTCCTCTCACTCTTTCTCTCCTTTTTCTGTCTCTCCCTCTATGTCTCTCTCTCTCTCTGTATCTCTCTCTCTCTGTCTCTCTCTCTCCCTCCCTTATTCTGTCTTTAACTCTGTATCATTCTCGTTTTTCTCTGTTGCTTTCTACCAGTGCAGAGAGCCTGGGGCTCTCAAGGACTAAGAGACTTTCCAAGTGTCACATAGCTGGCATGTGTCAGAAGTAGGATTTGATTCTACATCGTCCTGAGTCCAACCCCTGCTCTCTGTCCCCTCTACCAATGGTATCAAACTCAAATAGAACCAGGGACTACTAATCATACAGAAGGGTCCCTGTGAGACACATATTGATTTAGTTTTAAAATATAATGTTTTCTATGTTTTTATTGTATATTTAAAATAAACATTTCTCAATTATATTTCAGTGTAGTTTGGGCTGTTCTAGGGAGAGTTCTGCCTATCAACCACAAGCTTGACCCTTCTGCATCAAACTACAATACTTTGTGTAATTTATTGTTGCTGCTGTTGTTGTTGTTATCTTGCATATGAGGAAATTGGGATGCAGAGGAAATAAAAAGTCTTACCCCAGGTTGGAAACCAGCACCTCTGACTCTGAATCCACCAGCACCTCCCACTAGGCTCTTGCTGTCTCCTTAGAGGGGGCCTGTTTTTCTTATAAGTCCCATCTGGAAGCTTCAGAGATGAGCTAGTCAGAATAAAAAGACAAAGAAGGCCCTTCTTTACCTTGTTCCAGTAAGAGCAGACACTGATAAAGCAGGGAGTGTCCAGAGGAGGGTCACCAGGATGATGAAGGGCTAGAGGCCATGCCATAGTTAAAAGGATCCGTGAAAGGAACCAGGACTGTTTTGCCTGATGAAGAAAAGACTGTGGGGTGTGCAGTGGGGCATAACTCTCTTTGAGTACTTGAAGGACTGCCATATGGAAGAAGAATTAGACCTATTAACCCTTAAGGGAAGAATCCACAGCAATCAATGGAAGTTCCAGAAAGGAAAATTTAGGAAAAATCAAAAACTTTCCTACTTAGAACTACCCTGAAGTATAATGGGCTGGCTCTGGAGGTAATGGCCTCCACCTCACTAGAAGCTTTCAGCCAGAGGTGGATGACCAGTCAGTCAGCAAGCATCTATTAAACACTTTCTATATGCCAGTCATTGTACTAAGTGCTGCCGATACAAAAAAGGCCAACAGCCCCTACCCTCAAGAGGCTTACTTTCTTTTTTTTTATTTAATATTTTATTTTTTCCCAATTATATGTAAGAACAATTTTAACATTCTCACTCCCCCCCCCCAATTTTGAGTTCCACATTCTCTCACTTTCTCCCCTCGATCCTCCATTGAGAAGCAATTTGACATAGGTTATAGATGTATAGTCATGCAAAACACATTTCCATGTAATTTATTCTGTGAAAGAAAACACAGACAAAAAAAAGAAAAATAAAGAAATTGAAGAAAAAGTATCTTTGATCTGCATTTAGTCTCTACCAGTTCATTCTCTGGTGATGGACAGCACCTTTCATCATAAGTACTACAGCATTGTCCTATATCATTGTATTGCTAAAAATAACTAAGTTATACATAGTAGATCATCATACTTTATTGTTATTAATTTTGTTGTTAATGTATATAATGTTCTCCTAGTTCCGCTCATTTCACTTTGCATCAGTTCACATAAGTCTTTCCATGTTTTCTTGATAGCATTCTGCTCATCATTTCTTAAAAGACGATAGTATTCCATCACAATCATATGCAACTTGTTCAGTCATTCCCCTCAATTTACATTACATTGTACATCCCCTCAATTTCTAATTCTTTGCCACAACTGAAAGAGCTGCTATAAATATTTTCATATATATAGGTTCTTTCCCTTTTTCTTTTTCATCTCTTTGGAATACAGACCTAGTAGCAGTGTTGGTTGGTCATAGGGTACACATAGTTTTATAGCCCTTTGGTCATAGTTCCCAATTTCTCTCCAGAATGGCTGAATCAGTATTGTACTTCACCAGTTGTACATCAGTATTTTAATTTTCCCATATCCCCTCCAACATTTGTCATTTTCCTTTTCTATCATATTAGCCAATCTGACAGGTGTGAGGTAGTAGCTCAGGGTTGTTTTAATTTGCATTTCTCTCATCAATAATGATTTGGAACACCCTTTTCATGTGTTTTTTAATTATTTAATTTAGTTTTCAACATCCACTTCCATAAGATTTTAAGTTCCAAATTTTCTCCCAATCTTGCCCCTCCCCCAACTCAAGATGGCATGTAATTTGATATAGGCTCTACATATACATTTATATTGTAAAGAGGAATCAGAACCAATGGGAAAAAACCAAGAGAAAGAAGAAACAAACAAAAAAGAAAAAGAAAAAAGATAGAAAGCAAATAATATGCTTCAGTCTGCATACAGACTCCATAATTCCCTTTCTAGATGTGGACAGCATTTTCCATCATGAGTCCTTTGGAGTTGTCTTGGATCCTTGCATTGGTAAGAAGACCTAAGTCTATCAAAGTTAATCATTGCACATTGTGGCTATTTCTGTGTACATTGTTCTCCTGCTTCTGTTCACTTTGCTCAGCATTAGATGATTCAAATCTTCACAGGTTTTTCTGAAGTCTGCCTGCTCATTATGTCTTATAACATAATAGTATTCCATTCCATTCATTCACCACCCCTTGTTCAGTCATTCCCCAACTGATGAGGGGAATTTCTAATTTTTGGTCACCACAAAAAGAGCTGCTATAAATATTTTTTTACAAGTGGGTCCTTTTCCCACTTTTATGATCTCTTTGGTATATATCCCTAGAAGTGGTATTGCTAGGTCAAAGGGTATGCACAGTTTTATAGCCCTTTGGACATGGTTCCAAATTATTTTCCAGAATGGTTGGGTCAGTATTAGTATTCCAACAATGTATTAGTATTCCAATTTTTCCACATCTTCTCCAGCATTTATCATTTTCCTGTTTTGTCATGTTAGCTAATATGGTAGGTATGATAAGGTATCTCAGAGTTGTTTTGATTTGTATTTTTCTAATCAATGGTGATTTAGAACATTTTTTCATATGACTATAGATAATTTTAATTTCTTCATCGGAAGAAAACTGCTTATTCATATGCTTTGACAATTTGTCAATTGAGGACTGACTCATTTCTATAAATTTGACTCAGTTTTCTATATGTTTGAGAAATGAAGTCTTTATCAGAGAAGCTTACTGAAAAAAAAAATTCACAGTAATGATTACCAATTATGTATTTCCTTCTACCCTATTTCCCCCTTGTTTATCCTACTTTCTCTCTCTTCTTTTACCCTGTCCATTATCAAAAGTGTTTTGCTTCTGAATTTTATCTCCTTCAAACTTCCCTCCCTTCTATCAGCTCCCCCACTCCTTCTCTCATCTCTTTCTCTTCCCACTCTCCTGTATCGTAAATGAGAATTCTACACCAACTGAGTGTGCATATTATTCTCTCTTTGAGACAATTCCAATGAGAGTAAGCTTTATGTGCTCCCCTCCCTGCTTTTCCCATTTCCCTCTCAGATACAAAATCTCTTTCAGTCCTCTTTTATGTCAGATAATTGAACCCATTCTATCTTTCCATTTTCTGTTCTCCCAGTGCATTCTTCTGTGTCATTCCTTAATTTTATATTTTAGATAATCGTACCATCACATTCAACTCACACTTCTGCTGTCTATGTATACTCCTTCTGATGGCTCTGATAATGAGAAAGTTTTTAGGAGTTATAAATAACATTTTCTCATGTAGGAATATAAATAGTTTAACCTTATTGAATCCTTTATGATTTCTCTTTCCTGCTTACCTTTTTATGCTTCTTTTGCTTCTTGAATTTGAAAGTCAGATTTTCTATTTAGCTATGTTTTTTTTTTTCATCAGGAATACTTGAAAGTGCTCTATTTCATTGCATATCCATTTTTCCCTATGAAAGATTATACTCGGTTTTTCTGGATAGGCCCGAGTCCAAGCCCTCTGATCTTTTAATGTAGAAAGTGTTATTATCCTGACTTTGGCTCCATAATATTTGAATTGTTTCTCTTTTGGCTGCTTGTAGTATTTTCTACTTGAAATAGGAGGTCTGAAATTTGACTATAATACTCCTGGGGGTTTTCATTTTGGGATCTCTTTAAGGAGGTGATCAGTGTATTCTTCCAATTTCTGTTTTACCTTTTGGTTTTAGAATATCAGGGCAATTTTCCTTGACAATTTCTTGAAAGATAATATCTAGGATTTTTTTTTATCATGACCTTTAGGTAATCCAATAATTCTTAAATTATCTTTCCTGGATCTATTTTCTGGGTCAGTTGTTTTTCTAATGAGATATTTAACATTTTCTTACATTATTTTATTCTTTTGATTTTGTTTGTTTCTTGATATCACATATTGTCATTAGCTTTTACTTGCCCAATTCTAACTTATAAGCAATTATTTTCTGCAATGAGCTTTTGTACCTCCTTTTCCATTTGGTCAATTCTACTTTTTAAGAGTTCTTATCTTCCACGAAATTTTGTATATCTTTTCCCATTTGGCCAATTCTGTTTTTCAAAGCCTTATTTTCTTTTTTGGATTTTTGTGCCTTTTGTTTTACCATTTGACCTATTCAGTTTTTAAGGTGCTATTTTCTTCAGGTGTGTGTGTGTGTGTGTGTGTGTGTGTGTGTGTGTGTGTGTGTGTGCCTTCTTTGTGCCAACAAGCCATTGACTCTTTTTTTCATGATTTTTTGTTCATGATTTAATGAATTTCCTGCATCACTCTCAATTCTGTTCCATTTTTTCCTCTACATTTCTTAAAATCTTTTTTGAGCTCTTCTATGGTCTGAGACCAATTTACATTTTTCTTTGAGGCTTTGGGTGCAGGAATTTTGACTTTGTTGTCTTCTCCTAAGTATATGTTTTGATCTTCCTCATCCCCATAGTAACTTTCTATGGTCAGAATTTTTTTCTGTTGTTTGCTAATTTTCCATACTATTCTTTGATTTTTAACCCTATGCTAATATGTGGCTCTGCTTCCCAAGTGGAGGGAACACTATCCCCAGCTTCAGGCTTTTTATGTAGCTGTGTTCAGAGGTAATTTTAGGAATCTGTAATATTTCAGTTCTTCCAGGTAGTATGATTTAGGAAGAGGTGTGTTTACTACTCTCCTGTACTGTGCACTGCTTTGTGAGTTACCACAAGCACTCTTTATATATATATATATATATATATATATATATATATATACATATACATATATTTGAATATTTGATTTTAAAACTTTCAATTCCAGATTCATTCCCTTCCCCCCCTGCCACCCACCCCCACTGGGGAGACAAGCAGTTCACTATAGGTTGTACATATGCGGCTAATGCAAAACAATAACATAGTAGATGTATTGTAGAAGACTGACTATATTTCCCTCCCTCCTATCCCACGTCCCACTTGTTCTATTCTCTACTTTGATCCTGTTCCTTTTCAAAAGTGGGTGCTTCCAACTTCCCTCCCCCCCAGCCTGCCCTCCCTTCCATCATCCCCCCTCACATCCCCTTCCCCCCCTATTCTCCTGGAGGGTGAGATACCCTATTTAGTGTGTATTTCCCTCCATCCTCAAGCCAAATTCAATAGGAATAAGGTTGACCCATTCCCTTTTGCCTTCCTATTCTTCCCCTCCATTGTAACCATTTTCCCTTGCCTCTTCTGTATGAGATAGTTGCCCCACTCTGTCTCTTCCCATCTCCTCTCATTATATTCCTCTCACCTCTTAATTTCACCTTTTAAGTATCATCCCTTCCTGTTAAATTGGTCCCGTGCCCTCTATCTATGTATACTTGTAGACATATATACACACATTCACATATGTATTCATATGCCCGCATACCCTCATATAAAGATATATATATATTTCTAAACCCTTCAACTACTGAGAAAAGTTTCATAAGTTACAATTATTGTTTTTCCATGTAGGAATGTTAATAGTTCAACTTTGGCCAGGTGGCTCAGCAAGCAAGAGCACCGGCCCCACTGCTGGGACGACCTGGATCAAATCCGGGCCCAGACACTCAGCACCACACCCAGAAACAACAACCGGCCGTGCAACCCCGAGCAAGCCACTCAACCCCGAGTGCTCCAAAAAAAAAAAAAAATAGTTCAACTTTGATAAGTTCCTTATGATTTCTTTTCCCTGTTTACCTTCTCATGCTTCTCTTGCTTCTTGTATCTGAATGTCAAATTTTCTATTCAACTCTGTATTTTCAGCAAGAATGCTTGAAAGTCCTGTATTCCACTGAATGACCATATTTTCCCCTGAAACATGATACTCAGTTTTGCTGGGTAGGTGACTCTTGGTTTTAATCCCAGCTCCCTTGACCTCCGGAATATCACATTCCAGGCCCTTTGATCCCTCAGTGTAGAAGCTGCCAGAATCCTGGGTTATCCTGATTGTGTTTCCACAATATTCAAATTGTTTCTTCCTGGCTGCTTGTAATATTCTCTCCTTAATCTGGGAATTCTGGAACCTGGCTATAATATTCCTAGGAGTTTTCTTTTTGGGATCTTTTTCAGGAGGTGATCGGTGGATTCTTTCAACCTCTATTTTGCCCTCTCGTTCTAAAACATCAGGGCAGTTTTCTTTGAGAAGTTCCTGGAGGATGCTTTCCAGGCTCTTACTTTGGTCATGGCTCTCAGGCAGTCCAATAATTTTTAAATTATCTCTCCTGGATCTATTTTCCAGGTCAGTGGTTTTTCCCATGAGATATTTCACATTGCCTTCTATTCTTTCATTTGTTTGGATCTGTTTAACAGCATCTTGATTTCTCATAAAGTCATTAGCTTCCATTTGCTCCAATCTAATTCTGAAACAATGATTCTCCTCAGTGAGCTTTTGAGATTCTTTTTCCATCTGGCAAATTAGACTTTTTAAGGCATTCTTCTCCTCATTGCCTTTTTGAGCCTCCTTTGCCATTTGAGTCAGTCTGTTTTTTAAGGTATTATTTTCTTCAGTCAGGCTGTTGACTCTCATTTCATAATTTTCTTGCATTATTCTCATTTGTCTTCCCAATTTTTCCTCCACTTCTCTTATCTGCTTCTTAAGGTCCTCTATGGCCTGTAACCAGCTTGTATTTTCCTTTGAAGCTTTTGGTGCAGGAGTTCTGACTTCACTGATTTCCTCCTGTTCCATGCCTTGCTCCTTCTTATACCCAAAATAGGAGTGTAATGTTGGAATCTTCTGTCTGCTTTGTTTCCTTTGCCTGCTCATTTTGCCACTCAATGATTTGACTTTTGGGCTTTTTGCCACAGTAGGACTCTGCCACCAGACAGGGGAGTTTTCGTCCCAAACACTGGGGTTTTCTCAGCTGCTGGAGGTATTAGATGGGTGTCCTCTCTGAGGTCTCCCCACGCTCTGGCAAGCTGGACACACACCCCAGGACCTCCACCCTAGACTGCAATCCAGATCCAAGCAGGTTAAAGCAAGAGCGATTACCCCTCAGACTGGTGCTTGGTCCCCCTACACTCTGCAGGCCAGGAGCCGAAGCTGCCACGTGGTGCTGGCAGGCTGTGCCAGCGTCTCAGCGGTTTCTCATCCCAGGGGTAAAAGCCACACACTCCCACTTACTGGGTCCCAAAGTCCAGAATGCACTGGCCTCTCACCTTGTCCTTCACATCTATGTATTGATAAATCTGGAAATGGCCACAGCTGCTGCTGATCTGGAGTCCCTCTGGCTGGCAGCTGGTCAGGCCCGCCCTGGGGCTAAAGCCTCGGCGTGGTGCTGGGCTCGGCTCCCAGAGCATTGCGCTGGCCGATTCCTGCCGGCCTGCCGGACTGTTCTCACCGGGAGGTTAGCTTCTCTGTGTCATTTTGTGGGTTCTGCAGCTCCAAAGTTTGTTTAGAGTCCCCTTTTTACATGGATTGGGGAGGGTGGAAGCCGGGGCTGCGGGAGGGTCGTGCTTCTACCCACAAGCACTCTTTTCAACCTTGGAACTGTGACGAGTGTTTGTGTTACCTTGTGGCTACAAGGTTTGATGTCCTGGTGCTCCATTGTGATAAACCCCAGGACTGGGCCCTAGATCCAAATATAGGCAATGCAACAGAGTCCTGTTCCTGGTGCCAGGAAAGGGACCCTGATAAATCTCCTGAGCCATTGTCTGATCCTTTTGTAGTCTGTTAGAGGTCTGGAAACTGCTATTGCTGCCACCCCAAGGTCTGTTGCTGGTTTGCTAGGGCCTGGTCTTTGCTGGTGCAGTCTGCCTTTCTCTCTCACCCTGGTGCAACAGACCTTTCCTGTTGATCTTCTAAATTGTCTTGAACTGGAAAATGATTTCATTCCATCTTTTTGTGGATTCTGCTGCTCTAGTATTTGTTTTAGGGGTGGGAAACCTACAGCCTTGAGGCCACATGTGGCTCTCTAGGTCCTCAAGTGCAGCCCTTTGAATCCAAACTTCATAGAACAAATCCCTTTAATATAAAGAGCCACACTTAAGGACTTAAAGGGCCACATGTGGCCTTGAGGCTTTAGGTTCCCCACATCTGGTTTAACGTCATCATTTAAAAGATTTTGGAGGGGTTTGGGGAAGATCTCAGGTGAATCTTTGGCTTTACTACACCATCTTGGCTCCACCCTGAGGCTTACATTCTAATGGAGGAGACAATATGGAAATAACTATATAGAGCCAAGATAGATACAGAGTAGGTGAAAGGAAATCTCAAAGGGTAAGGTTCTGGGGACCTAGTGGGGAGGAAAGACCACTGACTAAAGCTAGGCTTTGAGATGAATGTCAAAGTCTTAGAGAAGCTGGGAGTCAAAGGTTAGATGGGAAAGCATTCCTGGAATGGGAGAGAGCTGATACAAATGCATTGAGTTGGGAGATGGAGTCTTGTTTATGAGGAAAAACGAGTCCTTGTCAAGCATATTGCTGTGAGTTGATCCAGATGGCCCTTGAGGTCCCTCCTAGCTCTAAAATCCTGTGGTTCTATGAGATAAATGGGGAAAGACTCACCTCTAGCAGGTAAACAACTTCAAGGTTAAAAAAAATGGTAAAATTAGAAGGGAGATGCCATAAATAACTGAGGGTAGAAATAGGGCAAACATGCAGCTGGTCTGAATCCCTTCCTTGAATCTCAGCATTTTCCTTAATCTTCAGACTGTTAGTGTCAGCCAAGCCCTTCACACTTGCCATCTTCCCAAGGAAAGAAAATACCAGGGACAGTGCTGCAGCTTCATTGCCCCTGGGAAAGGTTACAAAAATAGCTGGTCCCCTTATCTGCTTCTGTCAGCTCATTAATAATGTCTGCAGAGGATTCAGGAAATGTCCCCTAGGAAAGCAGGTTTGAAAGCTCCATTCTCTGAGGCCTGGACCCGGTGTGGCTGGAGAGGAGCAGCTGGAATGTCTCTGGAGTGATTCAGCAGGGCTCCAGGGTCATTGGGTTTGTGCTTGGCCTCCTAGGGTAACAGCAATCTTTTGTCCCTACAAAACATCTAATCAGAGGGGGAGTGCATTTAACCACCCGTTTGCTTCAAATCAATGGTTAAATTATAGCTATTACTGGGAACATGAATCCATCCTGTGTGTGTCCCCAGTAACTTCATGTTAAACAGGAAAGAATGCTATGAAGGACAAATAGGTATTCAATCCTGCCCTCTACTTACTTAAGCCCTCAATATCTTAGCTTTCTTTTCTTAGACATGGATGGAATGCATATACAGTCCTTTTCTCATCTGATTTCCTTAGGAGGAGGTAAGAAAAATCTTTAGATAAGAGAATGGGAAGGGAAGAGAATAAACATTTATTAAGCACCTACTCTGTTCTAGGCACTTTGCTGAGGGCTTTTTATTTTTTTTTAAACAATTATTATAAAGGGTGGCTAGTTGGCACAGTCAGTAGAGTGCTGGCCCTGGAGTCAGGAGGACCTGAGTTCAAATCCGGCCTCAGACAGTTAACATACAAACTAGCCATGTGACCTTGGGCAAGTCACTTAACCCCAATTGCCCTCTAAAAAGCCAAAAAAAAAAAAGCAATTACTATCTCATCTGCTCCTCACAACAACCCAGGGAAGGTGCTATTATTGCTTCCTTTGAATCAGACAATGGTTATGACTTGCCCCAGGCCACTTAGCTGGGTTTGAACTCAGCTCTTCCTGACTCTAGTGCTTTATCCAATGTTCTACCTAGCAGCCAGCCTTGTGGTCTCTCTAGCGCTCCTTGAGGAAGGAATTAAAGTCTTCCTTGGTGAGGGCTGGAAAAGATACTAGAGATCTGTTCATGTCTCACTGTGATCTCAATTTAGACAAACCCACATGAACATGCATATAACTAACCTGGGCAACAAACACACTTCACATCCTCACTAGCATCATGATCATGACTAGCATCTCTGGAGGCAGAGATATATTTCCTATAGTACTTTCAGGTTGGCAAGGTGTTTTCCAAATACCTCATTTTATTCTCACAGCAATCCTGGGAGGTAGGTGCTATTTTTTTCTCCATTATTAGATGATAATGAAACAGGCATAGAAAGGTTAAGTGACTCGCTTGCTCAAGGCTACACAGCTAATAAGTATCTTGGGCAAAATCTGAAGTCAGGTTTACTGGACTCCAATCCCAGCGCTCTTTTAATCTCTTCTATTACTTACCTGCTGCCATCATAGGAGCATAGATTTGGAGCTGGAAAGAACCACACAGTTTATCTAATCCACTCTCATTCTTTTGCAGATGGGGAAATGGAGGCTCAGAGGTGACATATCCCAGGTCACACAGCTTTTAAGTAGCAGAGCTGGGATTTGAACCGAAGGCCCCTGATTCTATATCCAACATTTGCTCCATTGTCCCACAGATTACAGTAAGAGCTGGAAGGTATCATAGAATCCATCTAGTTTAACCTCTTACCTTGTTGCTTCAGTCATGTCTGACATTGTGACCCCTTTTGGGCTTTTCTTGGCAAGGATAATGGAGTGGTTTGCCGTTTCCTCCTCCAGCTCATTTTACAGATGAAGACACCGAGGTCAGCAGGGCTAAGTGACTTGCCCAGGATTATACAGCTAGTGAATATCTGAGGGCAGATTTGAACTCAGATCTTCCTGATTTCATGCCAAGGGTTTTGTCCATCGTACTAACCTATTGTTGTTCAGTCAGTTACAATTGAGTACAACTCTCCATGACCCCAGTTGGGTTTTTCTTGGTAAAGATACAGGAGTGGTTTGCCATTTCTCCTCCAGCTCATTTTACAGATGAGGAAACGGAGGCAAACAGGGCTAATGACTCATCCAGAGTCACACAGCCAGTAAAGGTCCAAGGCTGGATTTGAATTCAGGAAGATGAGTTTTCCTGACTCTAGTTATCCACTGCACCACCTAGCTGCCCACAACCTCTTTACAGGTAAGTAAACTTCACAGGCAAGTAAGTTGAGACCTGTAGAGTCTAAGTGACTTACTTACCTTTTAGAGTTAATAAATAGCAGAACTGAGATTTGAACCTGGGCTCTATGATTCTAAATATAACCCCTTTTTCCATTTCCTAGAAAGACATGTTCAAGGAGCCCTAGACTTGGAGTCAGGGGGTCCAGCTCTGCTGCTGAGTTACTGAAGTGGGCAAGTTACTTTGCTTTAGTTAGCCTCAATTTCTTCTAGGAAAGGGTGGGAACAGTGATAGGATAATTTAGAACTGGAAGGTCCCTTAAAGGTCATTTAATCTAACCCCTTCACTTTTCAAATGGAGAAACTAAGGCCCAGAGTGATTAAGTAACTTACCCTGGGTCCCGTAGATAGTGAGCATGAGTTAGCAGAAGCAGCTGGGGGTGCTGGTGGGCAAAGGCAGGCTGAGCTACCAATGTGCTGGTAGGAAGGGGGGTGGCCTCTCCATTCCTTGTTCCTCCATGTTCCTGCATCTTCTTCTTCCACAGATGGTGGGGCTTTCTTTTCAAACCTGTTCTGGAAGCCTTAGGGCTTTAAATGTGGAAGTCAGGTTTACTGTGCTTTTTCTATTTAAAGAGAGTAGAAGGTTTCTTGTCTGATCGGTAGGAATCTGGCCCTAAATATTGTTTTCTTTCTCCTTCCAATGAACTTTAATCTCAGTTAAATATGCAGTTCCAACCCCCAACCACTTTTATATTGAAACATCCAAATTAGGTTTGTGAAACCTCAATAATTAGAATTTACTTTCTTCCAGGTTTGTCCTCCATCTATTCCCCATCTCATCAGGAGCATTGAAGCTGGCAAAATTGGGTCAGATCTGAATGGACATCTAGATTTATTATATGATCACACGTGTGCTAAGAAAACAGTTAAAACAATTCCATTTATAAGATTGGGGGGTGGAGACAAAAAGAGAAGATGAGATAGAGACATAGAGACATAGTAGAGAAAGAGAGAGATATAGAGACAGGGACACAGAGACAGAGACAAGGAAAAGGAGGAGGAGGAGAAGCAGGAAGAGGAAAAAGACTGAGAGAGACAAAGAGGCAGAGAGACAGATGGAGAAATAGAGATGTGGAAAAAGGGAAAAACAGAGACACAGAGAGACAGAGACAGAAAGATACAAGGAGATAGACAAAGAGATAGAGATAGATGGAGAGAGACAGAGACACAGAGCAACAGAGAGAGGGAAGGAAAGAGAAAAGGAGAGTGAAGATTTAAAAGACCAAGTTAGTCTATAGAACCAAGAAGGGGGAGAAGCACTGAGGGCAGATTTGAACTCAGGTCTCCCTCATTAGTTTCTGTCTCCAGGTCAGACTGAAACAGCAGCATAGAGGTCATT
>NW_027185887.1:15571126-15642602 GCF_028583685.1 Petaurus breviceps papuanus | reverse complement strand
AAAAAAAACATAGCCCCTGCTTTTAAGGAGCTCACATTCTAGGAAGAGACTATGTACAAACAAGTATATGTATCCAAGGCAGATACTAAAGAGGTGGAAGGTGTAACCTCATAGGAATGACACTGGGGGGGATGGGTGAAGGAGTGGGGGAGGTGGGGAGACAAGGACAGCATTCCTGCAGAAGGTCACATTTCAGCAGAGTCTTTGAGGGTAAAGATGAGAGGGGAAAGCATTGTGGGCAAGGGTTTGTTTTTTCTATTTCTTTTCATTTGTGGTTGGAGTGAGAAGAGGAAGAAATGCTGATTGGTTGGCAAATAAAATGGGGGGGGGGAAGAACTCTAAAAAAAAAAAAAGTTACAGACTCCAGAGATAACAATTGACATGGGCAAGAAGCAGCAAGGATACATGTCTGCATTGTAGAATACATAGAGGAGAACTAAGACTAGGAAAATAGGAAGTAGGGAGTAGTGAGCTCCATGAAATAAATGCCCAACAGAATTTTGTTAGCTAGACTAAAACTCTGGTCCCATATATAACACTTTCTGTAGGGGGGAAATAATTGTTAGGAACAACTGACTCGAAATACCACCGAGCCTTAAGGAGTGCTCATAGAATAGGAATCTGCTATTTTTAAACTTCTTAGGTTTTTTTCTTTCTTTCAAAGTTTATAAGGTGAGGGTTAATATGTTAATTAAAACTTCATAGTTATCCTAAACATAGATGTGAATAATTAAATCATTGAACATTAAACTCTATGTAATTTCGATTTTTTAAGGAATATTCTTTGATAGAGCCATCTTGACTTTATCTCTATGGAAGGAATAAGAATAGATGAAAAATAAACACACTCACATGAATGTATGCATGTATGCATATGTGCCCTAACCATAGATATTTGAAAGAATATAATGTGACAATGTAGGAATCTATGTAATGGAAGCAGTCTGGGAATAAGCCTACCACAGAAGCCTGAATTCAAAAAACAAAAAGTTCAGTGTAATTACAGGTAAATATGTGCCATGCAATTTCTCTTAAATGGTTTATCTGCATTTTCAAAGCCAGAAATCTGTGATGGTGGTCTATAGGAAATGGGTTTCCCTTTTAGCTAATTAATTATGTGACAGAGACAGAAGCAAGCACCTGTCATCTCCTTTACTAATTTTGTACAGCCTGTGGAGCTGAATGGTGCTAAAACCCTACCTCACATTCATTTCACTCATACTCATAGTGTGAGTACCTTTGAAAATCATGCTTAGAAGAGAATGAGAGGGTGCCTATAATACAGCTAACATCACACATGACTTCTCTTTCATTTTAAATACAAACCAAACATCTGCCAACTCACTCCCATGGTTACCTCATTGGAGGAAACCCTGAGGAGGAATTAGTTTGCATTGAATTGATTTCTTAAAGACTAAATTTAATACTAGCAATTGTATGCTCGGCAACATCCAAGAGCAACATTTCCTGTGTTCAGCCAGTGGAATGAGCCGTGGTTTTAGTTGTGGTTTCTGATATGATCAAGAGGGTTTCATTATCAGCAGAGCATCTTTTCCCCACTCACCCTTTCTTCATTCCTCTTCACCTCACCTGTGCTACAGGTATGTGCTGTGCTGATGGTTCTCCTAAGCCCAGAATAGTTAACTGAGTTCATATTTGTGCCACTATCAGTGTACAGGCCACAGAATTATAAACTGATGACTATCTTCCTCCTCATCACAGCTCAGGTGTGATGTGTGTGCACATGCACACATCCCCAAGTAAAATTTCCTTGGAAACTCCCATCTTCCCGGGATTTAGAGCATTCTGTAGTTGCCATTACAGTAAGTGTTAAAACGAGGGGTGGGAGACAGTGAGTGAGTAGTATTAAATACAGATAATAAAAGAAATGCTCTCTTCTTCTAGTTCACAGACATGGGATTGATTAGAACAGGAAGGGACACAAGAAGCCATCTAGCCTAACTCCCTTCTTTTAGATATGAAGAAACTGTGCCTTGCCCCGAAATCACCCAGAACTAAAGAGCAGAACTACAGCTGGAACCCAAATCCTCAAATGACTTGGATCCCTTGCCTGAACCATTGTAAAAACTTCCCAGTTGGTCTTCCTACTTTCACTCTTACCCTCTTCTTCAATCTATTCCCTTTACAAGTGCTGGAATAATCTTATTAAAGGATAAATGAAACAGCCCATACACTCAGTGAGCTTACATTCTACTTAACAAAAATTTGTGGTAGCAAGCATGGTAGCTGAAGCCAAAGAGAGATTACAGACCTTGTTCAGTTCCATTATTTATTTTGCATTATCATGTCTGACATTGCATTTTATATTTAAATTAGATTGTAACTATATAAAGGTAGGATGTTTAGGCTTGGTAATACAATACAATCACTCTACTCAATACTTCAGTTAAAAGGTCCAAAACTGTAATTTATCATGAGTTATGTACTATCAAAAAGCAGCTACATAGTACAACAAATATAACACTGAGCTTGGAATCAGGAAGACATCTTCATGCATTCAAATCTGGCCCCAGATACTTACTAGCTTTGTGACCCTGGATAAGTCACTTAACCCTGTTTGCCTCCGTTTCCTCATCCAAAAAATGAGCTAGAGAAGGAAATGGCAAACTACTCCAGTACCTTTGCCCAGAAAACGCCAAATGGGGTCACAAAGAGTCAGACACAACTGAAAAATGACTGACCAACAAAATGTACCATCAAGTAGCTTTTCACTGCATTTAGCCAGTATGTGAAGGTCTTAACAGTGCCTCTGAGCCATGAAAAGAATTTGCATATAAGAAATATTTTGAATCCATTAAAATCTCAGTTCAGAGCTAAAGAGTTATCTTCATGTCTTTGTTGACTAACATGAAGAAAAATCTTAGGGAAAGCATTGATACGATCGACAGATGCCAGACCTTGGGTTTTGAAGTGACTGTGTTATTTCTTTTATTCTGCATAGTTAAAGTCTAAGACTAGGGCATCAGAAAGATAGGGATCAATGAGACTGTGCAAGAGCACATAAGATATATACCTCTGGCAGTTGTCAAGGCAGAATTATTCAGAATATAATCTGAAATGCATTTGATCATACAGTAGATACTTTAATAATTAATGCTATACCTTATTAGCAAAACCTTATGTTTACTCTGCTACCACCAAAATAAGATGAAAAGCTGGCTGTGATGCTAAATTCATGGTAACTGTTTCTCTGTATTAGAACCTCGAAATTTTTTTCCTAATTTTAATGAGACTGTCAGTGTTAAAGATATAGACTTTTTTTTGTTGTTGGAAGGATAAAATTATGAATGATATATTATTTTAATTGTTTCTGCCCCTAAAATAAAGCATGCAGATTGGCAATAAATATGTATGTATGTGTATACATGGTAAAACATTAATTTTATATGTACATATATGTGTGTGGTAAAATGTTTAAAATAATAGTAAAGACATAATCTAGTCTGATTTTGCAATATTTTATTCAGTTTGAACATGTGTGTATATGTGTGTATGTATGTATTGACACACATAAATACTTATATACAGCACATGCAAAAGCCATATAGAAAATATGAGGAAATTTTGATTGGGGGTAATTGGGAATTCCTGATTACATAATATCAGATAAAGTGTCACATTTAATTGTCTACAAAAATGGAAGGGGGAAGTAGTTTGACAATACTTCCCTTTACCCTACTGTCTCTGACAGTTACATGAAATATAAGGGGGCCATAGTTGTCAGTCAGCCAAACTTCATACAAGCTGGCAAACAGAATGTTACTGCAAGACAGTGGCAACCACCTGCAGGTATCAGGGACAGAAGCACTCATTTAGAGTCTGCACTGCAAGATGGGAGGACAGGTGGCAACTCTCTTCCAGGGACATCTTTTACTTGAGCAGAACCAGACCAACTGTTCCTCATTAAAACACATTTTGCAACATTTCCTAATGTAAGATCAAGTATATTCTCCCCAATCTCTTCCTCATCATCTCCTCCAAAAAAATATCACTTTCATGTGTGTACAATCTACACAGGTTATACTTACAAAACCTGATGTAGCCAAGGATTTCAAGGAAAGGAATATGAAATGACTTTGTGTGAGATGCAATATTAAATAAATGGCACCACATGATCCATTTGGCATATGAGTGGCACTAAAAAGGAAAAAGAAATCCAGTACCATGGACTGGAGATGTCTGTAAGTTAAATGAACAATATAATCTGTATGTCAGAATTCTCAGTTATCATGATCATTTTATTATTACTGTCCACTGCCATGTTTTTTTCTTGTTTCATATGTTTCACAATGAAAAATACTGGTAAACTACAAATGTATTCTTAATGCATTACTGACAATTTAATAGGAGTAGGATAAGAACCAGGACAAGTCTTACATGAGAAACTGTGAAAATATAGAGCCTCTTGTACTTTTCTTAACTCTTAAGTTGTACAGGACTCGTTACAATTAAGTACATGTTATATTTAATAAGCACCTTTTTATTATGGTGATTAAGAAGACTATCCAATAAAGCCCTACTGTAATGCCCAGTTGAGACAGATAGATGATCCCCCAGGACTCTTGAAGGTTCTGCCAGCCAGAGTGAACTTCATGAGCTGGAAAAAGATATAATTATGGTCCTAATATCCAACTTGAAATCTATCAATGATGGACCTATCTAGCTATAAAGTCTCAGAACTTGAGAGAGACCTTGGGGATTATTTAGTCCAAACTAAATTCTGAACAGACAAATGAGGTTTTAAAAGTGGAACTGCTTCCTCAAGCAGCCCATCTCACTTTTGGATAGCTCTGATTGTTAAGAAATGTTTCCTTCTATTAAGGCTCTCAACTTCCTGTAGTTCCTCTGCTTATCTTTTACTGGTTGTCCTTAATTCTGCATCTGGAGCCAATGAGAATAAGTTCTAGAACAGGGAGTGGCCTTGGAGGTCTGCTCCACCTTCTGTGTCATAGCCCTCCAAATACTTCAGTCTTGACATGTCCCATAAGCCTCTCTGTCAAACTATTCATCCACTAGGTGGTTGAAAGGTTTTGATCTGTGTTTCAGTGGGGAAATTAGCCATCCAGAAGAAAGCATCATCATGCTTTAGAAGTACTGAAGGAAAGAAAGTACAATGAGAAGGCAAAGAAGTGGGAAAAGGGCCCCCAAGAGTGGATGGAATAGAACTCTGAGCCCATGTGGTCAATGCACTGGATGTGGGGCATCTGTTGAAGCTCACCCTATCCCTTCTTCCCTTTGTTTCCCTACCATTTCAATTGAAGATCCATTAAAATCCAAAGGAAATGGAAACCCTGAGAACACTCAGTGGTGAAGTACCCATAAGAAGCCTTAGGCCAGTGGTATCAAATGCAAATAGAAACAATACATAAGGATACCAAGCCATACTTACGGATCTCTGCAGGCCCTGTATTGACTTTGTTTTCAAATAAAATATTATCTATGTTTTACTGTATTTTTATTTGCACTGTTAAAGATTTCCCAATTACATTTTAATTGAATTCAGGCTGCCCACAGGAGCAGCCACAGGCACGTGTTTGAGGCATCTAGCTTGGGCTGAACTCTAGTTTCCCTTTCTCAGAAAGGGGAGCACTCCAACAGCTCTTCTCACTCAGAGAACATGAACTCACTAGAGACTGCTGTCCTAGTATTTTCCCCACAAAACAGAGATAATATACACATAGAACAGAACAGGAATAAAAGATATGTTTAATTTGAGGTGAAGAGAGCTCTCTACTTTTGCATTGTTATTCCAGGGTATGAGATCAGGCCGAAATATTGTCACCTCTGTGGGTAATTATGTTCCTATTTCTCCTAAGTCATACCCCAGTTGTAAAGTGACCAAGCCCGATGTACAGGGGATAATTTCCTCATCTGTGGGATGATATATATTTGACAGTTTTGCTTGATCTGGAACTTATTGTGTTTTTGCTCATTTAAATCCAAGTTACATATCTGGCTTAAAATAACTGACATCAACTCTCAATTATTTTTGTATTTGATTTGATTTGATAAGATAATCCTTCTCGAGCAAAATCTAAAACCATGCTTTTTATACTGTCATAATTTAAAAAGTATAAAGAAGCTAAAATGACAGGGTTAATTGATCTTATTCTATCAGCATCATTATGCAGGGTAATGCATCTAATGCAGTTCCCATTTAGTGTCTTGTGACTATAAACTGGCTCTATTTTAGGTATTTTTTTCTGTTTCCCCTACCTTGAATAATGATATTAATTAATGAAGGAAGAAATAAGGGACTACATTATCAATATGCTGGATTTATTTATGTATTTTATTTTAATTGAGTTTTAATATCATCTTCATTTCTAAATATATTCTTCCCACACACATTGAGCCATCCCTAATAACAAAGAATAAAATAAAAAAGAAGTGGGAAAGAAATGGAAACAGTTCAACAAAACTAACACAGCAAATAAGACTTCCTCCATTATATTGATTTTTTTTTAATGGAAGAACATGAAGACTAAAGTAGCTGAAATTTGACCCATAATCTCAGTGAACATGAGGGAAAGCAATATTCTCATACCTTTCTCCCTTATTAACTTTTATCTGCCATTTAAGGACAATGACTTTACAGATTAGGAAGTGAATTTTTTTAGAAATTCAATAAGACAGGAATGAAATTTCAACTCTTACAGGAAAAAGTAGCATTTGGTAAGCTAATGTAAAACTAACTGCCTAGTGGTAATATGGGTGGTCATAGTATGCTACAAATCTACTATAATATGATAAATGAATCCCTGGATAAATCCATTACATTATATTTTACCAGGTTGAAAGAGTTGTATCAGTGAAAGACATTTCTAAGTGAAGTATGATTTCTCTAAAATTCTGATCAGTCTCAGAAGTAAAGTTTTGGAAACTTTGATTTCCTTCAGTAATAAAAATCCCAGTAAGTGAAACTTTATGAATCGATAAAAAGGCAAATTAGTCTTGATTTTTAGAAAGAAATTGTATTGCTAGTGTTTAAGTGCCTTAGGGATAGTTTCTAATTACCTTCCTTTATAAAACTGTATATGCTTAGTTTTCTTTGAAATTTAATGTTGCCTTTTTCCAAGTTCTACTTTTTTTTAAAACATGACCATACAATTAGCCTTTTATCATTTATAATACAAATATTAAGCTCTCATTATTTTTTTTTAAGCAGTTGGGGTTAAGTAACTTGCTCAAAGTCACACAGCCAGTTATTATTATTTCTGGGTATGGTGCTAAGTATCTGAGCCTGGATTCGATCCCAGGTCATCCCGACTCTGGGGCCAGTGCTCTTACTTGCTGTGCTACCTGGCCTCCCCTCATTATTTCTTTAGTGAAGTTCTAAGTAACTATCTGTCCATTATGTGCTTTTTAATTCTGTGAAAATATCACTTAGCCATAGCTGTGTATTTACCCTTTTGAGACTGGTAGACGACTTTCTAACACATTTTTTCCTTAGTATCACAGCAGTGCTAACAATTGAAATATTCAGTTAATTGGCTATAGTTTATGCTTTGGTCAGAAACAGTTGTATTAATTTGTACTCTTGAAATTCAGTGTCATTGAATGCCTTTAGATGATCATCATTACTGAGTTTAATCAAGACCTTTATGGTTAGAAGAGAGAACATTGAAACTATATACTACTTCAGTCAACCCTAAAAGAGGCTCTGCCCTATAATACACTTTTTTCTTGATGCAGCAATTTACTTTTAGGAGCCATTTCAGATTTTAACCTCTTGTCAGCACATCAAATATAGATGAATTCACGTGGTTTTGTGATATATAAGAAACATTGATGAATCCACTGTATAATTCTATTTTTTTTTAATATTCCTTTAGTTCAGAATGTTTTCCCATGTTCAAAGGGGATTTATTCTCCAGGAAAGCTCTTACAATAAGCTTGGTTGAAAATACTGTTTGTTTGTTGTGGAGTGGTTTGAATTTGTGTTCTTTGTATTTATAATCTTTGTATTCTATACAAAATAACTTTTAAACTAAAGCCAAACATTTTCTATGGGACGAAGGAATGAGTGGCTTGCCAAGAAAAGCCTCTCCTGATTAGACAAGACAGTCATGAATTTTTTGTTTTTATTGATATTTTCTATTTTTTTTTTGCCTTTTTGGAGGGCAGTTGGGGTTAAGTAACTTAACCCAAGGTTACACAGCTAGTTTTGTGTGTGTGGGTGTTAAGTGTCTGAGCCTGGAACCAAACCTGGGTCCTCCCGACTCCGGGGCCAGCGCTTTACTCACTGTGCCACCTAGCTTCCCCCAGATATTTTCTATTTCTTAAACCACCATAGTTATCCCAAGTATCCTTCCTTCTGCCATTCCCAGAGGACAGTCCCATATGATAAATAGTAGTTCTTTAGAGAGGGAAAAAAAAATATCATTATAACAGATTGATTCCCTGTAAAAGTCCAGAAATGTGCAACCTGTACATTGTAACACCTGTGAACCTCTTACTTCCACAAACAGGGAGATTTGAGAGTGTCTTCTCATATCTCTTCATTCAAGTCCTGTTTTATCATTATAATTTTGTTATATTTACTTTGGTGTTTTTTGGTATCTAGTTCTTTCCATTTATGTTATTGTAGTTACTATGTATGTTGTTTCCTTGACTCTGCTTACTTCATTCTGCATTAGTTCGTGAAGATCTTTTCATCCTTCTCTGTATTAATTACATACATAGTTTTTTGCAGCACTAGGATATTCCTTTTCATTCATGTACTACAATTTGTTTATCCACGTCCCCAGTTAATGAATTTCTGTGTTATTTCCAATTCTTAGCTATCTCAAAAGGTGCCACTATAAACATTTTGTAATGTGTGGAGACTTTCTTCTCATCAGTGCTTTCCTAGGAGGTATAAGCCCAAGGTTTAAAGGACATGTAAACTTTAGTCATTTTATTTGCATAATTCAGAATTTCTTTCCAAAACCATTTCACAGCTCCACCAACAATTTCTTAATATGCCTATCTTTATTACAACCCCTCCAACATCAACTGTTGACATTTTTTGTTATTTTTGCCAATTTGCAGGGTGTAAGGTGAAACTTCAGGTCTGTATTAATCTGCATTTCTCTTATTATTAGTGATTTGGAACATTTTTTTCCCAATGTAGTTATGAATACTTTGCAGTTCTTTTGAGAAGTGTTTGTTCATATCCTTTGACCATTTATCTCTGTCATGAATTTTTACTCGAACTAAAGGTAAGGTCATGTAACATGTCCTGCCACAAAATATAATGGAAAAAGTACTAACTTAGGAGCACAGGAGCCTTGATGGTAGGCTATGTAACCTTGAATAAATCACTTAAATTCTCAAATACCTTAGTTTATTTTTTCTGTAAAAATGAGAAAGTTGTAGCTCTTCTCAGCAATGTGATGATCCAAGACAATTCCAAAGGGCTTATGATGGAAAATGCTATCCACCTCCAAAGAAAGAACTGATAGAGTCTAATTGCAGATAGAAGCATACTATTTTCACTTTATTTTTTTCATATTTTTTCTTTTGATCTGTTTCTTCTTTCACAACATAACTAATAAGGAAATATGTTTTACATAATTGCACTTATATAATGTATATCAAATTGCTTACTGTCTTTGGGAGGGAGGGAGAAAACTTGGAAGTCATTTTTTTAAATGAATGTTAAAAATTGTCTTTACATGTAATTGGAAAAAACAAAATACTGTTTAAGATAAAAAATTTTTTTAAAAATTAAATGAGGGAGGCAGCTGGGTGGCACAGTGGCCCTGGAGTCAGGATGACCAGAGTTCAAATCTGGTCTCAAACACTTGACATTTACTAGTGTGTAACCTTGGGCAAGACACTTAACTCCAATTGCCTTGACTACCATTGCCAAAAAAAAAAAAAAAAGTTTGTTGTTTTGGGTTTTTTTTTTAAGAAAGATGGACAAAATTAATTCCAAGTTTCATATTAGCTCTAAAATTTGTTTCTATGACCTTTTTCTGTTTTATGTATAGTAAGAAGTATAATGGACTAATCATGAGCTTAGGAAAAAGTATTTATGAGCTTCTGTAACCTAAGCAGTAGCTTAATTAGAAAGTCCTGAGAAAAACTACTAGTTGGTGCCAGAGGGCCATAAGCAGGCCTAGATCTCTAGTCTATTGTACACTTATAACATGAATGAGATAAAATGATTTTTTGTCAAAATAAAAAGGGAAAGATGAGATGATATGGTATAATGAATAAGGAGTTGGCTTTGGAGTTAAAAACTCTTGGGTTCAAGTCCTCCCTCTGATGGATACAAGCTCTGTGGCCATGGTCATTCTAGTTTCTCAGTGTCCCAGGAAACCTCTATGTAACAGAGAAGTGGCTGTTCTATGTCAGTTAAGGAAGTTTTCATGTGGGAGTTTCCTACACTTAATCACTGGTCCAACCAGAAAAGAGGGTGGGGAGGGGAAACAACATTAATTAAATAATGTTTACTTAATAGTTAAATTGTACTGAGAGAAGGTCCTACCTAGGCATTTATATTTCTTTATATCTTGAATTTATAAATCGTTTTAGATCTGTCTTTAAAAAGATTAATTCTATTTTAAGAATTGTATTTTATTTTTTTAAGATAAACAATTGACTGAATCATATCCTAAGTGCTCTCAGAGTTAGCTAGCTACACTTAGAGAAAATCTAGCACGTTATAAATTATCTCCTGTCAGTTGAATTGCAAGTATTATGTTTAAAGATATATAGGGCAAGTTTTACAAAATTATATGTAAGATAATATGATTTAAAGTTGGAAGGGGTCTTAATGGCCTTCTAGTCCAGCTCTGGTTTACAGATGAGGAAACTGAGTCCCAGAGAAGTTAGATGACCTGCAGCAGATTAGATAGGAAGCCAGTAGCTGGCTTTTGACTTAATTCACAAGCCCCAACTCTAACTCCATAAGTAACCTCTCTGCTCCTTAGTTAACATCTTAGAGATCAAAAACTTCTTTACCGTCGGATACCAAGTTGCTATCAGGAAAACAAAATCTGTTGAGTTGGTCCAGTATCCCTTGTGCAGTATTTTTACTAATAATATGACCTATGTGGATATATTCTGAAAAACAGGAGAATAGCTTCATCATACTGTCAGAAGACTGGCCATTTTGTGACTGGTGTCACTTTTAAGGTTACTTTTAAATCAGCTGAGAATGGCAGCCACAGCAGGCTGCTCTCAGCCCCAGGGTACTAAACAGGAAAGCAAGTATTTGAGAAGGGGGGGTGGGAAGGCCCTGTGGGCAGATCTGGAGCCACCACCAAGCTACTAAGGAAGTTCTTGACATTGGTGGTGTCCTGCTGAGGGTAAGATTGCTGTGCTATTGGTCCCCTTTTTCTCAAGCTGTGTACCTCTGTGTTAAGGAATCAAAGGGCAAGGAAGCCAGCAGGATATCAGTGCAGGCACTGAGGATTATGAGAAATAATAACATTTGGACTATGCTGTAGCTGAGAGATGTACACTTATTATTAGCCGCTTTATCAAATGCGATTCATTTCTTTTGAGAGATTGTTTTAATAGAGTCACTGCAAAAATTCTTCATCACATTCTAGATTCAAATGTTAGCAACTGGAATATGGGATAAGAACAAAAGGATAGCATTGTTGGCAGAGAAACTAGAAACATTCTTGATGTGATAGGGAACTTACTTAGCATTTGATCTGTATCATAGACACTGCTTTATAGACATCTTGAAACCGCCTTTTGTCTCTCCACAGGAGTTCAGACATGTGCTTGAAAACGGCTCAAGAACAAAAGCACACATGTCTGCAGAGACTCTGGATGAATCACTGAGTTCCAAAATGGGCTTACGGATGTTCTGGACCCTGCAAGATGGTGGGCTGAAGACATTATCAGTGGGCTTACTTCTGATAGCTCTTCTTGTTGCTTTTTTTATGAAAACACATCAGTAGAAGAACACTCAACCAAATAAAGAATCTGTGGAGAGTAACAAATTTCTAATTAAAAGCTTCTTTGGAAATGTGACCATATCTGTCCTGAAAGGGCAGCGCTTTGTACTCAAACCTCCTCCCTCTTCTTCATCCACAATTTTAATGAGGAAAGCACTACTCGACTTTGAGTGGAATCCATTGGTTATCTGGCCCAGAACTTAGTACTGTTTTGTCTATAAACATCTTATTTTTTAAATTAAATTCTTTGAGATTATTTTTAGCAAGACGTACAGAGTGTCTGTGGTTTAAAATCTTCGCTGTGTCTTCAATTTTGAGACTAAATATACTGCAAATGACTCTAAGCATTTCTTTGTAGTATGAAAAATGTTGAAGCTTTATTAAACCTTTTTTAATGTACCTTGTCACTTGTCCTTTTGTGTTGGTCATGCCACAAAGAGTCACGATCCTTACTTCAGGATTAGGCGTCTGCAACTTCAGCTATTTGTCATTTTACCTGAGTAGCATATTATTTTAAATGTTCCGTGTCAATATTTTGTGATTGTATTCATATTTTAAATGGTCTAGGGGTATTTACTATTTTAAGAGCATAGTGGAAACATTTTATAAAGTGAAGAATCATCCTCTAACTTCTTTTGTAAATATAAATTTTCATGTCGGTTTGCTTTAAAAGTAGAATGCATGTATATGTCTCTTCTTTTTGGTCATTTATGAAGTGACTTGAGACAAGATGGTGTAAAGGATAAAGGACTCAGACTTGAATCAGAAATCTGGGTTCAAATTCTGGCTCTTATACTAATCTTGTACTTTGTTAGGTTATATGACCATAGTCAATTTAGTTAATCTGTGTGAAACTCAGTTTTCTCATTTGTAAAATGGGGATAATTTGCTTATAGTATAAACCATACAAGATTGTTGTGAAGAAAGCACCTAAACCATAAAAATTCAATACTTGACATATAATATAAATGTATACTAATGTTATTATTCTCACTTTCCATCTTTACAAAATATGATTTTACTGGTTTGTTTTTTTTTTTTTACTTTTTATTTTATTTTATTTTTGCTTTTTTTATAGGGGAGAGAGTAGAACAATTGGGGTTAAGTGACTTGCCCAAGGTCACATGGCTAGTAAGTATTAAGTGTCTGAGGCTGGATTTGCACTCAGGTTCTCCTGACTCTAGGGCCACTGCTCTATTCACTCTGTTACCTAGCCGCCCCGATTTTACTGTTTTTCTAAAGTAAAAGTTGAGTTGTTCTGTTTCTAAAAAAAACCAACAGGGAATTTGTTGTTTAATTATATTCACAAGGAAACCCATGAATTTAATCCAAAAGGCCTATTTAGTTTTTCCTTCAGAGTATTTATATGTTCATCCTATTTTCCCCTATTTAACACTGTCTTTCAGTCTATTATGTGCCCTTCAAGGAAACATTATATTTTAATCATGCCAGCATAGAAACTGCCTTTGATACTACAACAAACACTCCCTTGACCAAAAAAGAAATTTAAAATTGAATTTGTTGTGCCATTAGAGGCCCTCTCTAGGGGCAAGACCACTGATCTGGAGGACACAGGCTTAGTATAAATCCTGGCTCTCTTGCCATACAAGTTTACTTTTTTATTTTGTTTCTCATTCTTGTTCTTTTGTAAATATAGTGATTGTTTTCTTTAAAATCTAAATCCAGTCATTTCTGTGTTAAGGGTCCAGTTTCCTTTTCTGAAAATGAGGGAGTTGAACTAATGTCTTTTGAGGTTCCTTCTGGCTTCCACAATCCATTCCACATAGGGCAGCCAGGTGGTGAAGTATATAGCATGCCAGGCCTAAAATCAGGGAAACCTGAGTTCAAATTCAGCCTCCAACACTTACTATCTGTGTGACCCTGGGCAAATCACTTGCCCCTTGTTTGCCTCAGTTTCCTCATCTGTAAAATGGGGATAATAATAAAACTACATCCCAGGATTGTTGTAAGGATCAAATATGATAATAAATATGAAGCGCTTAGCACCATATAAATGTTAGTTATTATCATTATTAGATGATATGGGCCATCCTAATTCATGGGCTGAGAGTTGGACCTTAAAAATCATCTAGTACTATTCCCTCACTTGCTGGCAAATAAACAGAAGCTCAGAAAGCTGAATTAACACCTGTGTAATTCAGTTTGATTCAACAAGAAATTATTGAGAACCTAGGCCCTGGAATGTGCTAAGCCACCCCCACACCACCCCCTAAAAGAAAAACAAACAAAAGAAATAGCCCCATACCCCGAAGGAACTCACATGCTCTTGGGAAGGGGGGGAGGTGCATTTACACAGATGTCTGTACAAAAAGAATCTCAAGGACAGATCACTAACAATTGGAGACACCTGTAGAGGCCTTCTCTTTGAGGGACTGTCACTGCTGTTCTGTGAAAGAAACTCAATCTCCTTTGAAGCAGGAGTAAAAGGAGAGAGCCTTGCACCACAGAAGAAAAGTCTATGTGAGGCATGCAGTAAGGAGAAAAAATGTCACCTGTAGGAAAAGCTTCATTTGTCCAGAACATAGTTTGGATGTGTGGAGAAGAATGTGAAATCAGTCTAAAATAGGTGGGCCAAGCAGTGGCGTTCATGTTTGCTCCTAGGAGCTACAAGAAACTGCTAAGTCTTTATCATAAGCAGGGGGTGACAGGGGCAGATTTGTATTTTAGAAAAACCAATTTGGCAGCTGTGTGACCTGTCGATGGGCAAGGGCAGAGACCAGAGGGAAAAAAAAGCATGTCCGGGCAAGAGGTGTGAAGGACCTGAACTGTAGTGGTTTCTATGGGAGTGGATAGAAAGGGACAGATTCGAAGGTTGTTGTGAAGTTAATAATGACATGATCTGGCAGCTGACCAGATATATGGGTAAGTTAGTATCAATGATGACTCCCAACTCAAAGAGAAATAGGTTTGGGAGCAGTTAGGTGGCACAGTGAATAAAGCACTGGCCCTGGAGTCAGGAGGACCTGCATTCAAATTTGACCTTAGACACTTTACACACTTACTAACTGTGTGACCTTGGGCAACTCACTTAACCCCAATTGCCTTGCTTCCAAAAAAAAAAGAGAAATAGGTTTGTAAATTTATAGCAGAAAGGGATATTAGAGCCATCTTATTTATCTTACAGATGAGAAACTAAGATCCTCAGACTTGCCCCAGGTCACACAGGAGCAAGTAGCAGAATAAATTTGTGGACCCAGGTCCCCTGTCTCCAGATAGATCATGCTGTCCATTGCAACATGATGCGTTCTCTTGCAAAGCTGAGTGCCTAGGAAGATCCTTGATGGAAGAAGGCAAATGAGGAAGAGATTTTAAAAGAAGGACAAAATACAGAAAGTTTATAGAAAGCAGCAGAACTGAGATCTGAGCCTAAATCCACTGACTTTGTGGCAAAGCCCTATCATTTGGAGAAGCTGTATACTTTGTGTGAATTTTTTTTCAAATCTTTGAGTTATACAGTACATTTCTCTTTATCTTTTCAATAGCCCTGAGTCTACAACAGCTGCTTTGGAAAGTCTTCTTATCTGAAGGACATGAGGCATTATGGTGCAAGAGAGAGAGGGGAAAAAACAAAACAGACTTAGAATCTGAGGATCTAGGTTCAATGCCTGCCTCTGACATTTCCTGTGGCTTTAAATGAGATGATCTCTGAAATTTCTTACAGCTCCAAGTCCTATAATCCTAGAAAATAGAATGTGGTTTTCATGGTGAGTAGATGAGCAGTTCTCCCATTTATTCCTTATGTCACTGATGATAATGAAATCTGTCAATGACTGCCTCAACTTCGGCAAAAGCAAAAAACAGTTTGAGACTAAAAGGAGTCTTCCAGATCACCTGATACAGCCATTGATTTAAGATGAGGACATCGACATCCAGGGACATTAAAATGGTTTTACCAAGGCCACTTAGGTACTAAGCGGAGCTAAGACTTAGACTGAGGTTCAAACCCAGGATTCCAAATCCAAGGCTCTTTTCACTTCAACACTGCCAGTGAGTCAAGTTTTCAAGTACAATCAATAAAGGAATTCTTTTATCCATATTCTTTTCTACTTACTCTGAGGGAATCAACCTCCTCTTCATTCTTTCATTCATTCATTTATTCAACAAGCATTTAATAAAGGCCTATTATATGCCAAGGATGCAAAAAGAAAGGAAACCAGCCCTGAAAAAGTTAACAATCTACTTCTTGACCTTATTCATTTTGTAGTTCCTTCTTCCCAGTGAAATATTAAATATTATGGAATAAAAGAAATCTTTTTTTAATGTATTGCATTTTTATTTATTGTTAATATTTTTCAATTACATTTTTTTACTTTATCAAATGCTTTATTAACTTCTAGTTTACATCATTCATTCACACAAGATTTTGAGTTACAAATTTTCTCCCCCTTTTTCCCCTACCTACCACCCCAAAATAGCGATCCCACTGGATATCCCCTCCTCCAGTCTGCTGTCTCCCATATCTTCCCCCAATCCCCGCTCCGATTTTCCAGTAGAGTACAGAGGATCTCTATACCCCAGTGCCTGTATATCTTATTTCCCAGTTACATATAAAATAATGTTAATAATAGTGTGTGTGTGTATATATATATTTAAACATTTGATTTTAAAACTTTGAATTCCAGATTCATTCCCTTCCTCCCTTGTCACCCACCCTTATTGGAAAGATAAGCAATTCAATATAGGTTGTACATGTATAGCTATGCAAAATATTACCATAGTGGATATATTGTAAAAGACTGACTATATTTCCCTCCATCCTATCCCATCTCCCACTTGTTCTATTCTCTACTTTGATCCTATCCCTTTTCAAAAGTGGGTGCTTCCAACTTCCCTGCCCTCCCTTCCAACATACCCCCCACATCCTCTTCCCTGCTACTCTCCTGTAGGGTGAGATATCCTATTTAGTGTGTATGTCTTTCCCTCCCTAAGCCAAATTCAATGAGAATAAAGTTAATCCATTCCCTTTTGCCTTCCTGTTTTTCCCCTCTGTTGTAACCGTTTCCCTTGCCAATTCTATATGAGATAGTTTACCCCATTCTATCTCTCCCCATCTCCTCTCATTATTCTTAATTTCACCTTTTAAACATCATCCCTTGCTAATAAATTGGTCCTGTGCCCTCTATCTATGTACACCTCTACACATATATACACATACTCACATATGTATTCATACGCCCATATACCCTCCTATATAGAAATATATATATATATATGTATATATGTGTGTGTGTGTGTGTGTGTGTGTGTGTGCATTTCTATTCCCTTCAACTATTCTCATGCTGAGAAAAGTTTCATAAGTTAACAATTATCATTTTTCCATGTAGGAATGTAAATAGTTCAACTTTGATAAGTTCCTTATGATTTCTTTTCTCTGTTTATCTTCTCATGCTTCTGTTGCTTCTTGTATCTGAATGTCAGGTTTTCTATTCAACTCTGTTTTTTTCATCCATAATGCTTGAAAGTCCTCTATTTCATTGAATGACCATATTTTCCCCTGAAACATGATACTCAGTTTTGCTAGGTAGGTGATTCTTGGTTTTAATCCCAGCTTCTTTGACCTCTGGAATATCATATTCAAAGCCCTTCAATCCCTCAGTGTAAGAAGCTGCCAGATCCTGAGTTATCCTGATTATGTTTCCACAGTATTCAAATTGTTTCTTCCTGGCTGCTTGTAGTATTTTCTCCTTGATCTGGGAACTCTGGAACCAGGCTATAATATTCCTAGTAATTCTTTTTGGGATCTCTTTCAAGAGGTGATTGGTAGATTCTTTCAACCTCTATTTTGCCCTCTGGTTCTAAAACATCAGGGCAATTTTCCTTGAGAATTTCTTGAAGGATGATTTCTAGGTTCTTTTTTTGATCATGGATTTCAGGTAGTCCAATAATTTTTAAATTATCTCTCCTGGATCTATTTTCCAGGTCAGTGGTTTCCCAATGAGATATTTCACATTGCCTTCTATTTTTTTTCATTTGTTTGGATCTGTTTAATAGTATCTTGATTTCTCATAAAGTCACTAGCTTTCATTTGCTTCAATCTAATTCTGAAGGAATGATTCTCTTCAGTCACCTTTTGAGATTCTTTTTCCATCTGTCAAATTTGACTTTTTAAGGCATTCTTCTCCTCATTGACTTTCTGAGCCTCTTTTGCCATTTGAGTTAGTCTTTTTTAAGGTGTTATTTTCTTCAGTCGGTTTGTTGACTCTCATTTCATAATTTTCTTGCATCGTTCTCATTTCTCTTCCCAATTTTTCCTTCTCTTCTGTTATTTGGTTTTCAAAATCCTTCTTATGGTCCTGTATGGCCTGTACCAGCTCTTATTTTTCTTGGAAACTTTTGGTGCAGGAGTTCGGACTTCGTTGTCTTCCTCCTGTTCCATGCTTTGATCCTTTTTGTCCCCCAAATAGGAGTCTAATGTTGGATTCCTCTGTTTGCTTTGCTTCCCTGGTTTACTCATGTTGCCACTCAATTACTTGACTTTTGAGCTTTTTATCATAGTAGGACTCTGCTACCAGACAGGGGAACTTTGTCCCAATCTCTGGAGTTTTTGCAGCTGCTGGGGCTGTTAGTTGGGTGCCCTTCTGAACCTCCACATGCTCTGGCAAGCTGGTCATGCACCCCAGGACCTCCACCCTGGACCACAATCCAGATCCATGCAAGTTAAAGCAAGAGTGATTACCCCTAAGACTGGTTGCTTGGTTCCCCTACAGTCTGCAAGCCAGGAACTGAAGCTGCCACGTGGCAGCAGCTGCACGGCCACGGAGCTTCAGCCGCTTCTCCCTCCAGAGGGTAAAGGCTGGACCACACTCCCAAACTACCGGATCCCAAAGTCCACACTGCACTGACCTCTCACTTTGTCCTTAGCATCTATGTGTTGATAATTCTGGAAACCATCACAGCTGCTGGTGATCTGAAGTCCCTCCAGCCAGCAGCTGGTTGTGGCTGCCCTGAAGCTAAAACCTTGGGCTCGCTGGTGGCTGGGCTCGGCTCCCAGAGTGCTGCGCTGGCCCCTTCCTGCTGGCCTGCTGGACTGTCTTCAGCAGGTGATTAGCTTCTCTCTGTCATTTTGTGGGTTCTGTAGCTCCAAAGTTTGTCTAGAGTCATTTTTCACATGAATTGGAGGAGATGGAAGACAGAGCTGTGTGGAAGTCATGTTTCTACTCCTCCATCTTGACTCCACCCCCTCCTATTATGTAAAAGTAATCCTTTTAAGGATAAGTCATCCCTCAATTTGGTGTAGGCCTCTACCCAATTCTTAGCAACCACAATCAAGAACCTAGGAGGTACCTTCAACATACTGCTAAAGGAACTACTAATATACTAATGAGGCACACTGTGAGCAGGAAGGAGGCCCAGAAATGACTGCCTTTTAGTTAGCAGACTGGATAAAACTAAGTCCCTTTGGTTACAATCCATCAGACAGGTATATGGGTCCTAAAAAACCAATTAAATAGGAAAACTCAGAATGGCACATATTGTGGGTCATGTCATACCCTGTAGGATGTTTTTCACTGCTCAGTCTTTTAAAAATGGAAACAAAATGCAATGACAGTCATTTCCTAGAAGTTCCACTGAATGCACTTTTTAAGACTTTTTTTTTCTCATAAAGCATTGTCTAGTTTACACAACAACTGCATTCCTAGAACATTCTCAAGGGTTGCTTTGTTCAATCAAGTACCTTTGAGGATGATAAGGACTAAAGAGAAAAATGAAGTAAAGCAACAAAATTTCTTCTTCCAAGCTATTGGGGGAAAATCCACTAAGATGAAATGTAATAGAGGTATGTATAGAGTTTTTAATTTGGACTCAAAAAATCTACTATATAACTACAAGATGGCAGAGGTGGCTAAATAACACCTTGTCTGAAAAAAACAAGAGGGAATGGATGGCCTTCCCTGCTTTAATTGGAAAGGTAGAGGAATATGGGTATAGAATATTGCGTATGCTGTCAGACCTACTGTATTGATTGGTTCTGCCAAATTACTTTTTTTCTTTCTTTTAATATGTATATACATATATTATATATACATATAATATATAAATCTTTCTTATAAAGAAATTTTTGCTAAATAAAGAAAGGGAAGGGATCAATTCAGAAATTAATGAGTTATCCAAAAAAAGGAATAAATTGTTTTTAAGTTTTAGTGATGCAACCTGAACATGAGTCATCAGTGTGATATGGCAGCCAAAAAAGTTAATGATATTATGCTATATTAAAAGCATAGTGTCTCTGACTTGTGAGATGATATTACCCTGCTCAAATCATATCTTGAGCATTGTGTTTAGTCCCAGGTACCACATTTTAAGAAGAACAATGATAAGCTCAAGGATGTCCGAAAGCAGGCAATCAGGATGGTGAAGGGCCTCAAGATCATGCCATGTGAAGGGCATTTGATAAAACTGGAAATGTTTAACCTATAGAAGAAAAGATTTAGAGAGGACATGATAGAATTCTTTAAATATTTCTATGTTGTATTTGAGGGATGACTTCAGGGTCATGTAATAAATAAGCTTGAGGACTAAATATTTTCTCTGATCCTCACAACCTTTCAAACCTCTCCAAAATAAGAATTAAGCAACAGGAATAAAGCAATTTCAATTGCCTCCACAGTCTAGGACGCCAAGTACTCAAATGGGGTACTAACTTGAAGTAATAGCAAAGAAGGCCAATATTCCCTAACATCTAACAAGCACTCACTCAGCACCCTTTCCCCTACTATATTGACAAGTTGACCCACACACTTGCAACAGAAACACCACACCCCATCCTCCCACTTCCCTCCCCCTGTGTCTTGGAGATAAACAGAAGAAATTTGCTCAGGCCATGTTAGTCATGTGATAGGATTCTGTGTCTCAACAGAACAAAGGAAGAAAGAAAACAAGGACAGGACAGGGACCCATGCTTATATCTATATACCCCAACCTTCCCGATTCCCAGTGCCAAACTCCGAACATCAGAAATTTGCTTAGGTTATGATAATAGCATGACAGTGCTCTGTAAAGCAGAAGACTGAGAAACAGAGGGAGTAGGGACAGGATGTATGTGTGGTGGGTTGTGTGGCATTCCCCTAAGCCTGAAAGAAGGAGCCTAGTATCTAGCTGTAGCCAGTCCTACCCCCCCCACACACACTCTTCCCCCACTCCCCCCAACCCCCAGAAGTCACTTGGAGAAGAAATCAAGGCTGGTGAACCTTGAATTGCCCAGTATGAGAAAAGATTGAGCCATTTTGAGATCAGGCCCCCAGAGAAATAGCCATGAAAGAGGAGGGAGTCAGAAAGCAAGCAATAGGGAAGGGGCAGCAGGGTGAGTGATAGTAACAAAAATATCAGGAGGGAGAAAACTCAAAGACTTTAAGCACAAGTATATAAACTAACAGGGCAGACATTAGCAGGAGAAGGAAATATGCCTTCCAGATCTAGTAAAAGAGTTCAAGCATTTTTGAATAAGTATTTTAAAACAAAAGAAAATGATTCAACACTTTATAAGGCTAAGGATCCTGTGGATTTTAAAGAGAGGATGGAACCATAGTGCACTGCTCCTGGACATTTTAAAAATGAAATAAGAATTGTGAGAACAAAATGTATAGCCTGCACAGATGATATGATTGGCAGAATAAAAAAATCTGAATCTACAGTGGCAAGTCTCATCAAAGGAACACAAGATTGGGAATGCAAATACATAGAAGGGAAGGACAATCTGGAAGAAGAGAAGCAAAAAGCAATAGTATCAAAAACATGTTCTCTATACAAGCAAAACATATTGATCTTGAAGACAGGATGTATAGAAAGAACTTAAGGATATAGATGTCCCAGAAGTTTTTGAAGGACTATGTCATACAGAACAGTGGTATCAAACTCAAATAGAGATATAGGGTCAATAAACCATATATAATGATCCCTGTAGGCTTCATGTTGACTTAGAAAGCCACATATTAATATTCTGTGTTTTATTGTATTCTTATTTATTTTGCCAAATAGTTCCCTATTATATTTTAATCTGGTTCTAGCAGCACTGGGGAGTATTATGGGCCTTGTGGCCTGCAGGCTGTGTGTTTGACACCTCTGATATAGAAGATCTTAGGGTCATGGGATCATAGATTTAGAACTGGAATGGATCCTAAAGGCAATTTGAAGATAAGGAAACTGAGACTGAGAGAAATTAATTGATTTGCCCAGGGTCACATAACTAAGTAAATGTCTAAAGCAGGAAAGAGCAGTAGATGGAAATTGCCAATAAGCTTTATGAGAACAAAAAACTTCCTAACAATTAGAGATATCAAAACACAGAGGGGAAAGCCATGGTACAGATGAAAGAGAAAAAAGGTCACTAACCACTTGAAGCCACTCCTTAAGCATGAGGTTCTTCCAACAGAAGGGCTAGAACTGTACCTTCTGAGAAGGTTTTGGTGAGAGGTGTGGTGATTAAAAAGTTCAAGAGACAATTTCTGGGTAATAAGTCATTTTATTGTAAATGATAACATTTTCAATAAAAGGTGAGTGTCACTCTTGAATGCCAAAGACAATCATGGTGGAGGGCTCACAGCTTATATGCCCCTTAGAAGAGGGGTAGTCAACTCTTATTGGTTAACAATTAATGAGAGATGGCCTTTACAGGGAGAAGTGATCTTTTGCCAATGTGAGACTGAGAGTGATGTAAGTGCCAAGAGTGACATGAGAGTCACTCTTGGCCAAAGAGACTATCTCTACACTCACATAACCACCACCTTGGGCAATCTATTCAAAGAATTTATCCTCACCCAAACCCAAATAGAAGGTTAGGTGGGATTTGACCAAGATTGAGGAGAGTTAATTTAATTTCATTGTCAGTAATGTCCTTCAAGAGACTGAACTTTGAAATGAGGACTTTAGAAAAAGGAGGGAACTCTGGATCTCCCCAAATCATTCCTTATTAATATAATTTTTTCTCTCAGAGGGTTGGGATTACTTTAGAGGTTCTATGAACACTGACTTTTTTTTTCTTGATAGGTCCAGTTTTTACTTTCTCCTCTCTTCTCTAAGGGACCAGAACACAGTATTCTGCCTACTGCCTTGCACACTCCCCTCTGCCTAGGACAATGTACCTAATCTGGGAGAGAAGTGGGGTGGGGCATGTCTCTGTGTCTCTGTGTGTGTAGAATGGGGCATTGGGGAAGCCTGCATCACTCCATTCTGTCCTTGAGATACAATATGCATTGTGTGTCTAACTGTTCTCTGACTTAGGCATAAAGATGCTTTGTGGCCATGTGATTGTCATGTGTGAGGAAGTTATAAGAACAGTTCTTTGCTATCAACCTTGCTTTATTCCTAAGAAAGCATGTCTAAACATCAGTTTTCCATATGCAGTTCAGTCAAAACATATGCCATTTTTATTGATTTCACTCAGGGTTGAAAATCTTAATGCATGTTATGTCATGGAGAGAGAATTAGTTACAAATGAAGCTTCAGGAGGGTTTTGTCATGATGAAAGGGATAGTTCTTTCATAGATTGCCTGGGGGGGAATCTTCATGGTGCAACCTAATTTACAGAACTTCTGTATAAATGAACTTATATTTCACTTGGGATCATAATTACTTTTTAAAAGATTTTCCCTGATGATAATGTTTGCTTCCCAACAGCACATATGTGATGAATCTACAGCAGGCTCCCTAACCTTTTTGTTTGTTTTATAATATCGGAATTGTAATGGAGGTTATACAACTGAATTAACTGGTCTACATCTTTTAACTTTGCTATTTTCTACCTTCTGGGTTCCTTTGAACATTTAAGGCTCAAAGAAAGATATATGGAGATAGCAAAGCTGTGGTGTTCTGATGTTAGCACATGAGCTTCAAAAGCAAATACATATGAAATAAAAATGTTAGTGCCTAAAGGGGTTTAGAGTCTGACTCCCAGGAAAATAGAACCAAAGAATGAAACCTTGAAAACAGAAGGGACAGCAGCTGTATTCACTGACATCAGCTGAAGAAATGGCGTGGTACCTACATGTGGACAATCAATCTTAGAGTCAGCAGGAGATTTCACACAGCCATAAATGAAGACAAACAGGGAGCAATGAACAGAAAGACCCAGAAATCACTGAGGGAAAAGAATAGTGAGGGGAGAAAAAAAGAGAGTAGGACAAGGTTAAGACTCCAGTAAAGTCTGATCCCTCTGCTTCATACACACACACACACACACTTCCCACTTCCGTTCCCTCTGCACTCTCCTACCTTAGGTAGGCTGAAGGTTCACTTTATAGAGCCTTCAAATTCTGATCTTGTCAAACCAAATCATTTTGCTTTCGGCAGGCAAACTGGAAAAATTATAAGAAAGGGAGTTTCCTCATTGGAAGTTCCCTACACCCATGGAATCAGATATCTCTGAAAACAAAACAAGACACAATCTCTTAACCACAGAGACTTAAATACACCAATAACAAGGATCCCCTGTTCAAGTCAATACTTTCTAGGAAAGAAACTGACTAGTTGGAAGGCATTCTGATGACGGAAGCAGAGACAGAGCAGAAACCATGCTATTCAAGTATCATTGAAAGAACTGGGAATGTTTTTCTTAGATGGGAAGAAACTGGGAGGGGATGAGACAGGAGAGCTGTCTTCTACTTCTTGAGGGGCCTTTCAGGCAAAAACTTAAGTGGAGGGAATGGATTTTTTCATCTTGTCCCCAGAGGGCAGAATAAGGGCAAGACAGTCCAGTTAGGCTGAACATCCCTTCATGCAGGTTTATTCCCTTCTAGGATTTGTGATTGGTGATCTTAATTTTTTATATTCCTTAGGGATAGTAGATAGCACTGATAAAATGATCTTACTGAAGACTCAGAAATACCCAGGGATGCCTGTACTCCAATGTCTCTACTTTTACTTTGTTTTTGTGACAAGCATTTCAGGTCATGAAGCACGGGCCTCCCATCTGGATGATCTAATCAGGGATGTGACTGTGAGACGAGTCATTGAACAGGTAATTTGTATTTTTCATTTCTCATCAATTCAAACAACATAAGACTTAAGATCTGCCTGAAGGTAGTGTCTCAGTTAACAGCTAGCTACTGAAGTCAGAGGAGTTCCTCTGTTGAAAAATATGAAGGAACAAACTCCAAAGTTATATACTAGTCCTTTATTCAATAAGCAAAAATTTAGACTTAAAATAAGAGCCTACATATGATTTTTTTTTTCGCCTCATGGAATACTTTATAAGAAGAACTCTTCACAGTTGGCTTATTAAAGAGCTATTGGTTGAAACAACTCAATGAGATAGGCCTGCCATTGCTCACTTCAGTCTCTTTCCCAGGTAGGTGTTTCCATTTATTTATGCCGGCTTCTGGTGTTAATTAGCAAAGTCATTACACATTAACAAGTCAGCCACATAAACAAGCAGGCCCAGAAATGGACCTTCCTAAGTTCATATCATGAGAGTTCACACAACTGCTGGAATTCAAGGAAGTGTTTTCCCCCAACAATCTCTGCATTGATCTGTCTTAAGAGCTAGTGGCACCAATGGCCATGGAATTTCCCCTATGAAACTCACAGAACCACAGATTTACAGCTCTAGGGCATCTTAGAGGCTATTGGGTCTAACCCCACCACCACCATCACCATCTTCCAGATAAGGAATCGGTCCCAGAGACGTTACCTAACTTGCTAATATCTTATGAGATAGGAAGTAGCAGTCAGGTTTTGAACATTAAGTCTCTGATTTCAAATCCAGTGTCCTTTCTGGTAAAACATACCCAATCAGATTTTCCATATAGCTACCAAGGTAATATTCATAGAGCACAGTTCTGATCATATCAACTGTCCTCAATAAATTGTAATGGCTCCCTATTAATACAAAGTCTTCTGGCATTTAAAGCCCATGCCTCCAAACTCCTTTTCAAATCCTATTAAACAATACTCCTATTCTTTTTTTTTTTTTTTGCTTTTTTTTTTGGAAGGAGAAGGCAGGGCAATTGGGGTTAAGTGACTTGCCAAAGGTCACATGGCTAGTAAGTGTTGTGTCTGAGGCCAAATTTGAACTCATGTCCTCCACACTCCAGAGCCAATACTCTATTCACTGTGCCACCTAGCTGCCCAATACTCCTATTCTTGAACCCTAAAATCCAGCTAAACTTCTTACTCTTGTTCTTCACACACAGTATTCCATTTCCCATGTCCTCACCTGGTGTTCATCATGCCTGGAATGTACTCCCACTTCTCCTCTACCTCTTGGAGTCCATCTTTTCTTCTCCTGCTCATGAGCCAACCTGGTCTGCTACAAATTTATGTTACGTTGTGTTATGTCATGTCATGCCATGCCACAAAGGCTCAAACAAGCCTTCACTCTTACATGGAAAGCTTTTTGTTAATGCCTGGTGGACACCATCACACAGTGCTATTCGAAACTTTTAAAAAAATTTCAATCTTTTATTGACATCTTGTTTTTATGTTACTCATTGCCAAATATGTCCTCCAACCTCCTGTCTAGCAAGCTATCTCTTGTAGCAAAGACAAATGAAGAGAAAAAAAAATCAGTTTAACTAAAATAACCACCATGTGAACCAACGCTTCTGACATTTTATGCAATAACTCTACCCATAGCCTCCCGTCTCTTCAAGGAAGGAAGGTTGGTGTCTTTTGGTGTATTTGGTGTCTTTTCTCACCTCAGCTCTTCTCTGAGGTCAAGCATAGCTATTATCACACATCATTACAGTTTTGTGTTTCTGTTCATTGTATTTACATTTTTATACTTATCGTGTACATTTTCTTGACAGCTCACTTTACGTCAGTTCATCTAAGTCTTCTCATATAGTTCTGAATTTTTCATCTTCGTCATGTTTGTAGTAAATGGAGAGTCAGCCTTGGAAGACCTAAATTTAAGTCTCACTTCTGACATATACTGAATTTGGATGATCCTGGACAAGTCACTCTCTGGATCACTCGTCCAGTGGTATCAAACTCAGATAGAAATGGGGGCTACTTGACCTGAGCATAGTGTCTCTGCATGCCGCATAATGACTTAGAAAGCCACACATTAACATTATGGATGTTGTATTATATTTTTATTTATTTTGTTAAATATTTTCCAATTGTGTTTTCATTTGGTTCTACCACACTTAGGAGTGTTGCAGTCACACTGCCACCAATGGGCTACTTTTGACACCTCTGCTATAGACTAATCAACTCACTGAGATTATAAATTGCAGAGAATGTCCCAGATTCATCTGGGAGTTCCCTATAATCAATGAAATCACAGTTCTATCACTATCTGATAGTGGACTGGTCTGCCCCAGTCCACATACACACATTGTCTCCCCCATTGAAATGTCTGTTCCTTGAGGGAAGGGATTGTTTTTGATTCTTTGTAACCCCAAGGTCTAGCAGAGTACCTGGCATATAGAAGAAGCTTAGTAAATTCTTGTTGACTGATTGATTGAAAAAATGATATTTAAAAAAACAAAAAACAAATTCTGGTTGGAGAACATCCAAAGTTTTAAAATGTGTGAAACAAAAGAGGGGAAAAGATAATTTAATGTTAGCAGTGTCAAACTAGCCATTTGAGGGATTGTAGGAGCTTAATATCATTCTTATGTAGCAAATATAGACTCTGGACCTAATCTCCCAATAAATACACTCACTAGCTGGTGAGGTTTCCAGAGCACAGCTGGCTACATCTCCCCTCCCATTGCCAAAGTTCTAGGAGTACCCCTGAGGTTTCTTCTAATGTTACCACATCAAGCCCTGACCCCAGTGCATTGCCCCCAATATCAATTGCCAGTGATTACCAACCCAAATTCAGTAAAGCAATTAATACCGATTAGCTTTTACAAAGGGATATTTACTTAGAAGATATAGCAAGAACCAAAATACAAAAGCATCCCCAAACACTGGAGCAAGCACATTTTCCCCACCACCTTGGTCCCTAGGGAGGAGGACTCAAATTTAAACCAACTTCTACCAATATTTTCAGCAAAAAGTTCACTTCTAGGTATAACACAGCTGATAAATTAGTCGATTCCTTGCTTTCAGGGCAAAGTATCTCAGCTGCTGGGTAGATTCACTGCTGGGCTAGGTCAAGCAGGTCATTCTTCAGGGTTGGGTCCTTTCTGGCTTTGGTTGCTGGACCTCTGCTGGCTCTTTTGACCTTTTAAGATCTCACAATGCCCTGTACCAAAAGAAAGAAGAAACAAACAGGAGCTAACTCTATCTCAGACACAGGTGTGCCCAGCATTTTCTCTGGCTGTCCCCTATGCCTGGAATGCTCTCCCTCCTCAGGTCTGACCACTGACCTCGCTGGCTTCCTTTCAGTCCCAACTAAAATCCCATATTCTACAGGAAGCCTTCCCCAGCCCCTTTTAAAGTGTTTTCCCTCTTTTAATTATTTTCCATTAATCCTGCATATAGCTTGCTTTGTAAATACCTGCATGTTGTCTTCTTCATAGATTCTAAGCTCCTCGAGGGCAGGAATTGTCCTTTGCTTCTTTTTTTGTTTCCCTAGCACTTAGTAGAACCTGGCTCACAGTAGGTGCTTAATAAATGCTTATTGAACTGAAGGGAGATGTAGATAGACGGCCTCTGATGTCCATTCCAAATATGAAATTCTGTGATTATCTAATCTAATTCAGGGGAAATATATCCCCCTTTTTTTTCTCCTCCTCCCTCTTGCCACCCCCAGAACCCAGAGCATCATAATTATGCCTTGTGGCCAGCAAGAAGGAAAGGCTGAATTATCAGGCTAGCGTCTTTATATGCACTCTCACTTCTGGCTCAGAAGCCAGTTTTCACAAGGCATTTCCTTACCATTCGGCTCATGCTCTGATGTACATTCACTGCTATCTTGTACTTTGAGATAGCAGGCTGATTCCCATGTCAGCTGCCAGCAGGTAGAGTCTATTGACTGAGTCTTCATGGGCCTGTTACACTTAAAAACACAACCTGTACCATAATGATTGTGATCTTACAGAGATAATGACAGTAGTCTTCCAGTTACCCCAATTTCTGTTGTTTTGTATAGTCCCATTTTCTTGAGAACATCAATTCAAACCACATTTATTAAGCATCTACCTTATAGTGGACACAGAGTTTATTTTTATTTATTTATTTATTAGCTTTTTGGAGGGAGGAAGGTAGGGAAATTGGGGTAAAGTGACTTGGCCAAGGTCACACGGCTAGTAAGTGTTAAGTGTCTGAGGCCACATTTGAACTCAGGTCCTCCTGACTCCAGGGCTGGTGCTCTATTCACTGTGCCACCTAGCCGCCCTGACACAGAGTTTAGCAAAGGTGAAAAAAACAACATATTCCCTACCCCTCATCTAGCACAAGGCTTTCTAAACTTTTCCCCCTGACTCCTTTTCTCCTTTCAGCTGTGTTAGTTGGCCTTGTGTGGCCTGAAGGCATGAGCAGTATAAAGAGTGCATGCTTTGTGCTCAGAACCCAAGCTGCAGTGAACTTGTAGGATGCAACAGGGCAAGGACTGCCAGAAACTCCTCAGATACACTATATGTTTGATTGCTGGGTGTTCAGAAACCTTTTATGGTTGCCATATGGGGTCAAAACCCACAGTTTAAGAAGTGCTGCTCTCGCAGATGTGTGCTCAAGTAACCATAATCCAAGATAGTATGAGTTAAATGTTGAGGAGAGGTAAGAGGAATTCACCAAGGGACATGACTTCTAGCTAGGGGAAACAAAGGAGGCTTCATAAAGAAAGGAATACCCAGGGGCGGCTAGGGGGGGCGCGATGAATAGAGCACCAGCCCTGGAATCAGAAGGACCTGCATTCAAATTCAGCCTCAGACACTTGACACTTCCTAGCTGTGTGACCTTGGGCAAGTCACTTAACCGCAATTGCACTGCCTTCCCTCCTCCAAAAAGAAAAAGAAAAGAAGAAAAAAAGTTAGAGTTTGAATGAAGGGATTTCAACAGGTGAAGTTCCTAATCCAAACTTTCATCAATTCTTATATAAACTATTGTAATTGCCTTCTAAATGGTTTCTCTGCCTCCAGTCTCTCCTCTTCAATCTATCCTTCACACAGCTGCTACCAAAGGCATAGTTTGACCATTTCATTCCCTATCAACTAAAGCCTTCCACAGTCTGGGCCCAAGGTACTTCTCCAGTCTTTTTTCTTACTACTCCTCTTTCTGCACATAATGTATTGGACCACGAGCTGTTCCTTGAACTTAACATTACACCTCTTGTCTCTATGCATTCTCATAAGTCATTGGTTAGACCTGAAGCAAGGCCCAAGCCTCATTTCTTTTTTTTTTTTTTAAGCAATCGAGGTTAAGTAACTTGCTCAAGGTTACACAGCCAGTTATTTCTGGGTGTGGTGCTGAGTGTCTGAGCCCGGGATTCGATCTCCCGGTCGTCCCAACACTGGAGCCGGTACTCTTACTCACTGAGCCACCTGGCTGCCCCTAAGCAATTGGGGTTAAGTAACTTGCTCAAGGTTACACGGCCAGGTGTTTCTGGGTGGGTGCTAAGTGTCTGAGCCCGGGATTCGATCTCCAGGTCTTCTCAACACTGGAGCCGGTGCTCTTACTTGCTGTGCTACCTGGCCGCCCCTCAAGCCTCATTTCTTGGCTCCACACATTTTCAATGTCTGTCTCTCATGCTTGGAACTCTCTCTTCTCGGCTCTTCCTCCTGACCTCCCTGCATTTCTTCAGGTCTCAGATAAACTCTTACCTTTTACAAGAAGCCTTCCTTTCCCATCCTCCTTAATCTTAGTGTCTTTGTTCTGAAGCTACCTTAAATTTATCATATATATCATATATATGTATATGTATCTTTTTTATGTATAGTTATTTCCATGTTTTCTTCCCCATTAGACTGGGTGCTCCTTGAGAGCAGGGACTATTTCTTTTTTGCTTTTCTTTGCATTTTCAGAACTTTATCACAGTTCTGGAACATAGTAGGAGCTTAATACTAGCTGACTAACTATGATCTCAGGTTATATTAATATATACATAGCCATCAGAAGAAAGAGGTGATCATTCTGCTGCACTTTGCCCTGAGAAGAACATATTGGGATTATTGTGTTTGCTTCTGGGGACCACATCTTATTAGGAAGGACATTCATAAACTAGAGCAGGAATGGTAAAGTCCCGCAAATTCATGTTATCTGAGAGTCAACTGAAGAAATAGGAAGGGGATTTTTCATCTCGAGAAGAGAAGTCTCATAGGGGATGTGGTCTCTCTCTTCAAGTATTTGAATATCTGTCATGTAGAAAAAGCATTAGATTTGTCATGTTTTCCCCAGAGAACCAAATTAGGACCCAGTGGTAGAAGTTGCAAAGAAGCTTATTTAGGCTTGATGTCAGGAAAAAGCTTACAAAGAAAGCTATCCAAAAATTAAATGAGTCACCTTGAGATGTGATGAGGTGACACCAGTTGGAAGGCTTTAAGCAAAGCCTAGGTGACCACTTGTTAAATATGTTTAAGTGGGGATTCTTTTCCAGGAGTGGGAGACATAGATAGATGGCCTCTGATGTCCATTCCAAATCTGAAATTCTGCAATTATCTAATCTAATTCAACTCCCTTCTTTTACAGTTGAGAAAAATGAGGCCCAGTGAAAGTGATCCCTGGATTAGACAGATCTGATCCCTGTATCAGGATTTATCCACCCCTCCCTCATACCTCCAGATTTTAGAGCTTGCATGAGAGTTTGAGGGTCATGATGAGTCTAAGCCCAGAGTCTCATTATGATTCTCATCGCAGAACTACCCCCATCTTACCCCAAATTAGAGACTGAATTAGAAATCCAGACTAGGACTATAGTGCTAGCAAGAGTCACAGCCAAAGAGAAATTTGGCTCTAGAAAATTCTCCTCTAGAAAAGTTGCTAAGAATGAATAGGATCAGAGCATCTTAGAAGGAAACCAAAAGATGCTCCTGTCCTTCCAGTCTTATTTCTTACAACTCCTCTTTTTGCACATACAGTATTGGACCATGAGCTGTCCTGTCCATCTCCTCCAGAGGAGGAAGCTGAGACTCCTCCACCAACAACTGGAAACTGTACTTAATTCTAGAGAGAAGTACTAGGTTCCTCTCTCCCCCGTGGAACAGCTGTCAGAATGACACGAAGTCCTCCGGTGTTTGAGGATATAGTGTGTCTTCAGCATCCATCGTCTTACTGGCACAATCATTAATATGAGCAGTTAGGACATTCTTTTTTGTTTGTTTTGGGGGAGACAATCAGAGTTTAAGTGACTTGCCCAGGGTCACATAGCTAGCAAGTGTCTGAGGTCAGACTAGAACTCAGGTCTTCCTGACACCAGGGACAATGCTCTAGCCACCTGGCTGCCCCTAATTAGGACATACTTAAAGAGGTAAAGGGGGCTGTGTATGGAAGAGGAGAGGGACAACCAACTTTATCCCGTCTACCCCATCTGTACGTAGAAGACTCTCAGCTCTTCTGTGGCACCCATTACCAGAGCCACCACATTCCTCTGGCCTCCCACCCCCATCATTTTCTCTACCAGCCACCTCCAAGAACTCCTGCCCAGGAGACTCCTCCTCTACAGAGACCCTGAAACCTGATTGTTGACTGAACCAGAGCCTACCTGTGTGTCATTGGTTGTTAAACCCTAAACCAAATTAAGAGATAGAGATAGGAATTGATCGTGTGATTTCATTGATATAGGGAACTCCTAGGTGAGAAATGTCCCACTACCAAGGAAGATTAGCATCTTTCCACCACCACCATCCCAAGTTAGATAACTGCTAAGAGCTCAGAGAACTCAGTCGATTAACCCAAGTCATACAGACAATACATGTCAGAGATGAGACTCAAACTGGTCTCCTTGGCTCTAAAACAAGTTCTCTATCCCCTGTACCAGTCTGCCTCTGAGAAACTAGATCATTTATGAGGATCCTTCCATCTCTGTGGCCATAGAATTTCTTGATATTGCAGAAACTACATTTATAACTTTTATTTTCCATTACTATGAGCTTTTGTCTCTTGTTTCCTAGGGTCTAATTTGGAAGGAGGAAAACATTCACATTTGTTCTTTCCTTATTGGGAAACACAGCAACTACAAAAACATTTGGTATAACATGAGAATCTAGTAATTATTAATGCCTCCCACAACCCCTCTCCCCTCCCCAGTTTGGCTCTGCACAGTAAAGAAAGTAACGAAACTCCCTTAGTGTGTGAAACCTCTTGGTGATTTTTCAAAAGTTCCACTGCTCATTTTAATCATTTACTCCAAAGTGGGCCAGTGAGGCTTCTCACAGTGGAAGTGACACACATAAGCTAATTTGTTTTTACAGAATTGTCTTTGTGTGATGAATTTTTTAAAAAGAAAAGAAAAATGGTGTTTCCTTTCTGTTTCATTCGAAAATTAGTAGAGGGATTTTGTTCATTTTAGAAAAAATACCCTTGGCAAGAGATGGAGTGTGCAGAATTTCATCCCAGAGGACATTTTCTCCAGTGTTATGGGCTCTGAAAACAGGAGGTTACAAGAACAACCCATCCCAAATTATTCCCTAGAGAAACCACAGGGACACAGAAGTGCAGTCAGTTCAGCAAGATGTTTGAATACAGCCTGACTCTGAATCCTTTGGTCTAGTTGTTTAAATATAAAAGTAATAAAAATTAACAAAAGTGGGGTGTTGATAAAACACCCTGTTATTTTTCCTGAGACAGAGTGGCACTGCAATAAAGTCTAAAAACAACTCTTCTCCCTCTCCCCCTCCCTCCCCAAATCTTGCACTCCCTCTTCCCCCCCCCAATTGTGGAAAAAGGAATAAAGCCAGTCAAACAAGAGGAGAAAAGGTTCCCTGCTTTGGGCAGTTGTGGTGATATAACTGGCAGAGGCAGCTTCTAAGCTGGGAGTTCTACCCTGAAAATCATCAGGCAGTGCAAGGGTAATTTCAGTTTGAATTCCTTGTAATTCCCTAAAACAAATCAAACACAACAGAGCTTATTCTTCCTGAGTCATCCTATCCCCTCTAAAAAAAAAATAAAATAAAATGAAGAAGAAACCTTTGATTGAAGATGTCACCAATTACCATAGACATTTGAGAGCTATTTATCACTTTCTCATTTCTTATTTAGCACTGCTCTTTCCTTTATGGGAAGATAGGTATCAGAGCATCTCCTATGACTAGATAATCATCCAGCATCTCTGAATGTCTTCTAATCAGACATAGTCACTCCAAAAAAATTCTCACATGGGTGGGAAGTAATTCCCAAGACAGCATTAACTTTGATAGATATATTTTCAGGCCATTCTGAGCATCACGCTGCCTCACTATCTTCATCATTTTAATTACTCTTTTTTGACTGCCAGTTTTAAAATACGAAATTGGCAGGTTTAATCTGATCATGCCATGGTCTGGATTATTTCCTGCCTAATGATGACAACATTCAACCATACACATTCTGGTGGAAGAAATCAACTCATGTCTGTGAAATTCTTTATCTTAAGGGGGAGAATGAGAGCAAGAAAAAAGAAAGAGAGAGAAGAGATAGAGATACCTTTCTGAAGCAAAGGAGAGTTCACCCACCTGGCACACTGCTGTCTGCACAGTTCTGAACAGCTGACAGCTTCTATTAATTTAGTTTCACTCCCCAGTTCAGTCGCCCATATGGAAAGCTGGAATGATTTTTGAAAAACAGCAAGTAACATCTGATGTGGCAGTAACTGGCAATTCTGACATTGAGCCTGGCTGTGGCCATTACCCAGGATGCCTCTCTTCGTCTTGAGAAGCAATTACAATTTCACAGGCTGGAATTAAAATTCCCTGTGGTATGCATCCAAGCAACGGGCACTGTCAAAGTGATTTCCAGCTGCTAATCTCTGACTGTGGTCTGAGGGAAAATAGAATTCCTCCTTATGGATACAGAGGTCTGTGGAGTTAGAAATGTGCATTCCCTCTTGTACTACAATTCCTTTTAAATCACTCATTTGTGAAAGGTGTTTGGTGTTTCTGGTATGAGAGAAGCGAAAAGAAAATAGAGTTAAGGTGGAGTGGACAAAGTAGGGATATATTGGCAAGAGTCTGTGCTGGAGGACAGGGCAGAAAGGAGAGAAAGAAATGGTGGCCAGTCCTTTGAGATGCCATGTGATAGAAGACCCAAAGTAGAGGAATTCCTTGGACTTCTCAGTGCTGTATTTATGGGTGTAGCCCCATCCAACAGTGGACTTGGCAGATGTTTAAGACAACTCCATGGGGATGTGACTTCTGATTGGCTGAGAGACTCCTGGAAGAGAAAAATAGAGGAAAGAGGCTGGGCACATTGTCCTTACAGAAAACATAACATAGGCAGATATTTTTTCGTGCATTTTTGGATGAGTAAAACGAGAGTCATAAGGCTTCATGCAGCGTAAGGGTAGGCAGGAATGGCATTCAGAGCTATCCAATCAGGAGCCAAGCTCTTCTTTCCCAAAATGCAAAGACAGTCCTCCCTGGCCTCTTCCTCATTGCCCCTATTCTTGTATTTCTCTTACTTTCCATTAAAGTTTCATTTTATTTCCTGAACTTCCATTGATGTCTTTCATATGAAAACACTAAGAAGTTTCGAGCATAGTCACGAGCCAACTCCTGGAAGTTTCTCTGTCACTTTGGCTGCTAGTTTTGATTTTACAAGAGGAAAACATGTGTAAATCTCCCTTTTATGACTCCCCTCCCCCAAATCCCCTCTCCCGTCTTCAACCACTTTTCATGTACTCATACACTGTACCTATATAGGAGAAAGAACACTGACTTGGGGTCAGAGGACCTGGATTCAAAATCTGGTGTTACTAATTGCTAGCTATGTGATTTGGATCAAGTCATATAATCTTTCTGAGGTTGAGTTTTCTCATTTATTAAAAGGGAATAATTTTAATTATATTTATATATACATGTATACATATTTATTTGATAAATTTCATATCCCTTTTATTCACACTGACTCTAACTTCTTTCTTCCCTTCTCCCACCCCTCCCACCTTAATTATGATTAAACGAGTTAATGTATGTAAAGCATAAAAGTGCCGTGTAAATGTCAATTATTATTATGGTGATGTAGCCTTTTGACTGAAACCAAATTTTACAGAACTTTTAGATTCAGTCAAAAGGCTACATTTAAGGACCTAAAAAAGCCACAGGTTCTCCACCCCAGACACTGTTCTAAGCACTGAGGATATAAACAGAAGAAAAAACCAAAAACTTCAGTCCCAGTTCTCAACGAGCTAATGGTCTAATAGAAAAAAATTTAGTAGTCACTCTGGTAAGAAGTAGCAAAAGTAAAATTTGAACTAAGGATCCTTGACTTCAGACCCAGAGCTCATTCCATGTGACCGTGTTACTTCCTCAAGATTCTAGTTTTTTCACTAGCATATTGAGTCCCAAGAATTTCCATTCTGATCTCATGCTGTTCATCAACCCATAACATGTTTTCATCTGACCAATTTTTCAAGGAGCCAAAAAGTGATAAAAAGATCTTGGTCAGAAAAGCCCCCCACTAGGATTGGAGGAGAGCAGTAAGATGGCATGGTCAGTGCTGGCAAGGGCCCTCAGCAGCCATCCCACACCAACTTTTTCCAGCTCAGATGTCAGACAGGCTGGTGATACCCTCAGGTAGACAATTTCACTTTTTCTCTTTAAGAGTGCCCTAGTGTTTCTGAAAATGGTTCTAAGTACATTTCCATCCCTGGAATGACAACTCCAGAAGCCAATCACAGGAAGTTCATGGTATTTTTTTAATATATATTTGATGGAAGGAAGAACACCTACAGGCAGAGGTTTTTTGAAAACCAAAACAAGTTTATAGGGTGATGAAGTCTTATGGCAGCAGCCAGAGGGTTCACCTGGGGTAAGAAAGATTTGGATAATGAGAATCCCAAAGTTCCCATCACTGCCCCCTCTATCTCAGACTATCGCTTTTCAGCATTTCCAAACAGCACATCTGCTCCCAAGTTTCTGGGAAAGGCATCATTCCTTGGAAAGCAAAGGGACTGAAATCTGAGTAGGATTTTATAGACATGTTGTCCTCTGTATCCATGGTATACATTACCCACTTTCAGTTGGCAGCAACTGTGGCCCATGACTGGAAAATAAATGTCTTAGGGAATGTCAGAATCAGTGATGGTGAAGCAAAATGAGGAATGGGGACAGGGAGGGAAGGGAAAGTATGACAGGGATGTCCTCTGAGAAATTGTTATCCCAATATAGAATAACAGGAGAAAATAAGAAGCACACATAATAACAGCTGACATTTATATAGAGCTTCCAGATTTGTAAAGTGCTTTAATACATTATCTCATTTGGTGCTAGCAAGCACTCTGTGATGTAAGTGCTATTACTAGTCTCATTTAAATTTTCTTTTTTGCTTTTTGGAGAGGGGAAGGTAGGGCAATTGGGGTTAAGTGATTTTCCCAAGGTCACATGGCTTGTATTGTGTTAACTGTCTGAGTCCAGATCTGAACTCAGGTCCTCCTTACTCTAGGGCCGCTGTTGTATTCCCTGCACCACCTAGCCAACCCCCTAGTCCCATTTTTAAGATGAGGAAACTGAGGCTTACCAGCTCAGGATGACACAGCTAGTAAAGAGTTAAAGTCAAGATTTTAACTCAAATCTTCTTGACTATGAACAAGGAAAGCTATAAAATAGAAGAAATGTAAACTTTGATTTCTTCTGTTGTTGTTCAGCCATTTTTCAGTTATATCCGACCCTTTATGGTATCATTTGGGGTTTTCTTTGCAAGGATTCTAGAATGATTTGCCATTTCCTTTTCCAGCTCACTTTACAGATGAGGAAACTGAGGCAAACAGGGTTAAGTGACTTGCCCAGGGTCACACAGCCAGTAAGGGTCTGAGACCAGATTTGAACTCAGGAAGATGAGTTTTCTCATGCTATTCTCTGAGCCACCCTTCTGCCCATGTTTGTTTCTTAATTCACATGGAAAGACAACTTTACACCTCTCTTTACCACAGGCAGCTCTGATGAATATATAAACAGAATCCTATCCTTCAAGCTTGTGTTGAATTCATCACAAGCAGGTCTGTTTCATGATGGTTTGTGAGAAAAACTTGTCTTTATGGATGCCATTGCCATCTGTGCAGATAATTATTGCTGCCCTTTTCCAGAATGTGCCCAGAATCTAATTATTTAAACAATACAGGCTGTCAGTGATAACCTATAAGGTATGCAAATTCAGTTTCTGATTCTTTTCATTCAATCAGAGTTCAACACCAGTTTTTCCCCAGTAAGGACTTGAGCATTCATACAAACCTGAGCTCATTTAGTCTAATGCCAGAGAAATCTCCCCCTCTCCTCAAGCAATCAGGGTAGATCATTGGTATTAAATTCCACCAATAAGTATGCATCTGCCCCTTATCACCAGAAGGTTGGCAACCAAGCGATGATTTTTTTTTGGCCATATGAAACCATAAAGACTGATAGAGGTTGAGATCAGTGCTGGAACAAGGAATTACCCACCCTAATGAAATCTCTTGCTCTTGAAATATTGATATGTGTGTTTGTCCATTTATGGAAACAGTGATGGTTTCATCTATATGGGAAACAGGTAAATGAAGGAATGAATGTAAAAGTATTTGAATGCTTACTATATGGAGGTATGTGCTAAACCCTAGGAATGCAAACACAAGCAAGGTAATCCATCCTTTCAAAGATCTTATATTCTCAAATATGGGGAAATGGTATCCAGGTAGGAATGTTTTGGACCAGAAGTCAGAGGGAAATGGAGTCATGGGGCAAGAGATTGGCATATTCTCTCCAAGAACGGCATCATTAACTGGATTATACTTCTCAGAGCCAGAGTTAGAAAGGGGCTGTGTGATGGAAAGAGGAAAGGAAAGAGAAGACATAGTGGTATCACATGGAGATGACCATGAAGCACCATAGTAGGCCCAAGACCAGAAAGAAATAAGGTGAATGTGTATTTATCAGAGCCAGGGGCCCAGAGGAGGAAATTTGAGTTATGGTAGGAGCTGGAGGCTGGAGCCACAGAAGGCATGGTATGGATATGGTGGGGAATATGGGTAGGAAATAACAATGCATTGGGGTGGGGGGTAGGGGAAAGAGAGGAAGAAAATTTGTAACTCAAAATCTTATAGAAATGAATGTTGAAAACTAAAAATAAAACTTAAAAAATAGGGGGCTGAGATTGAACAATGAGAAATTATTAGCTTTCCCAGGGTGTCACACTCCACTGGTAGCTGGTCATTGAGATGAGTGGGAAGTATACTCTGAAGAGAAATGCTATACAAGCACACACATACATGTAAGCTACACACAAAAGCCTAGAAATCACGGGCAGTGTCAAAGAAGCTACAAACTCACTTTGAAATATGGAAAAATGAGCTCAGAAAATATTAATGCATGAGACTAATGTTAATAAGAATCAATGTAAAATGAAATATAAGTCAAGTAAACATTTGGCTGTCTTTCACTCCATCAACATTTATTAAACTCCTACCAGGAGATACAAAGACATAAAAAAGTACTTTTCTTCACAGACTTTATTAGGGCAAATAAGAGGTCCATATCTAAGTATATTAAAAATAATATAACCAGGACGGCTAGGTGGAGCAGTGAATAGAGCACTGGCCCTGGAGTCAGGAGGACCTGAGTTCAAATCCGGCCTCAGACACTTAACACAAAAAAACTAGCCATGTGACCTTGGGCAAGTCAACCCCAATTGCCCTCCAAAAAGCAAATAATAATACAACCATAAGCAAACTGCATGTGGGACAGAGGCACCATATAGAATGTGGTCTTTTTGATCTAAGCTTTAAAGGAAAGTAGGGAATATAGAAGAGGTGAAGAGGGAAAACATTATAGTCATAGGGAGAGCTAATGTTAACCTCAGAGCACAAATCCTCATACTTCAGTACTTGGGTCCATAATGTAAATTGTAGCCCCCGCATGCCTTTGTAAATAGTCCAAATAAAGTTTTATAGTTATCCCCCCCCCCAAAAAAAAAGAAATCATAATGCATGTTTGGAAGGGCTCTGGAAATGGTCTTGTGTACAAATATCTGGAGTTGGTACCTATGGGACTGTAGAATCGAAATAAAACATAACCTCAGATTTTGAAGACAAAGTTAGAAAAAAAATCACACTCCAAAATGAAGTTAATAAGAATAAACATCAATGGATGAAGATGGAGTACATCCTTAAGGTGATTTGTTGTAAATGGTTCATTGTAGAGGCCTAGTGAATAGAGTGCATGACTTGGAGTCAGGAAGACCTGAGTTCAAATCCTGCGTTGGATACTTTTATAAGCTGTGAGACCCTGGATAAATAATTTCATTTATTTCACCCCTCAGTCTGCTAATCTTCAAAATAGTGATAATAATAGACAAATATAGGTATTAACAATTCCTACCTCAAAGAGTCATTCAGAGACTCAAATCAAATGAGATTTTAAATATCTATATACAATTATAACATTATTATAATGAAATTATATATACACATATATGTAGATATTGATATGGGGTGTCCCAAAAGTCTTTGTGTAGTTTTGAGCTCTTAAAAACCAAACAGACCATAAAACCTTACTAAAAGTTTTAGGATACTCTGTATAGCACTTTACAAACCTTACAAAGTTATATAAATTTTAGGTATTCTGAGCATAGACCATCTCCCAAATCAGGGTCACTGGGTCATAGATTTAGAGCTGGAATAGGCCTGAGATGTCATCGAGGCTAATCCCTTCATTTTATAAATGAGGAAACTGAGTCACAGAAATGTTTAAGTGACTCAGCCAGGGTTACATAGTATCTGAGGTAGGATTTGAACCCAGTACCTACTGACTCCAAGACTATCCCCTATCCCCTGTGCCATGCTACCTTTTGGAGTATCACCCAAAATTCTCTTAGGGAGTCGCCAGTTATAAAATAAACTGTAGTTTAATTCATTGGGCATCTAGGTGGTATAGTAGATAATGTGCTGGACCTGGAATCAGCAGTTCAAATGCAGCCTATGATACTTATTAGATATGTGATCCTGGTAAGTCCCTTAACCTTTGTCTGCCTCAGTTTTCTCAACTGAAAAATGGAACTAATAATAGCACATATGTCCCAGGCTTGTTGTAAGGATCAAATGAGTTACTAACTATAAAGGGTTCAACACAGTGCCTGTCACATAGTAGGCGCTTACTAAATGCCTGTTCTTTTCATTCCCTTCCTTGTCTCCTCCCCTTTATCATAACCATGAGGTAATGACAATCAGCAAGCATTTATTAAGCACCTACTTACTGTATGACAGACTCCTTGTTAGACCCTGGGAATACAAGAACAGAAAAATAAAATAATTTCTACTCTTGAGTAGCTTATATGTCGTAACAAGAAAGTAAAGATCCACCAGAACTCTGAAAAAAGGTCAGTGAAGCAATAAGAATTCATTTCATTGTATCAGACCTTGAATAAGCCAGAGGGTTTTCTGACTCATGCCTAATGTGAGTTGTAGAGCAATGTCCCAGAAGTGAAGGGCAATCCATCAATGGAAATATCCCTTAAGAACTTTCAACTCCCTTTGCCCCCATTTCTAAATTTTACCAAGCAACTTCTGAGCTAAAATCTGGTGTCTAGTGGATCCAACAGAAGGGAGTGCCTTTTACAAATGACCAGCATCAGCTCTCTTGCTTAGAGCTCCTCTATCCCAGGGGTGTATGGGGTGCTCAGGGGGGACCAGCAGCTATGGTGGGAGTGCCTGCTGAGCCCTTCTCAGGGCTGCTCATCCACCAAGAAGCTACAGCATGTGCAACGGCCACACCCTGGCAACACCATCCGGGCAGGTGTTGTGGAGTACTTAGAGCTTGGTTAGATGTCAAAGACACCAAGGTGTCTTTGACACTGCATCTCCAGCATCCTCAGTCATCCTGACTTTTGTCTCGTGTGGAATGTGCAACTCTGCCTCCCTTAAATCTGACAGCTCAAATTGTTAAAAAATTTGTCATATTCTTTATAAAATAGAGACATGTCCTGCTTCCTCACATGCTACTCAGAGGCCTTCATTGTCACTGACCAAGAAACATCACAATTCACAATGGTCTACATAATGGTATGTATTGAGCATAGAAATGCCTAAAAAACATTCTTAAAGCAAAATTCATGGCAATAGTCCATAAAAAAAAGAATAGTTCTAAGTGTTCCTAACATCACAGATCACAGCAGACACACTAAATTTCTCCAGGGGCCCCTTTAGCCTCTCTCCACAGCAATTTCCATTCTGGGTCTCTTGTGCAATGACAACAGACAAATCATCAGGACAGCTATCTGAAAACATTGGGCTGCTCTGCAAAGAGTCTGGCAGCTCTTAGTTCTACAGAGTTTTCTCAAGAGTGGACACACTTGGAGTATTTAAAGAACAAATCATCCCATAATCTGAACAGGGAGTGAGAAATGGAAAAAAAAGGGAAACCAGGAAAGCCAACAAACCATGCTCTCCCCAATGCTAGGAAGTCAGCAAAAAGTCATCCATCAAAAGCTACATCTCCAAACAAGGAGTCCATGGTGCTGGTAGAGAGGACAGGAAAAAGATTTCAACAAAACATACATCATTTGTTAACATGATTGAACTATGGCCAAGTGCATTTTAAGACTCTAGAGATTCCATCATCCAAAGAAGTGTCTATGGGAGGCTAGTTGCTATGAAAAATTTGGGTATGATTCTAACCCCATTCATTGCCAGTATGACCTGGAAGCTCCTTGAGGGCAGGGGAAATGTTTTCAGGTTTTAAGACCCTTCCTCAAGGCTCTGCCTAGCTTCTAGAAAGGTACTTTGCCTGAAGTTAAGATTAATCTGACAAACTGATTTTCACTCTGACTCCATATTGGAGCCAGCAATAGTCAGGGCTCTGGCAAGCACTGTGGAAAATATGGGGTCCCACATGTGGCCCAGACTTTGATTTGCATCTGGTTGGGCAGCCCAGATGTGTATCTGAACAAGTGCTACAGAAGGATGTACTGGGTCTAAGGTGGAATAACAGGATAAAAAGACTAAATTTAGACTATTGTACAGAGTTATCACTGATTGAGAAGTGAACAGCTAGCTAATAAAATGGAGTCTGACAATGAGCTTTGGATTTATCAACCACCATTTTAATGAAAAAGAGTGTTGGGCTCTTACCAAGGACAGAATGCAGCTGAAAGGGATGGGGTTTTTTTTTTGTTTGTTTTTGGTCTCAAGTCTTATGAATCTAAACCAAAATGCCCACGTATATTGATCTGACTTAGATGCAACAAGGAAAAGCAGCTATAACTTAGAATGAAAAACACCACTAGCAAGGATCCACAGGAAACGGCATTCAAGAAAAGAGCTAAAAATAACAACCACGACTTCAGAAGTCTAAATACAAATGTATAAAGTAGGAGGAATAAAGGGACCTGGAGATCCTGATACAAAGAAGCAGGTTCGGTCTTGTGAGTATAGTGAGAGGAGAAAGGATGGAGTTCGTTACTAGATTGTAGCTCTGATAGGGGCTGGCCCATGCAAAAAGAAGAGAATAGATAAGAGCTTGTAGTATAGCCTTATTATATTAAGAAGATACAGGTGTGAGGGGGAGTCAAGATGGTAGATTAGCAGGAACATCCCTCACCCCCCCCAAAAAAAATCCTCTACACAAATCTACAAGAAGAACTAAACAAAATCTTGATGGAGAAGTCCAAGAAAAGGTCACAGCAAATCACTTTTCTAGCCAGCACTGGCATAGGGAGAGAAACAGAGAGGCGTGTAGATTCTGGGTACGGAGTCTGGCCAGGAAGGTGTTGTGTAGAGAGGCCGTGAGCCAGGCAAGAGGAAGTGTCAGACTCGCAGCACCAGGACGGGCACAGGGTCAACTGAATCTTTGTCACCTACTACTCAGACCCGAGTCACAGATCCAGGGCATCTTGAAGAGAAAATCTGTGCCTGGGGTGGTGTTTAGGATAAGAAGTGGTAGAAGGCCCTGGGCTGTGTACAAATTGAAGAGCAAGTTCAGAAGCAAGTGCTGGTGGTGGTTTGACCCTGGCTATAGGAGTAGAGCATGGTTCAGATTTCTAACCCAGTCTGAGGACTGTGGAAGATTAACCAGGGAAGAAATCTGAAACCAAAGGGAAGTCTGCAATTCTGTCACTCTGAACCAGCAAAGCTTCCCAGATGACTGATAGCAGGTGAGGCTAGAAGCTGTCTGGGTTGCTTAGATCTAAACCTAGAAGAGGAACTTATAGGATTCAGGCCAGGAGGGCAGCAATCAGACCTTGCTCTGGATCAGATTTTGGGAGCACTGAAAATTTCTTGTTCCCCAGCCTGAGTTGTCCCTAAGATCCTGAGATGCCTAATAACTCAAAACTGCAAAAAAGCAGCAACTAACCCAGACCTTCCTTCCAGAAGGATGCAGAGCTTAGTTATAAAAAACAACTCTAAAGTCAGAAAGTAGGCTCAAAGACTGATCAATTAAAAAATGACTCACTATTAAAAAAAACAAACCACTATTATGGTTATAGAGATGTTCAAGGCACAAACACAGAAGATGATGATTCCAGAACATCTACAAGTAAAGCCTCAAAGATAGCTTGGGCATAAATTGAACTAAAATTTCTAGAAGAGATGAAACAACAATTTTTTAAGAATTAAAAATGTTTTTTAATCAATGAAATGATAATACTTGATTAAAAATAGGAAAGAAATGAAAACTATGGAAGAAAGAATTGGAAAGGGAATTAATAGTTGCGCATAAGAGGTACAAAGCCTTGCCCTAAAAATGAGAATGGACCAAATGGAAATTAACGACTTTGTGAAAATAACAAGATATATTAAAAACAAAGTCAAGGGGGCTCACTTTGAGAAGTGTTATGTGACTTGACCAGATGAGACTCTGGGCAGCTGTTGAAAGCCCCTCAGCTTTGAAAACCCAGATGTTGATGCTTCCCTCTCTGGTAACTGTGATTAGGTATGGATGTCTGTAATGGTTGGACAGTTTGGAAGCCTATCTGCTTGATCTGTTTCTCTGTCTTGTAACTTCTGTCTGTATACTCTGAAGTTCGGGGTGCTGACCTTTTTCCCCTGAACTAGGTAAATGATATATAGTAAGCTGGTTAACACATTTTGAGTTGCTTTCCTTCAGCAAAGCAGATCTAAGAACCTGTGTTGGCAGCCACCCTGGGGATGTTGGGGTGCTTGCTGCTACAAAATGGCATCACAAACAGGATCTACAGAGTAAAAGGAAAGTATGGGGGCTGGGATAATTGTTCGTTTCCCAGTTGTGGTAGCTGTGACCCTGTGGAGCCATGAAATAGGAGAGAAGAGTAGCCTGCATGCTAACTTCACTGAGCTGAGAACAGGAATGGTGAGCTGCCTGCAGAAGCCAGGAGCGCTGCCTCCTGCGGAAGGAGGAGGAACCCAGGAATTCGGAATTCAGCCACCACACAAGATAAGGAAGGTGCAGCAAGGCAGGGGCACTGGATGTGTTTTCTTGTTGCATCCCACAGTTTGGGGCCCTGGGAGAGGATAGACTTGTGACTATGGTGAGTGGGGTGAAGGGCTATGGACCCCCAAGGACCCCACCCTGTTGATTTTGTTGCCCAGCCGCCTCTCAGGACTTGAAAGCAGGGGCTAGAGCAGTGTGAGGAGGACACCCAACTCCCTCCAAGAGAAATTTATTTGGACATTTTTGTTTTGGATTGAAGAGATGTACCTGAATGTACTTTGTGTTTATTTAAGGCCCTGTGGCCACTTTGGTAATGGTTTGTTACCTCTTGTATCTTGCTAATTCAAATATAAATTGCCTATGCTATGGGCATGAAAGATCTTGGGGTGGAATGTTATGGGAATCTAAATTTTTAAGATCTTCCCTGCCCCTAAGTGAAGTGCACTTGGAGCCTATGGTGGGAGGCTTGTTTTTCAGCAATGCTCACATGTTGGTGCTTTGTGGTTGGGCAGTGGTCAAGAGGGTTGTTACATTCTCTGATCCAGGAGAAGGCTATATAATCCTTGATGTGAGACTTTGTTTTGGGGCTCACTTTGAGAAGTATTGTGTGATTTGACCAGATGAGACTCTGGGCAGCTGTTGAGAGCCCCCTGGTTTTGAAAACCTGGATGTTGATGCTTCTCTCTCTGGTAACTGTGATTAGGTATGGATGTGTGTAATGGTTGGACAGCTTGGAAGCCTGTCTGCTGAAATGTTTCTCTGTCTTGTAACTTCTGCTTGTAACCTCTGTATACTCTGAAGTTCAGAGTGCTGACCTTTTCCCCCTGAACTAGGTAAAAGATATATTTGATTGATTAAAGCAAGATTGTTAACCCCCCCCCAAAAGTCAAAAGACTAGAAAAACAGAATAAAGTATCTCATATAAAAACAACTGATCTAGAAAACAGATGGAAGAGAAAAAATTTAAATTTTATATTTATTTTGACATTCATTAAAAAATTTTTTTGAGTTCCAAATTATCTTTCTCCTTCCTACCCTTCCCCCACCTATTGAGAAGGCAAGCAATATGATATCAGTTATACATGTAAGTCATGCAAAACATATTACCATATTAGCCATGTTGAAAAAAAAATAAGCAAGAAATATAAATAAAGTGGTGGGGGGAAGCATATTTCAATCTACACTGAGTCTATCAGTTCTCTCTCTGGAAATGGATAGCACTTTTCATCGTGAGTCCTTTGGAAATGTCTTGGATAATTGTCTTGATCAGAGTAGGTAAATCTTTCACAGTTGATCATTGTGACAATATTGCTTGTTACTATGTACAGTGTTCTTGTTCTGCATATCACTTTGCATCAGTTCATATAAGTCTTCCCAGGTTTTCCTGGAGCTACTCCTGTTCATCATTTCTTATAGCACAATAGTATTCTATCATGATTATATAATACAACTTGTTCACCCATTCCCTAATTAATGAGCATACCCTCAATTTCCAATTTTTGTTACCACAAAAAGAGCTGTTATAAATGTTTTTGTCCTTTTTCTTTTCTACTTAATCTCTTTGGAATATAGATCTAGAAGTGGTATTGTTGGTTCAAAGGGTATACATCATTTTATAGCCCTTTGGAAATAGTTCCAAATTGTTCAGAGGAGAAAAAAATTAAGAATCCTTGGACTACATGAACAACATGGCCAAAACCAAACCTAGATATCATGTTTCAAAAAATTCCTAAGAGAAAATTGCCCAAATCTCATAAAATTAGAAAGCCAAGTCGAAATAGAATTAATCACTAGACCTAAAAGAAATATCAAACAAAAACTCCCAGAAGTATTACAGTCAAAATTTAGAGCCTCCACATCAAAGGAAAATACTACAAGCATCCAGAAAAGAAAGAATACAAGTGTAGCAGCAAACACACTGGCCCAGGATGGCTGCTAGCAGAGGTTCTTAGATCTGCTTTACTAGGAAAGGTTAGCTGTTTAAGGGGTCAACAATATTTTTAAATTACATTCAGTAGTTCAGGGGAAAACTCAGAACCCTGAACTTTAGAGAAAATACAAATAGAGAAATAAAAGACCAACAGATAGGGCTTCTAACTGAGAAATTAGCACAGCTCAACAGACAGACTCAACTGTCTGACCAAGCAATATGCATATAGTTACCAGAGAGAGAAGCACTAACATCTGGGTTTTTCAAAGCCAGGGGGATCCTTAATGGCTACCCAGAGTCTCATCTGACCAAATCACAAGAACACTCTTCCAATGAGTGGGCCCCAAAGCAAAATGCTAACCTCAGAGTATATATACCCTTTTTAAAGCCAGAGGGCATCACAACCCTCATGACTCAGTGCCTAATTAGAAATTAACAAAAGGTGTGAAAGCCTTCCTACAAGCAAACTTTTCCTAAACAAGCTTCCCTTAATGGGCTTCACTGTGAGACCTATAAATGGGTGGGGAAGATCTTATATCCCATTAACATTACAACAAGTACCAAGGAGTCACAGTCAGGTTTACACATGATTAAGCAGCCACAACTATGAGGAACTGTAAAGCTGGGAATGCAATACTCCAGAGGGCAAAGGATATAGATTTATGTATATCCCCATCTCACTTTACAAATGCCCAGAAACTATTGCTTTACTAACACATATATTACTAAAAAAAATTAATAAATCTATTTTTCAGGAATAGGATGACATTAAGGCAACCATTCAGTATGTTAATTTAAGAATTCCAGCTTCCCCCAGGTTTTCAAAGTCAACACCTTTGCTCAACAGATGATTAATAAATAATTGTTTGCTTGCTTATTTGATTTCTAGGCCCATGGTACCACTTCCTTTCTCCATGATCTTTCAGAGACAACTAATGATGGTTCTGCAATCACATCTTCTAGTTATTTCAGTTCCCTGGGGTGAGGTTTGTCTGGGCTTAGCAACTGGACCTCACTGAGTTCAAGGTCTTCTGATATCAGCTCCTTAAAAAATCTTGGACTCCAGATCTTTGTTGACCATTTTTGTTCTAGTCTTCCTAGTCCAGAGATCATTCTCTGTGGCAGAGATAGAAGAAGCAAAATAAGCTTTAAATAGTTTTCTTTGGTCTATTTATCATTATCTAATCTTTCCCAGACACTGCCCTGTCCCATCTTCATCATTCTCTCCTAATTAAGCCTCTTTTTTCTCAAGATCTGGCATTTCAAGACAAACACAGTAGCACATGTCACTAATTGTCTTTCTGTTTCATTTATTAATGTTCCTAAACTCCTAATTTACCAACCCCTGTTTCAGCACCTAGCACTACTTGGTGATCAGAAACAAGTCTAGAATAGTAGTTAGCTTTGTTGCTTTATACTCCTTTCAAAGGATAAAATTATCATTAAAGCAAGTCAAGAGTATATCACCTCTTCTACTTTTGGCAGAGGTAAAGTTCTAGGACATGTACAGGTAGTTGAAGTTCCTCATAATCATCATACCACATCTCTGGTCTTGGTTTGTGACCTGAATTCTTCATCTATTGCCTCCCTCTGTCTGGGTGAGCTGTGGTATATATCCATGACAGTATCACTTCTACTTAATGATCCTCACCCAGATGTTCTCCACCATGCTTCTCTTCGTCTGTTTCCTGGATTTCTTCACATACCTCTATCTTCTCTTTTTAAAAATTATGTTTAGGAGGAGGCACTGACGTCACACTGTGGTGGGCGTGGCACGCTGGGGTCAGGGAGCGCTCCTGGTTGCCTTGTCTTTGGCGTAGATGCTGTCCTTGCTAGTCATGGCGACCGAAAAGAGGCCTTATCACTTTGTGGTCTTTGGAGCCTCCGGTTTCACCGGCCAGTTCGTGGCTCAGGAGGTGTCTCGGCAGCAGACGAGCTCAGCACTACGAGGCTCCGTGCTGCCCTGGGCTGTGGCGGGCCGGAATCGGGAGAAGCTGCTGCAGGTGTTGGAGAAGGCAGCACAGAAATTGGAAAGACCAACATTACCAGCTGAAGTTGGTATAATAATCTGTGATAGCACTAATCCAGCCTCTCTTGATAAAATGGCTAAACACACATCTGTTGTTCTCAATTGCGTAGGACCATATCGATTTTATGGAGAACCCATGGTCAAAGCATGTATTAAAAATGGAGCTAGCTATATGGACGTCTCTGGGGAACCACAGTTTCTGGAAGAAATGTATTGGAAGTATCATGAAAAAGCTGCAGAGAAAGGGGTATATGTCATTGGAAGCGGTGGTTTTGGTTCCATTCTGGCTGATCTAGGGGAATTATATACCAGAAATAAAATGAAAGGTACTCTGACTGCTGTTGAAAGTTTCCTGACATTAAATTCAGGACCTGAGGGAATGTGTATTCACAACAGCGCTTGAACGTCAGCTGTTCATGGTTTTGGTGACCAGAAGAGGTTAAGAAATCTACGAAAACAATCAAATATGAAACCTGTTCCTGTTGTGGGTTCAAAATTGAAAAGAAGGTGGCCTGTTTCTTACTGTAGTGAACTGCGCGAATATTCTCTATTCATGGGAGCTGATGCCTCTGTTGTGAAACGGACACAGCGGTTCTTGTATGAAAACTTGCAAGAAACACCAGTGCAGTATGCTGCTTACGTGACTGTTGGAGGCCTCACTTCCGTTATTAAACTGATGTTTGCGGGACTTTTCTTTTTACTCTTTGTGAAGTTCAGCATTGGAAGACAACTTCTAGTAAAATTTCCGTGGTTATTCTCCTTTGGGTATTTCTCACAACAAGGACCATCCCAGAAACAGATGGATGATGCTTCATTTACATTTACCTTCTTTGGTCAAGGATATAGCCAGGACCACACTACAAAACATGGCAAACCCAATATTAAAATTTGCACCCAAGTGAAAGGACCAGAAGCTGGTTATGTAGCTACAGCCATAGCAATGGTTCAGGCAGCCGTGACTCTTTTAAAAGATACCTCTGACCTTCCTAAGGGAGGTGGTGTCTTTACACCAGGAGCCGCTTTCTCCAAAACCAAACTGATTGAAAGACTCAACCAATGTGGCATTGAATTCAGTGTCCTTAGCAGTTCTGAAGTCTAAATATTAGAAATATTTATAAAATTGCATGAATTAACACCTTCTCCATTTGATACTTGAAATTCTTAAGATAATTCCATGTGACCAGAACAAAAAGGCTTTCATAAAAAGTAGTTTGTGCTTGGTACACATGCAGCTAAGTTGCAATTCTTAACTGATATCATTGCTTGTCAGAGGGATCTAAAAAGGACAGCAGATATTTCCCTTAGATAGATGTGAAATGGCTGGTCAGGTGGGAGGAGTGAGCTCTGAAACACAAACGGCAACTTTCCAGTAAGTTTCCCTTATGCTTTTATGTGCCTTTTGCTATTCAAGCTTGATTCTCACTATCCTCTAACCCCTTTGGTTATTTAATGAGATGAAGAATAAGTACAGGTACTATCTAGATGACTGCTTGTATACTGATAGGAGTATGAGTGTGTTTCTCATGCCCCAACTTACCTGCTAATAATACTTAGTGTATTTGTAAAGACTGTATTTGAGTGTGCTGATAAAATTTTTCTTTAAAAAAATTATATTTAATTTTCAAAAAGAAAATCTTCCTTCTTTTTTCCCACCTGATCTCCCCACCAATTGAAAACAAAAGAAAAAAATAACCTCTATTACAAATATGTATAGTCAAGAAAAACATATTCCTGCATTGCCCATTTCCAAAAAATGTCTTGTTTTGCACTCTTGAACATTGGGGAGAAGCTGGAATTCTCCAATTAGCATACTGGCTGGTTGTCTTACTGTCATTCTATTCCTGAAAAAGGGGGCAGCCAGGTGACACTTTAAATAGAGCACTGGATCTAGAGTCAAAAAGGCTCATCTTCCTGATTTCAAATCTGGCCTCTGATACTAGTTGTGTGATCCTGAGCAAGTCACATAACCCTGTTTATCTCAGTTTCCTCATCTTTAAGAAGAAAATGTCAAACTACTGTAGTATCTTTGCCAAGAAAACCCCAAATGGGGTCAAAATGTACATGACTGAGATGACTCAACAACAACAAATTCCTAAAAAAGAGAAAAAAAATAGCCATAATTCTACATTATAGGATGTGTCAGTAAAGCAATGATTTGTGTGTATTTATAAAATGAAGTGGGGAGTAGTAAGAGATAGCATGGCTTCATCAAGAAGAGGCCATGCCAAACTAAGCTTATCTCCTTTGTTGATAGGGTTAGAAGACTGGTAGATCAGGGGAGTTCTGTAGATATATTGTTCCATCATTTCAGTAAGGCATTTGTCAAGTCAAAGGCAAAATGGAGAGATGCGGGGTAGATTTGAAGCTCTTTGAATGATTAATAATGATAATGAAAATAACAATAACAATACTAAGAGCTCACATGTATATACTGCTTACTATTTGCCAAATGCTGAACTAAGTACCTTATACATATTTTCTTATTTAATTCTTACAACAATTCTGGGAGGTAGGTGCTATTATTACCCCCATTTTACAGTTGAGGAACCTGAGGCAAACAGAGGTTAAGTGAATTGCCCAGAGTCATACAGCTAGTAAATGAGGTTGGATTTGAGTTCCAGTTGTCCTGAAACAAGGCCCAGCATTCTATCCACTGAGTTGTCTACTAGACAAGATCCAAATGATTTCATTAAGGGACCAATATACAACTTGAAAGAAAGTCTGGAATGGAAATCCCTAGGTATCTGTCCTTGGTTCTGTACTGTTTTCTTTTATCGGTGCAAATGAGAGTACAAATTACCAAATTTGCAGGTGACAAAGAGTTGATAAGGGTAACTCATGCACTGAATAGCATTCAAGATCCAAAAAGCTTGTGAAAGGTAAGAATAATTAGCTCAATCTAATAAGATAAAATAGAATACAGATAAGTGTTAAGTGCAATGCTGGAACTCAAAGAATTAAACAGACGAGTACTAGACGAGGGTAGGTATTACCCATGTCAATGAGATGCTAAAGCCATTGACATATGGGAATATTGTTGCAGAGAACTATTCAAAATGAACAATCCATTGTGTTGATGATTCTGGGATCTCAATGAAGTAGGCATGACATATATTGAAAGGCAGCCATGATGTAGTAGATAGAGTCCTCCTTCTGATACAAACAGGCTGTGTGACCCTAGCTACATTACATAACTTCTAATTGGTCCTAATCCCTTTTCTTTTTTAAAAAAAATATTTATTTATTTTTAGTTTTCAACATTCATTTCCACAAGATTTTGAGTTACAGTTTTTCCCCCTGTCATTCCCCTACCTCCACCCCAAAATAGCAAGCCTACTGAATACCCAATCTTCTCCCAATCTGTTCTCTCTTATATACTCCCCCATCACCCCCCTAACTTTCAAGTAGGGCAAGATGGATTTCTACACCCCAGTGCCTGTATATCTTATTTCCCAATTGCATGTAAAAAACAATTTTTTTAAACATTTGTTTTTAAAACTTTGAGTTCCAGATTTTTTCCTTCTTCCCTCCTCATCCACCTCCACTGGGAAGATAAGCAATTCCGTATAGGTTGTACATATGTAGTTACCCAAATCATTTCCATAGTGGTTATATTGTGAAAGACTAACTATATTCCCTCCATCCTATCCTGCACCCCACTTATTCTATTTTCTCCTTTGACCCTTTCCCTTTGCAAAAATGTTGGCTTCTAACTACCCTCTCCCCCAATCTGCCCTCCCTTCTATCATCTCCCCTCTTATTCCCTAGCCCCCCTATTTTCCTGCAGGGTAAGAAACCCAATTGAGTGTGTATTTTATTCCCTCCTTAAACCAAATTCAATGAGAATAAGGTTGTCCCATTCCCTTTCACCTTCCTGTTCTTCCCCTCCATTGTAACAGTTTTCTCTTGCCGCTTTTATATGAGATAATTATCTTTTCCTTTCTCCTCCCAATAAATTCCTCTTTCACCTCTTAATTTTATTTTTTAGATATCATTCCTTCATATTCAACTCATCCTGTGCCCTCTGTCTATGTATACACAAACATATATATGCCCACACTCACATATATATGTGTGTATACACACACACACACACATATTCCCTTCAACTATCCTCATACCAAGAAAAGTCTTATGAGTTACAATTATCATTTTTCCATGTAGGAATGTAAATAGTTCAACTTTAATAAGTTCTTTATGATTTCTTTTTCCTGTTTACCTTCTCATGCTTCTCTTGCTTCTTTTATTTGAAAGTCAAATTTTCTGTTCAGCTCTGGTTTTTTAATCAAGAATGCTTGAAAATTTTCTATTTCATTGAATGACCATATTTTCCCCAGTTTTACTGGGTAGGTGATTCTTGGTTTTAGTCCTAGCTCCTTTGACCTCTGGAATATTATATTCCAAGCCCTTCAATCCCTTAATGTAGAAGCTGCCAGGCCTTGTGTTATCTTGATTGTGTTTCCACAATACTTAAATTGTTTCTTCCTGACTGCTTGCAGTATTTTCTCAACCTGGGAACTCTGGAATTTGGCTATAATATTCCTAGGAGTTGTCTTTTGGGGATCTTTTTCAAGAGGTTATTGGTGAATTCTTTCAATTTCTATTTTGCCCTCTGGTTCCAGAATATCAGGGCAATTTTGCTTGATAAATTCTTGCAAGATGGTGTCTAGGCTCTTTTTTTTTTTTTATCATGGCTTTCAGTTAGAAAATTGAAAAGAATGCCTACAATCTCTAGATTGAGTTAGAAAACCACAATGTTGTGTTGCATTTTAATTTCTTTTGTTAGACATTTCCCAGTTACATTTTAATCTGATTCAGCAGCATTTAGGTGGAGCTTTGCAGCCAGCTTTCTGCCGAAGGGCTGGGAATCTGACCCCGTTGCCCTATACCAGTGAAATTATGGGCCCAATCCCTGGTCCTATTTACAGATATTGTCTCATTTGATCTTCACAGTGACTCCATGAGGTCGGCAAAGCAGATGTCAATCCCCATTGAACAGCCAAAGGAACTGAGGCTCAGGAAGGTCAAGGGATTTATCCCAATTTACCCAGTTATCACCTTATTTTTCTATCCCTCACAGTACTCAGTGCAGTGTTATACAAAATAAGATACTCAATAAATGTCCATTGAATAAATGAATGAATGGATGCCAAGTGAAAGCTCAGGAAGAGGTTTATTTCCTCCCACATCCACTATATGGCATTTATGCAATAGCTGCTGCTACCAGTTCTATTCATTAGCTTGTTCCTACTAGGTGTCAAAATCTCTCCAGTGCAAATGTCTGATGTCATAAGTCCCAGAGCATTAATTAAGAAAAAAGAGACTCCAAGTTAGCTGCTCATTCCCATCAGGAGCTGGGAGCTTGGAAGAGCTGAATTGTCATTTAGGATGACATACTATAGCTGTCATTCCTGCAGCTGTCACTTGCCTCCTCTTTTCTGTACTCTTTGACCATAATACTATCATCCATCATTTTGCATGCCATCTTCCTTTGGGAAATATGGAAAGGTGAGGGAACAGAAGAGAAGAGAGAAATGAATTGTAGTGAAATGCAGACATTCATCTATCAGATGTTCTCTGAAATTAATACTCTATGGCAGAATTAAATCCCCCCCAAAAGAAGATTGTTTTGAGCATGTCTTAAGTGTTCTTTAAAAACATCAGCTTTATCAATGCCATTTGTTTATTCAACATAGTTATTTCCAACATGGAGTAGAGCCTAGAATGTTGAACTTGAAACCAGGAAGAACTAAGCTGAAATTCTGCCTCAGACACTTCTTAGATGTTCAACTCTATGCTAGTCATGCAGTTTCCTTATCTATAAAATGAGAATAATAATAGTATCTACCTCACATGGTTATGGAAAGGATCAAATGAAATATTACATATGTATACACGTATATGTGTGTGTGTGTGTGTGTGTGTCAGGGTAAAGGTGGAAATCCAGTGGAGATAAGAGTGAAGAAGTGGGCCTTGGGCACTATGAATTGAGCCTGCCTACAGGATGATATCCTGGGCAGAAGGGATAGATTCATAAATGAAAGTGACTAAAACCAAAACCACAAAAGATAATAAAAATAATATTTTTGAAAAATGGAGCAAAGTCACTAGACTGTGTGTACTTTTTGGTCCAGCAATAACTCTACCAGACCTTTGCCACAACGAGATTAAAGAACAAGGAAAAAGACCCATATATACAAAAATATTTATGGAAGGTCATTTTTTTTTAGGTTACACGTGTAATTATGTAAACCATTTCCATATTAGTCATTTTACACAAGAAGACTCGAATAAAAGAAAAAATACAAGAAAATAAGTAAAAAATAGCATGCTTCAGTCTGTATTTAATCAACATCAGTTCTTTCTCTGGAGGTAGATACTATGTTTCATCATTAGTCATTTGGGATTATCTTGAATCATTGTATTACTGAGAATAACTAAGTCATTTTGTCTGAGATCATGATTGCTACCTCCGCTTTCTTTGCTTCCATTGAAGCATAGTAGATTCTGCTAAAGCCCCCTATCTTTACCCTGTGTGCATTTCTGTGCTTCAAATGTGTTTCTTGTAAACAACATATTATAGGATTCTGGTTTTTGATCCATTCTGCTATCTGCTTCCATTTTATGGGTGAGTTCATCCCATTCACGTTTATAGTTATGATAACTAACTATGTATTTCCCTCAATGCTATATTCCCCTTGTTTATCCTCCCTTCTCTCTTATCCCCCATCCTTTCCCTCCTCATGTGTTTTTTACTTCTGATCACTGCCTTCCCCAGTATACCCTCCCTTTTGTCAATCCTCCCTCCCCTTCTATTATTCCCATTCCTTTTTACTTCCTTATAGGGTAAAATAGATTTTTATATAACTGAGTGTGTGTGGTATTCCCTCTTTGAGCCAATTTTGATGAGAGTAAGGTCTAATCTTTGCCCCCCTCCCATCTTCCCCTCTGTTATAATAGCTCTTTCATACCTCTTTTAAATGGGATAATTTCCCACATTCAATCTCCCCCTCCTTCTTCTAGGACAATTTTCTTTCTAACCCCTTTATTTTGTTTTGTGGGGTATCATGTCATCAAGGTCACCTTACATTCACACCCTCTGTCTCCATATACTCCTTCTAATTGTTCTTATAGTAAAAAAGTTAAGTTCTAAATATTATCTTGCTATACAGAAATATAAACAGTTTAACCTTATTGAATTTCTTGTTTTCACTTTCTTGTTTCTTTTTTACCTTTTTATGTTTCCCTTGAGTCTTGTATTTGGAGACCAAATTTTCTAATCAGCTCTGGTCTTTTAATTAGAAATGCTTGAAAGTCTTCTATTTCATTAAATTTTCCTTATTTTTCCATGAAAGATTATATTCATTTTTGCTGGGTATGTGATTCTTGGTTGTAATCCTAACTCCTTTGCCTTTCAGTATATCATATTCCAAGCTCTCTGGTTCTTTAACGTGGAATCTGTCAAATCCTGTGTAATCCCGATGTAGCTCCACAATATTTGAATTGTTTCTTTTTGGCTGCTTGTAGTATTTTCCCCTTGATCTGTGAGCTCTGGAATTTGGCAAGATGTTCCTGGCCATTTTCATTTTGGGATCTCTTTCAGGTGGTTATCAGTGGATTCTTTCCATTTCTATTTTGCCCTCTGGTTCTAATATATGAGGTCAGTTTGATAATTTCTTGAAAGATGTTGTCCAGGCTTTTTTTTTAATTGATCATGGCTTTCAGGTAGTCCAGTAATTCTTATATCTCCTGGATGTATTTTCTAAATCAGTTGTTTTACAATGAGAAATTTCAATTTTTTTCTATATTTTTTACTTTTTAATTTTGTTTTATCATATCTTGTTGTCCCATAGAGTCATTAGTTTCCACTTGTTAAATAATTTTTAAGGATTTATTTTCTTCAGTGAGCTTTTGTACTTCCTTTTCCATTTGACCAATTCTAATTTTTAGGGAGTTATTTTCCTCTGTAAATTTTTGTACATCTTTTCCCATGCTATTGACTTGTTTTATGATTCTCTTGTATTACTCTTTTTTCTTTTCCTAATTTTTCTTCTACTTCTCTAATTTGCTTTTTAAAGTCCTTTTAAAGCTTCCCAGGAATTCTTTTGAACCTGAGACCAAATTACATTTTTCTTTGATCTTTCACATGTAGCCATTTTGACACTGATATCCTCTTTTAAGTGTATGCCTTGAACCTCCATATCACTACAATATCTTTCTATAGTCAAACTTTTCTTTCTGTTTTTTTGCTCATTTTTTCTGCCTCTTTTTGTGACTTGGTGTCTTTTTTTTTCTTTTTGGAGGGTGAGGAAAAGCAGTTGGGGTTAAGTGACTTGCCCAAGGTCACATGGCTACTAAGTGTGTCAAGTGTCTGAGGCCAGATTTGAACTCAGGTACTCCTGACTCCAGGACTATTCTATTCACTGTGCCACCTAGCAGCCTCAACTTGGTGTCTTTATGTGAGTCAGGTTATGACTTTGAAAGCCCAAACTTTAAAACTGTAAAAGCCAAACAGAGGATTTGATATTCATTCTTATGGTTAAGAAGTGGTCACTGGAGTTTATTGAATGAGGGTAGGAAGTGATATGGTTAGACTTACACCTTAGGAAGATCAATTTGACCACTGAGTGGAGAATGGACTGCAGCGTGGAGAGACTTTAGGCCAACCTGTGAGCTACTGCAATAGTCCAAACATGAGGAGATCAAGACTTGCACCAGAGTGGTAGCAATGTAGGAGAAGAGAAGGGGAACATATAGGAGAGATGCTGCAAATAGAAAATTGGTAGGCCTTGCCAATAGATTGGGTATAGTCATGAGAGAGAATAAGAAGTGATGCCTAGGTTTCAAGCCTAGGTGGCTGGAAGGATGGTGGTACCCTCTACAGTAAAAAGGAAGTTTGTAAAAAATCAAAATAAACTCAGTGACCAAGACAATAGTATATATACATAGCCATTCTTTCTTCATCTTTTCTCTGGGCTCAACATAAGTCAGTGCAATTCCTAAGTATTCAGGTTTGTTTTAATGTTCTTTTCATTTACATTCTTGTAATCATTGTACATGTTGTTTTCTTGATTTGACTTACTATAGTCTGTATTAGTTCAAAGAGGTCTTCTAAGTTTCTCTCAATTTTTCATTATTTTAAATTTCTAATAATAATATTCCATTTAAAATTCATGTTTCTATTTTTAATATATTTATATAACAATTTCAGCCATTTTTCAATCAATGGACATCCATCTAGCTTTTTGCTAGCTCACAAATGCTGCTATGAATATTTTGGTATACATGGGACCTTTCTTGCTGACTTTGACATCTTTGAGGAATATGCCCAGTTGGAAGATTTGTGGATCACATTATATGAACAGTTCATTGATTTTTCTCACATAATTCTGAATTGTTTTTCAGAATGAATGATCCAATTCATAGCTTTACCAGAAGTATAATCAAGTGTCCATCTCTCTAGAGCCCCCCAGTATTTACTATTTCCATCTTTTGTTATTTTTGCCTATTTGATGAGTATGAGATGAAACCTTGGAGTTGTTTTAATTTTAATTTCTTTTATTATTAGTGATTTGCTGTAATCTTTCATATTGTTGTTGATAGTTTGCAATTCTTTTTAAATTGTTCATATACTTTTACCTTTTATCTATTGGAAATGGCCCTTGGTCTTTTATTTTTGGATCAATTCTCTACAAATCTTAAATATAAGACTTTTACCAGAGAGTTTGTAAACAAATGTTTTTTTTTCACTTGGTAGTTTTTCTTCTTATTCAAGCTGCACCTGTTTTATTTATGCAAGACTTTTAAATTTTGTGTATCTTTTGGAATTCCTCTATCTCTTATTTGATTAAGAATTTCTCCCTACTCATAGTTGTAAAAATTATCTCCAGTTCTCCTCTCTTTTGGTTTTAATTATATGACTTTTTATATTTAAATTATATATTCATTTGGAGCTTGTTATGGCATAGGTGTAAACATGTGGTCTAAAAATAATAACAATTTTGTATAAATATATAAACACATTTATATGTATATATTTACATAAAATAATATCATATGGGATGAAAGCAGGAAAGCTAGGAGGCAGAAATAAGGAAGGAGAAAATTTTAGGCATTTTGTTTGCATGTTAATTATATGTCCTCTCTCCAATCAGACTGTGAACACTAAGATTAGGGATTCTCTCTCTCTCTCTCTCTCTCTCTCTCTCTCTCTCTCTCTCTCTCTCTCTCTCTCTATCTCTCTGTCTCTCTCTGCTCATACATTTATTTATTTATTTGGTTGTGTATTTATACATTTATTTTTGCCTTTCTTTATATCTTCAATACTCAGCCCAGTGTCTGGCATATAATGGATATTTAGTAAATATTAGTTACTGACTGTGATAAATTCCTTCTGGGTTTTCCTTACATAATCTGTGTTCCATTGACTCACTTTTTACTTTTTTAACCAGTGCCAAATAGCTCTTCATTTCTCAGGGAACTTTCTCTCCCCCTTTCAGAGAGCTATCCCCCAAAATAAAAAAATAAAAGAGAACAAAATCAGCTCATCAAAACTAACCATCAAATAGAAAGAAAATCTATTATTTTGTGTTACATTTTACTTTATGATATAATTAGATCTGATAACATTATGCCCCTTATTTCTACTTTATTCATTATTTTCCTTGAGATTTTTGAGCTCTTTTCCCTTCCAAATTATTATTTTTTTGTTATTTTGTCTAATTCTGTAAAACATTGCCTTAGTACTTTGGATGATATAGCACAGAAGGTATATTATCAAAGTTAAGAGTCCTGGAAAGGCTTGAATTGGTTACCCTCTGAGGGAGATTGTTATGATTATTTACATCTTCCTTCATTTCTATGTTTCATAGTCATATTTATGTCAATCCTAAGAGTTCTTGGAAGGTTAACTGTCAGATATTTTGTGCATTTTGTAATGATTTTCAATGTAATTTTTCTTATTCTTATTTTCTCTTTTTTTAAGCACTGTATAGAAATGCTAATGATTTTGTGGGTTTATTTTGTATCCTGCTACTTTACTAAAGCTATTAATCATCTTGATTAGTTTCTTCACTGATTCTCTGGGGTTTTCTAAAGAAACCATCATGTCATCTGCAAATAGAGATAATTTTGGCTCCTCTTCACTGATGCTTATACATTTAATTTCTCCCTCTTGTTTTATTGCTATTGCTAACATTTTTAGATCTGTGTCAAATATTAGTGGGGAAAGGTAACATCCTTGTTTTATCCCTCTTCCCCTGCGAAAGCTTTTAGGGTTTCTCCTTGTTTGCACTTAAAAAAAATACATTTTCTGAGCATCTTTTGTTTTTATATTGCCTTCACTTCTCAGTGAACTTCCTCTCCCCATCTCAGAGAGTTATCCCTTAAAATAAAAAATGAAAGAGAACAAAATCAGTTCATCAAAACCAACCATCAAATAAAAAGAAAATCTGTTATAATATGTAACTTTCCATACCCAAAGTCCCCTACCCCTGCAAAAAAGTGAGAGGAAATACTTCATCATATCTCTTCTTTGTGGCTAAGCTTTGTCATTATAATTTCACAGTATTCAATTTCAATTGTTTTGTGGTTTTTATTCTTTCCCATTACATTGCTATAATCATGTATATTGCTTTCTTGGTTCTGTTTTATGAGTTCTTATAAATTACCTACGCATCTCTGTATTTCATACTCACTGTTTCTTACAGAATAACAATATCTCATTAAATTCATTTGCCACAACTTGGGCATTAACTTTATTTCTTGTTCTTAGCTTCTACAAAAAGCACTGCTATGAGGATTTTGGTGTATCTGGATTCTTTCTTTTTGTCATTGGCCTTCTTGTAGTATATTCTTGGAAGTGGAATCTTGGTTCAAAGGGTATAGTCATTTTAGTCAATTATTTTGAATATTTACAGATTGCTTTCCAGAATGGTTGGACAATTCATAGTTCCACCAAAAGTATATTATTAGTGTGTCCATCTTTTTCTAATACCATCAAAGTTGATTACTCATGTCTTTTTGTTGTGTTTGCCACTTTGTTGGTTGTGTGGGAAAACCTCAGAGTTGATTTGATTATATTTGTATTTCTCTTATTATTAGGGATTTGGAAAATTCTTTCTCATAGTTGTTAATAGCGTTCAATGTTTTTAACTATTTGTTTTTCATATCCTTGGTGATTTATCTATTGGAGAATGCCTTTTGGTCATATATTTCTGTTAGTTGTCTCCCTGATTTGGATACCACGCTCTTATCAGAAATATTTGATACTCTGTGTATTTTAATGGTCTTCATTGGTAGATAGCATATTTCCAAGTATTGGATATATGTTTCTCTTTTTTTCCATGTCTGATTTATTTTAGTTTTTATTTTAAATTTTTGTTGATATTTTGGTTTTTACATCACCTTCATTTCTGAATATGTCTCTCTACCTTCCTAGCAAATCATCACTTATAACAAGGATTTAAAGGGGGGAGGAAGCAAATCAACAAAACTAACCAATACCTCATTTGAGTCTGACATTATACTCAATGTTCTATACCCATAGTCCTCTCATCTCTGCAAAGAAAAGGAGGTACATTTTCCCACCCCTTCTCAGGGAGGTGGGGCACAGTTGTTCATTAAAATTACATAGTATTTAGTATTTCATTTATGTTGGATAACCATTAAGTATGCCGTTTTCCTGGTTCTGTTTACTTCACTCTCGCTTCATTCCATCTTTTCCCATGCTTTCTTGTATTCCTCTTATTATTTTGGGGGGATGTTCCATTATATCCATGCAACATAACTTGTTTAACCATTCCTCTAATTGATGGGCATCTACTTTGCATCCAATTCTTTGCCACCACAGAAAATACCTCTATGAAAACAAATAAAAGATACAGACCCAGATGGAGACCTAATGATGACAATTTGAATAACGAGTGGGTCAAAGACAAATGATAGAAAGAATAACTGCGTGAAAGAGAATGGGAGACAGTGGACAGAGTACTGGATCTGGAGTCAGAAAACCTCACTTCAGATTCTTTGTCTATGTAGCCTTGGTGAAGTTGCTTCATCTGTCTGGGCCTTGGTTTCCTCATCTGTTAAATAAAAGGGTCCCATAAGAGATCCCTTAATGTCTCTTCCAGTTCTAAATTTTTAATTCTATGAAAAAAGAAGGATAATGATGAGACAGTCTATTTGATTTTTGGAATGCAGCTAAAGCAATCCTCAATGGAAAAACTATTATCTCTGAAAATATGTGGAGCAGCTAGGCAATAAAGTGGATGCCTGGAGTCAGATAGACTCATCTTCCTGAGTTCAGATCTGGCCTCAGACACTTACTAGCTGTGTGACCCTGGGCAAGTCACTTAACCCTGTTTGCCTCAGTTTCCTCATTTATAAAATGAACTGGAGAAGGAAAGGGCAAACCACGCTAGTATCTTTGGCAAGAAAACCCCAAATGGGGTCACAGGGAGTGGGACACTATTGAAAAAATTGAATGACAACAAAAACTGGAAGTATATACATTAACATGATAGAAAAGATAATTAAGCAACTACATTTCCAAAGACTGGGCCCTCATGCACACTTTTCTTCATACACAGGCACCTATACTTTCTGTCAGTGTGAGAAACTACACAGACCTGGAAGATTTGACCTCGAGGGAGAATAAGAAACAGAGAAACATAAACTGGAGGTGGTGGCAACAGTCACACCTGATCTTTATTTAAATAGCCAATGCAGCACATAAGCAGGGATGGGTTGCTTTATTTTCACGCTAAAGAGGGTTTTTTGTTCCTCTTTACAATGTACAAATTTCAGAGGAAGGAGGAACCTTACTTGCCTTTGGGTCCAATGGATCCACTGGTGTCCTATGGAGTCCAAAATATAGTAAAACAATGCCTGTTTATTTCCCGTAGAGTGTACTGACTTCTGGCCAACCTGTCATACCCTCTTTCTTTTTTGAAACATTGGGATAACATGCTCCATTCTACAGTCCTTTCTCACCCATCCTGTCCTCCATGGTCTTCCAGAGATCATCAATGAGGGCTCAGTAATGACATCTAGTTCAGGTTGGTGGTACCATCGTGCACAGAACACTGGACCTAAAGTCAGGAAGACCCAACTTCAAATCTGCTCTCAGATATTTACTAGATGTGTGATCCTGGACCAATCACTTCCCCTCTGTCTGCCTCATTTTCCACGTCTGTAAGATGTGAAACTACTTCCAGGGTTGTTGTGAGAACAAAATGAAACATTTTTAAGTGCTTTGCAAACCTTGAAACAGAATATAAATGCTATCATCATCATCATCATCATCATCATTATGATCCATTATCCATCAGTTCTTAAGTTTACCTACACTGTATCTGGGCCTAGTGGCTTGAATTTGCCAAAGGACAGATAGGAGGTCTCTTACCAGTTCCTCACCTACTTTGGGTTCCAACTCCTTGTTGACTATTTTGTTTTATTATTGCAAATTTAAATATCCCTCTTATTGGCAGAGAAACCCAAAGCAAAATAAGTGTTGAGTAATTTTCTTTGTGGCAGTGGTTAAAGCTCTGGAGTTAGGAAGACCTGAGTTCAAATCCAGTTTCAGACACTTACTCTCTGTGTGACCCTAGGCAAGCCATTTAACACTGTTTGCCTCAGTTTCCTCATAGGTAAGATGAGCTGGAGAAGGAAAATGGCAAACCACTCTAGTATCTTTGCCATGAAAACCCCAATAGAAATAACAGTCAGACATAACTGAAATGACTCAACAACCATAATTTTCTTTGATCTGTTACCATTATCTCACCTTTACCAAACAGCATCCTATCTGTTTTTCCTTATTCTCTTCTGTTTAAGCCTCTTCTTTCTCAAGATCAGGCAACTCAAAATATAGATGTGTATGTGTGTGTATATATATATATGTATGTATGTACGTACACACATATAAAACCAAATGTCATTCATCATCCTTCTGTTTCATTTATGAGTGTTCCTAAGTCCCCAGATAACCCCTTAAACATCAGGTTGAGGCAATAGCAACACCCTCCCCTCCCCACTAAGGCTAGACCTTTCCTCTTTTCCATTCCTCTCACTTCTGAAGACATCATCATCATCATCCCTGTCTGCTACCACCTGAAACACCCTCCCTCTAGCCATTGTCTTCTCTTCTCACTTGAACACAGTGTTGCTTGGTGCCAGGGTCCAGGGAAAGAAAGAAAAATCTTGTCCCATCATGAGTAGGCCAACACTATCCTCAATATCCCAATTAAAGTCTCTGTCCCTGCTTCATTGTGGTGGCAGAACCTTACGACAATGAGAAGAATGAGAGAAGAGGAAAGGGAAGACCACCTTCCTCTGCTCCTCAGTATTTTTCCCAGTTCCATCCCTATAGCTCACTTCCCTTCTCGCATCCCACCAAACCCTCCAAAAACCTTATCTCCATGCTTCATCCTTCCAGAGTCTTATTTGGAGATTTCTTATCCTCTCCATCAGTCTTCATCCCCCTTTTCCCATTTTGATCCTTCCCTCAGAACTTCTTGGAGTTCTATGTTCTACAATGTTAGTTTCTTGAGGGCATGGAAGATTTTATTTTTATTCTATATAATATGATATCATTATGATATATATGATATATTTTATCATTATATATTATTATTTTTGTCATTGTCCTAGCATCTAGCACAATGCCTGGCAAAATCTGAAAATTTGTTAAGTGATTATTGAATTGAACTGAATTGCATCTTTGCTTTTACTCTCTGGTAAATGTTGGGATGCAAGGGCTGGAATCTTGGTCATGTTTGGACTTCAAAGCAGAAGGAGGAAGCCTTTCTTCCATATCGAACTGGAATTCTGAATGAAGTATTTTTCATATTAACTTTTTAAAAAGGACAGATTCTTTCTATAATATTATTAGTACATCTAGTTCATCTACCTTATGGGTTAAATAGATGTTTGTGGGCTAACCTGAGAACCTACCCAGCATGTGTACACCGTTCAGTAGGAAAATTCATTCTGGGGGCCAAACACCTGACTTAGAAGAGAAGTTTTGGAACACAGTCTGTTTTGTAAGCCAAGGTCTGCCTGGGCTTTTAGTACAATTTTTCATTGCAGAGAAGCAGCATTTCAACTCCATTGTGAAATAAAGAGGCTTTTATAGGCCTGTCTGAGAACCTACCCAACATTTAAAAAATTGTTTCTGTGGGAAAATACATTCTGAGTTTCAAACAACTGACTTGTAACTTCTGGAACCTAAACTATTTCTATTTTGGAGATTGCTTGCATTACTCTCTCAGTGAAAACAGGTGCATTGAGGACTATTTTGCATCCTGGAAAATGGTAAATTTCTCCTCAGCAAGTAATTTTGGAGTCCCTCTCACTTTGTGTTTGTTTCTCTGCGTTTGTCCAACATTTTATGTGTCCCGGTTTCACAATCAACTATTTTTCACCTCTCTTGCATGAATGGTCAACACTGTTATCTTTTGTAGACGGCTTGCCAGAGTCATGGACTTTGAACAGGATCCCAGCTCAATACACCTTCAAAAAAGAGAACCAGCTAGTGACCCAAAGGTAACAAAAACAAGACGAAACAGATAATAGTCGCTGCCCTAGATGAATGTTCTTAAAACATGCCAGCAGCCTGTTTGCTTAGCTTGACAACATTGTTATCGTTGAGAAAATGAGGAGGTAGATTGAGTGATGGATTTGGAATTAGCAAGGCCTGAATTCATACACTGCCCCAGACACTTACTAGCTATGTGCCCCTGAGAAAGCCACTCTACCACTCTCAACCACAATTCCTCATCTGTAAAATGGGGTTAATAATAGCCATAACTACACAGAGCTATTATGAATGCCCATCGATAGTGGTTTGTCTCTTTCTTTTGCCCTTTCTCTATTATGTCCTTTTACTTTCTTATCCTTCATTTTCCTTTCAGCTCTCTGCCTTTATACTTATTCCTAACACAGCCTATTAACTTGAAATTCTCTCCTCAGGCCCCTCAGTGCACAAGTACCTCTTCTTTCCCTTTGTATAGCATTCCTTCTCCTTTACAGGTCCCCATCCTTTTCAGTGTCCCACTCCATCTATCTCTCTTTCACTCCTATGCCCCAGACATCCAGGCTAAGACCCTAATTACAGCTTTTTATTTTCCTCTCTCTTCAATCAGAAAGACAGGAGATACTGATTAGTAGTGATTAGAGTGCCCCACCATGGTTCTCCTCCACTGCCTCATTCAGCTATAGAAATTGCCCTGGGTTCTCTAAGGCTGAGCCCACAATACTCTAACAGGTTCTTCCATATTGGAAAGTCTTTGAGAATAGTCTTTCAGAAAGACTGAGTTTGTTGTCCAAGGATAGCCTAGTCAAGCAAGCCTGGTTGGAGCAATATCCTAGCCCTTCTCCCAGGAAAATTAGGCGAATTTTTCCTTAAAAGACATTGGAGTCATCCTTGAAATCTGATCAGTTTAGGGGCTTACAGGTCTGGGGTGTTGACATCATTTCCTGGTCACCTGTGCTCCTGGAGGGTTTTGATCTTTGCTTAGCTGACAGACCCTAATGAGTAATTCAAGCAGGGGAGGTTTGCTCAACTGGAATCAGCTTGAGGTGTCCTCAGTGTTTATCCTTGCTGAATATCCTCTTGCTATGACTAAGTAAATATCCTCTTGTTAACGGTTGAATAAACTATGAGTTTCTCATTTTGTTCCAATATTGAACACGAACTACCAGTTGACTGTCATCAGTCAGGTCCAATCCAGAACACTTAGAACGGGGATGTTGACCCCTGGTACAACTGCCACTGGGTATGGAATTCTATAGCTATTAGCAACCCACGAAACCTAGGGAACTGCAGAGGGTGGAAGAGAATGAGAGAACCAATTGGTTCCGTTCTAAAGTTTCTACCTTGCTTAATCACCAGTGGCCTTTTAGGAGGGAGGGAAGGAGCATCTCCAAATCACCAGCCTGGCACAGCCCACGATGCCACTGTCCACACTCACCCCCACCCCAGCCCCTTCCCTTAATGCCATTCTGGGAAAGGGAAGGTACAATCTGGGGAAGGAAGGGGCACTGGAGGGCACCTCAGAGAGAACCCCTGCCCATGTTTCCTTCCCTCCCCCTTCTATGTCTGATGCACTTTGCATATCTCAAATCTTCCACATAGAAGCTTTAAACCAGCCTTGTGTCAAAAAGCAAAAACCCTTACAGACAGCCAAAACCAGGGCCCCCACAAAGACCGGGCGCACTCCAGGTCTTGGGGGGGCCCTGGGACATCGTGACTCCTAAAAAACCACCTATAAACATAGCCATAAAGACGTCATTTAAAAAAAAAAAAAGAAAGGAGTAACCTCTACCTTCTTATGAGGCATATTAATTGCAGAACTTTATAGTGTGAGAAATATGTTTTTTGTTTTAAATTATCCCAACCTAGCCAGAAGTGACTTCTCCCTCCTCTAAACTCTGGAACATCTCATTTGTCCCTGTCTTATGCACTTGTCCATCTTAAATTTTTGCACTAGGGTTGCTTGCACACATCTGAACCCTATTAGATTGTAAGCTCATTGAGGTCAGGGAACTGCTTTTCCTTAACATGTAATAAATTAATCACAATGGGTGCTCAGTGTAACTTTGTTGAATGAATAAATTCCCTTCCCAAGTTTTCTCCTGTCCATCAAAATCAGAAAGAAATAGCATAGCTACAGAGGTAGCTGGTGGCACAATAGAGCGTAAAGTGAGGAAGACCTAAATTCAGATCTAGCCTCAGACACTTACTAGCTGTGTGACCCTGGGCAAGTCACTTAGCCTCAGCTTACTCAACTATAAAATGACAATGATAATAACACTACCTCGAAGTGTTAAGATGATCAATTGAGATATTGTTTAAGGGGGGGGGAGGACTCAGCACATAGTCGGTCTATATATAAATGCTTATTTCCTTTCTATCCATCTGGATTAGATATTCATCTTTTAAATTTCCCCTTGAAAAACAAACAAAACAAGACAAATAAGGAAGGCATCTGTTTCTGGCTGCACCACAGAAGTCTCTCTCTATCCACCAATCTACTGCTTCCCATTTGTTCACCTTGTTAGTAGATGATATTATTGAAGCTCAGCTCCAGGGGAGGATGTGCTATGGCTGCATCCTGTCTGCTTTTCATCTGAAGAGAGGTCAGGACAAAAGTGAAAATAATTTATCTAACAGCTAATAATAATTACAGGGGTGGCCAGGTGGCGCAGTGCGTAAGAGCACCGGCCCCAGAGTCAGGAGACCTGGGATTGGTTCCAGCCTCAGATACTTAGCACCCACACAAAATAAGTGGCCGTGTAACCTTGAGCAAGTTACTTAACCCCAATTGCTTAAAAATAATCATAATAATAACAATAATTATAATTAACATTATTGGTATAACTTCAGTTAAGTCAGAATTATATGACCTCTGCTACACGGACTAGTACATTTTTCAGAGAAAACTCATGATATATTTCTGTTTCTTAAAAAAAAATGTTCTAAGAAATTTTTCAGTGCCCCACCACAAAGGCAAAGGTCTGTCTGAGGACCAGAGGACACGGGTAACACAACATTGTGATTGTGAACATAATCTTTTCAGCCCGGCTGTGGTAGAATATAGAACAGCGAGTCACTGATAAATTTTACTGCATAAAAGTTTTAAAATAACATTAATGGACATAGATCTAATTACTGCAACTAAAGTTCTAGAAGTAAGACATTTCAATGTGTGGCAAGTGGGTAGTTTTCTGCTGAATACTCATGAATGTCATTCTAGGACTAATGAGGGAAATTAATATGAGTCAGGTCCCTTTTGGCTCCCATGCAGAGGTTTTAATTACTAATATACCAAGGAACCTGTTGTGAGGCAGCTTTGCCCACAAAGGAATTCCAGGACATGAACCTCACAACTGCATTATTGCGGGCCCCAAATGTGATCAGAATATGAAACCAACATGAATATGTCTCGAAAGAAGCTGTTTGCAATAATTCTTATAAATTAAAAAAAAAACTTTAGACACAATTTTACCAGTAGTCTCAAATTTTATATTTCTGATCAGAATTGTTTCTTTGTTGATATAACACCATAAGACTGAATAGAATAAGAAGAATACTCTCCTGACTACTCACTTTTCTCTGATGCTTTGTGACACCAATTTCTCCTGGTCCTCTTACTCATTCAACCACTCTTTCTTAGTCTCCTTTGCTAGATTGTTATTTATTCTAGACTCCCTTCTCTTTTCTCTCTACACTTTCTTTCTTGACTACCTTATTAGCTCCTGTGGATTTAATTATCATATACAGATTACTGTATATTCAGCTTTTATCTCTCTCCTGATCTCCAATTCCACATCACCATCTGCCTATTGGACATTTCAAATGGGATGTCCCATAGTTATCTTGAACTTAACATATCTCCCTAGTCTCCACCTGCCCCAAGCCCATACCTCTTCCAAATTCTATTTCTTTCAGTGGCAGCAGTATCCCTTTTAGTCTCCCAGGTTCTTATTATTGACCTTATCCTTGACTTGTCACTCTCCAACCCACATAGGCAATCTGTTGCCAAGTTTTGCCATTTCTAGCTGCACGTAACTGTCCACTCACACAGCAATCACCTTAGGTCTGGCTCCCATCAGTCCTCAAGTGAACTCTTGTAATTGCCAACTAACTGGTCTCCCTGTCATAAGTTTCTTTCCCCTCTCCAATTCATCCCACTAAATTCACTTCCAAGGTTGGCATTGTTTCTATCTTCCACTGAACTGGTGTCATAGAGTATATTACAAATATACTATCCATGTCTCCAATCCAGAGCAGTCATCTAGGGTCTCTGAGGAGGTCTTAGCATTGTTCTTTCACTTTCTTCACTGATACAATATAAAAAGGACTCAAAATAGTCAATGGAACATGATCTTATACTGTTCCCCATGTACATGTGAAAATCACAATCAAGTCCAAACACAACGTTTTGCAGATTCAATAAACAAGTAACATTTCACAAAATTCACCAAAAATTATAGCTTGCTTGGTACTCAACAGATGCTTAACTTGGTGAATGAGTGACCTTTCTGAACCCACAAGTGAAAAAAGAAAAGAAAAGGCAAAAACAAAGGAAATAATTTTCCTATCTCAGAAGATAAGCCAATGCATACAGAGCTTTGCAGACCATATAGGGATTTAGGACTTGGGGTCAGCTAGGTATCAGTTCTTTACTCTCAGACAAGAAAGCACTTAGCCTGAGTGAAAACTTTTCCATGATTGAATAAAGGCCATCCAGCTGGCATCTGGATAAAATTTTCTATGTGACTTTTTTGTACAGGGCACATTTTTTTTTTCTAATGATCTCCATACCACAGGTAATCTCCTTAAAGGTCCAGGCAAATTTCCTCTCAATCCTTATTTCAAAGACAGCCAAAATATCTCCAGCTTTCCCCTGAAAAGTCAGTCCAAATGGAATCACAAACTCACCCAAGAAGATATGTAGATTCATCAAAAAAAATCACCCCAAACTAAATACTTGGTGTTTCTAGTCACACAGGCAAACTTTAACCTAGGCAGTTGCAAGGCATATTGATCTCATAATAAAGTAATAAATTTGGAACTGTTTAAACAGGAAAATAAAAGAGAATATGAACTTTTCTCAGCTAGGCACCAGCATTCTAGTGATACAAACTCCATATGTTTCATATTAGAGTCGATATAAATACTTATACAGTATTCAGGAACACAGCAAGTATCAGTATCTAAACACCCAAGAAACCAACAAATTTGACATTTGCAAAATTGCTTCAAATAAACTGACTCATGAGGGAACACACCCCAGAAAAAAAATTTGACTGTACAATTACAGCCTAAAATTTTTTTTCGATCAATTTCTCTGTAAGATCCTGCAAAGCAAAATATCCAAAATTAAGGTCCTGGATAGGGAATATCTTCAGAGATCCCCACAAATGGGACTATTATCCTAGCTCGGGCTCCATTGAAACTTGGTCGACTCTGGTCCTACTCTCTCAGGGACAGGCCTGTTCCATATCACACCCCCATTACATGTATATACACATACACACATGTGGTCTCACTTGATAGACTTTAAGCTTTTTGAGAGCCGGAAGGGTTTCATTTTTGTCTTTACATCCTAAGGTCCCAGCACATTTCTTGGCACATAGTAAATGCTTGTTAAGTTATGACCTTAAAATGTCATTTTAAGGCTTGCAAGCACTCTATCTATCTATCTATCTATCTATCTATCTATCTATCTATCTATCT
>NW_027185887.1:15547510-15571116 GCF_028583685.1 Petaurus breviceps papuanus | reverse complement strand
TCTATCTATCTATCTATCTATCTATCTATCTATCTATCTATCTATCTATCTATCTATCTATCTATCTATATCACCTAAGCCTCACACCAAACCTATAAGGTAGATAGTACAAGTTTTATTATCTTCATTCTACAGATTAAAAAAAAAAAGGACAGGTTCCTGAATACTGGTCCACTGGAAGAGCAAAGCAAGGTTGGCTTTGGATGTGAACTTGGGGGGACCAATTCTATGTCGAACCTTAGCTAAATTGTGAACCTAATCTCCATTCCCATCCTTACTCTCCCACTGAAGTGGCATAGGGTTATTATGCCCCTGAGATTATTTTTTAAATTTAATATATTTTATTTTTCCCCAATAACATGTTAAAGCAATTTCTAAACTTTTTTTTAACTTGTGAGTTCCTAATCCTATCCCTTCCTTCCTCTTTCTCCTCCCTGAGAGATTAAGCAATCAGATATAGGTTATACATATGTAATCATATAAAACATTGGTAAGATTATAAGGGAAATGTTTGTGCTTTGTTCTTGTAATATATTAAAAATAAATACTCCTTTGTAAAAGCTAACCAAAGTCAGGTGATTAAGTGGACTTGGTGTGCTGGTCCCTGGCCTACTGCAGTGGGTGAAGGTTTAAGTGACTTTAGAGGAACTTTAGCCCCCTCTGGGTATCTGAGAATCCTTAGTGGGGGATGGGTATTGTCAAGGGCCTGGTCTTGAAAAAGCATGGCCAGAGTCAACCATGTTACAGCACTTAGCGCAGTGTCTGGGTACATAGTAAATACTTCATAAATGATGGTTGATTCATCTATTATCTTTCCTCAAGGAGAAAAAACCCAGTGACGGACTTTATAACCACAAGTAACCTTTTGCTGGAAAATCAAATTGAAGCATAATTGTTGAATCTAATCTCAGGAAAGGTCATTAGGGATCATAATAATAGCTGTTATAATAGTTAGCATTTTATATAGTGCTTTAAGGTTTGTCAAACACTCTACTAATATTATTTCACTTGTCCCCCTCAAAACAACCCTAAGAGGAAGTAGGTGGTAATATTATCCCTATTTTGTAGATGGAGAAACTGAGGCAGAGGTTGTATCTTGCCCAGGATCACAAAAACAGTGTCTGAGGTCAGATTTGAACTTAGATCTTCCTGACTCCAAGTGTCTAAACACTCTAGACAACAAGTCACCTAGCTGCCCTGTAGTCCCACCCTCTCTTTGTCCAAATGAGGAAACTGAGGTCCAGAAAGGTTAAAGTGACTTGCCTGAGGTCACTCAGCTGGCTTAATATGGGTGCCTCATGAGAACAAACATATTATTGTGCATCTGACATGACCCAGAGAAGACTCTCTAGGCCTTTTTCAAAAGGCGTCAGCTCTGTCTGGGAGAAAAAAACATCTGATTTACAGGAGTGACCCTTATAGTTATTGCCCCTTTTTTCTCAGCACTAGATACTGAGCATTTCAGATAATAGTGGTGTAGAGGGAGACTTAAGTCTTAGCAGTAATGGAAGTAGATTGTACTAAATTGGATATCCGCTGGCAGCTTTATGAAGCATAAAAGTCAACATCTCAGCTTTCATTAACTCCAAAGGCCCAGTCCAGGGTGCATACAGAGAATCAGTAGGAGAGGTTGGCAAGAAGAAATGGCAGGAGAGACACAGATGCAGACACAGACAAAGACAGACAGACGAAATGAATAAATGCCTGGGCCCTGGAGACAGGCAGACAAAAACTCACAGAAAAGCAGCCCTTCATTACTCGGTGCACAGCATGTCTCCTAGAAATGACACCTTGTCCCAGTAATGCCCTGAGGGCCACAAAGGCTTCTGCTTTGGCTGGGAAATGTCACGGCTGCCTTAGCCTCATCCTGCCTTCACAAGGTATAGGGCAAATCCTCCCATGATATGCATCATCTGTATAGTAAAAGAAAAAAAGGGAGAGACTGTACAGTAAAAAAAAAAAAAAACACCAAAAAAAATGAGCCTTTCAAGTCTGTGAGGTGCCCCATCGATGGGAGCCATATGTGATCAGCTGGATTCTAATGAGGATAAAATGCCATTACAAAGCCACAATTTGTCCCCAATGTACTCCAGGCCTAGCATCTAGGCTAAAATAGTATTGTTCTAGCATTCCTCAAAAAAGTAATACATTTTTCTTCCTCTCCAGAAATTACTTGTATGTGTTTTGTATTTAGTTTTCTATGAACAGGTTGTTTCCTTGTCTACCCCCTTATTCACCCAAGCTCCTTGAGGGAAGGGAGGGTTTCCTAGCACAGTGTTTGCCATGTACCTTTGTGGCTTAAGAAATTCTCATTTAGGTGAATGGAATTGAATTTCCTTTCCTGCCAAACTTTGCCAATGTCATACTGTCCAATGTTTGTGCTGACCACCAACCCTCATACCAACACTGATCATGTTTATTTTTTTTTTGTTCTTTTGAGGGTAGAGCTTGTGTCTTTAGCTTCTTGACTATCTCCCATTGAATCAAACTCATGAGATATAACTATTAAGTGATTCTAGAGCCCTCCTATCAATTTGAATAATTAGTAATTTGTTAATGTGGTCACATGATAGTACTCCTTTGCTTACCCCAGTCTGGACCAGGGTAGACATTCACAATGGGAATTAGGATCATGGGCAGGGATTTTGCATTAATAAGGTCATGGAAATAACTATGAGGCACACAAAAATTTGTTGTAGTTGAGTCATTGTCTGACTCTTTGTGACCCCATTTGAGATTCTCTTGGCAAAGATACGATCTAATTTTATCCTCACAACAATCCTGGGAGATGGGTGCTCTAATTTACTTATTTATTTATTGAGGGGGGAAGGCAGGACAATTGGGGTTAAATGACTTGCCCAAAGTCACAAGGCTAGCAAGTGTTAAGTGTCTGAAGCTGGATTTGAACTCATGTCCTCCTGATTCCAGGGCTGGTGCTCTATTTACTGAGCTACCTAGCCAGCCTCTTACTATCCCCATTTTACAGATGAGGAAACTTATCAATTAAGTGACTTGCCCAGGGTCACTCAGACAATAAGCATCTGAAGCAGGTTTTAAACCCTGGTCTTTTTTACTTAAAGTTCAATGCTATATCTAGATCTCTCTGTTTTTAAGGAGCTTGAACTTTACCATTTTGCATATATTCCTGACTGATCCTAAGCAGGAAACTAGATGAGAGAACTTAGTTGAAGCAGCTGAAATCCAGCACTGCCTCTGGAAAACAGCTCAGACCTGCTGGCGGAAGGTAAAGAATGCTATCCTTATGCCAAGACAACAGAGCATCCTGATAGATTTTCTTCTTACTAAAATACAAAAAGACTGAAGAGAGTATAAGCGCCTTGAAACTAAAAGCCGAAATGGGTGGAAATGCCAAGAATGCCTTATTGGCCCTTCTCTCCTGGACAGCCTTTCTACTCAAATGATGCTTCTTGTGAAAAGCTTGCCAGGGCCACCAGCTTGACTCAGCCCTGACATTCTTCTTGGAGATTTGGGAATAAAATGACATTTGATGAGGCTGGGAAGAAGAGCCTTTTTTGTAATTTGATGGATAAGTTGGGAGCTAAAGTTGGTTTTAAAGTGAAAGAATACTTATTTGTCTGGACCTCAAGAGACCAACTCTTATTCTTGATGGTCATCAGCTAGCTATACAACTTTTTTTTTTCTTCCTAAACAATTATCAAAATACTTTATTTAAGAAATAAATCCATGGACCCCAGGTGAAGACTATTCCCTTAAGACTATAAGTAGAAGATCCTTTACAACATGACTAATGTGGGAATATGCTTATTATGATTGTACGTGTATAGCCTATATCAGATTGCTTGCTGTCTTAGGGAAAGAGGGAGGGAGAAAAAAATTGGAATCCAAAATCTTATAAAAGTGAATGTTGAAAACTATCTTTACAAGTAATTGGAAAAAATAAAATACTATTACGTAAGTGGGCGAAGAAAGACTCTAAGTTGAAGAGAAGATACCAACTATACATTGGTACATTGCATTTGTGCTTTTTTCTTTTGAAGCTTCAAAAAATTTATTTTTGAGAGTATACATATATAAAACTGAAATATCCATTACAGGATATAGTTACATTAGCTATATGGTCTTGATAAAAATCTCTTTTTCTCTCTAGACCATAGTTTCTTCATACGTAAAAATGAGGGGTTTGGATCAGGTCATTTCCAAGGTCCTTTCCAGTCCTAATATTTTTTTTGGACCTAAGATCCCAAGGCGGGGAGGGGGAAAGCAAGTTCTGTTTAATGATCCACCAGGTGCTTCCATTAAATAAAATTGTAATGTTTAAACTAAGATTGTGGAAGTGAAATAAAAGCCCTAAGACTGTCCTAGTCTGTTATGCTATTGTGATAGTAATGGCAATTAAAGATTCCCCTGTATTGGCTTGGTTTTCAAATTGATTGTATTAAAACCCAGAGCTTGTTAATCCCACCTGTGGGATGGACTTTTTGATGTGAAAAGAAAGTCCTGACTGGGAGGAGCTGGTGACGTAGATTTGGAGAGACAAGAGAGAGGCGGAAGTTCTTTTTGGAAGCAGCACCTCGTGTAGAGGGAGAGACTAAGAGATTGCTGGTGGCCGCTTTGAATTGCCCTGGACTTTTGAGACCTGCCCCCTGAGCTGCCAAGGACTGAGGAGACATGGCTGTTTTGCTGGTACTTTGTCTGTCTGTTTTGATGTTATTTTGCCAGATTTGTCCACTGGTGAAAGACTGTCCTGTTGAAGAAGTCCTGGAACCTGGCATTTGGTTAAGAAGGCCTGAGACTGTCCTGCAGACAGAGAGTGAATACTGTCCACTGGTGAGGGACAGTACTGTTGTTGCAGGGGTCTGGAGACTGTCCGGCAGACAGAATGAATACTGTCCACTGGTGAAGGACAGTGCTGTTGTTGCAGGGGTCTGGGAGCCTTTCTGTTGGTTTAGAAGCCCTGAAGAAGGATTTTCTTGTTGTATGTTTACAGAAATCCTGGGAGAGGGCTTTGCTAATGTGTTCAGGGGTTCTAGGACTGTTCTACAGACAGAGGATAAATTCATGAAGGGACTGGCAATGTATCTTATGGCCTTGCTAAGCCTTGTCTCCCCAGGAACTAAGATTGCTGAGAACTTGCCTCGTGTCAAGATGAAGAAAAGACCTCCATTTGGGTATTAAGTGCTGTGTTTAAACTTGATGTAACTCTGGGGTAGAAGCAATTGTGATCCAGGGGTGGGGAACTTTTGACCTTTTTGTGTTCTATGGTTGAGCAAATGAATGTATTTTACTTATGTTTGGAAACTAATCTCCATTTGAGAAGAGGGGCTTTGTGGTGGACTTAATTAAGGTATAGCCTAGGGGTGGAGAAGTATTTAGAACAGAGACTTTGTAATTGATTGAATGATTGGAAGGTCCTGGGATGGGGTAGGCCTTGGAGATGATTTAATCACACTTAGTAAATGCTGTATTTTGAATGATGTCATGTTTTGATCTTCTCTGTTCTGGGTTTGTTACTGAATAAAATAGAGAGCACCTATGCTGGTATTTTGAACCTGGGAAGTTGCCTTTGCTTGGTATTACATTACAGCTATCTTGGCCATCTCCTAGCTCAACCCATTCTTGACTGAGATCCCACTTCTTAGAACTCCTCCTTACCCTGAGCTGAGGCCCAGGCAGAGCTGCCCCTTGCCATCCAGATGCCTTCCTCTCCTTGCCTTCTTCTCCTGTCTATTGCTCTCTACTACCACAAATAAACAAAATATACTGGAAAGAGCATTTGATTCAGAGTCAGGGCATCTGGAATAACTCCAATATGCCACATCTCTACTGTCTGCTGGACCGTTCACCTCTGATTGGCATCATATGGTCTCTATTGGGCTAACAATCATCAAGCTTTTCTTTCCTACCATCTTTTAGGTTTCAACTATTCACTACCTTTTACTGGGCTCCTGCCTCCCTTAGCTAAGGTACAAAGACTAGAAAGCCTCTCCCTAACAAAAGCAAGCTTATAGCTCTTTAATCCACAGTTGAAGCTATGAGCCACCACACCTAGCTAAGGAAACCCCAAAATAGCCAACTTGATTAGCCCCAGGCTAAAATTGTCCAGGTTTGTTTGTTTGTTTGTTTTCTGCCTGTGTTGGATGTGGATCTGAAGTCTATGACTCCAGATTGAATATGGTTTAGAAAATTACTTGCAACCCTAGATGGGGAATCTCAAAACTCATTTTGGAGGCATTCCCAAAATAACTCTACCATAGCTATGGGGTGGCTCTGCTTACAAAATTTATCTCAATCCCAAGATCCTCCCCAACTGGCATGCACATTAAGTTGAGCAAGAACAAAAGCTAAGTTAAACATTGCTGTTTTTTATTATGTGTATTTGCCAGTAATACTGGATTTGGACTTTAATTAAAACTCCAGCTCTGCCACAATTCCTCTGTATTTTTAGCATTTTCTCCACGACTTTCTTAAGTCTAGGCAATTAACAAAATAATAAATCAAGCCCTGATTTGTAGCCCTTACAAATTTCTGAGGTGTAAATGTTTGCACTGGAAATTTAACAATCGGCTTTAGAGTTCATTCCAGCTGGCTCCAGCTGCTTCTGGACAGCCCTCCTGCTTATAACACAGTAATACAGTTAAGCAAAACCAACGCATGAAATGACTGGTCTAACAACATTTCCCCATGTGCAACCTTGTCCCCACCATTCTACCTCTCCACTGAGAGAAGGTGAATGTGATGCATCATTTTTGCTCTGGTACCAAAATTAGTCATTGATATTTTTTAAACCTGATTTCACTCATACAAAAATGTTGGGATGGAGACTCTGATTACAATCCCAATCTATACTTCATTACACAGATATTTCTTTTAAGAAAGAAAGGAAGGAATGAAAAAAGGAAAGAAGGAAGGAAGGAATGAAAAAACGTTTCTTTTTTTTTAAGTCCCTTAGGTTTTATTAATCTCTGTTGGGTGAGGGGTGACCAAGAGGAACCTGCTCAGTTACCTATTATTACTCTGGATATCTGAGCAGGCAGTGGGTTTATAAAAGGGGTTAGGGTACCTGGGAGGTTGGGGATAGATCTATGCCTTCATATCCCAGATAAGGAAGAGAACACTAGTCTTGAACTGGCTCTGTTACATCTTAGCTATGTGACATTAGAAGGTCACTTTAACCCTCAATTTCTCTATTTGTAAAAATTTGAGCATATGGTCTCTCTAAAAGGTCCTTTCCAGACCTGCTATTTCAGGGTCTAAAGTCCTTTCTGTCTCTAAATCCTTCTGATTCCCTTTCCATGCATCCAAATCCAGACTAGAGATGGGGCTAGGAAACCTGTTCCTCCAGAGGTCAATGGTTGGGAGGTCGGGATGCCTGAATACAGTCCTTGAGGGAGGGGAAAATCAACTGATTTGATCAGAAGGATCTTGGGCCTTGGTTTCCTTGTAGGGTGTGGGGCTGTAGTTTTAGGCCACCTCTCCCTGAGGACAGGACTGGGGACTTGTTGAACTGGGTAATATTCCTGGGGCTGTGGGAGGAGCTTGTCAATGCTTCTTCTGCTTCTGTATTTCATTTAGGATCTAGGTCCAGCAATGGGGCAGGTTAGCATAAACAAGAGGAAACTTGGCTCCAGGGAGCAGTGTTCAATGCCCCAAAACACAAGGCCCTGCAGGGCTCCATTGCATACCAAAGGGCCTCTGTAATTACCCTGGCAGGAATCCTTCCCACCTTTCCCATCCCTAGTACAGACCATGCCTGGAGCGATGGCTCTTCCATAAGCACTTTTGCATTCTTCCTCAGATGTGATACTGATGTTCATGAACTAGAGGGTGCTGGGATATTTGACAAAAGGACTAGAAACAGTACCCCAGTCAGACACCCAGCAGAGGTCAACTTCACTGGCTTCTCCAAGCAGAGCAGCATGAGGTGGCTGTTCTGGAGTTGTATTTGAGATAGGGTACCCAGTGCTCCATCCTGATCAGTTGTTGCAAGGGCTCCATGTGCTGGAGATTGTGTGTGAGCTGCTGTGAGGACCCACTGATCAGATAGCAGGACACCTCCACTCTGGAAATTTTGATAGATGAACAGTGTGGCCTGCCAGGGATAGGAGTGCTTGACCATCAGTGATCTTTTCCTCATTCCTCTTGGTGTGGGCTGGTGCAGTGACCCACAGAAGAAGCAGTGTTAAGAGAAGGGGAAACATATCTGAAGGAATGTCAAGATGGGGTAGGGATGGCCAGAGGCAGAGATGGTGTCCTGAACAGAAGCCACAGACTGGGTCCTGCAGGTAGGACCGTAGAGGTTGGGAGAATGAGGCAGGATAAGCAGAGAAGAGGCAGAGGGTCAGGTGTCCCCCTGGGGAAGGAGGCCTCTTCCTTTTGTTGGAAGAAAGATTTCAATAAGACTTAAGTGAAATGTCCAATCATAAGATGCTAGAACTTGAAACAACTTTAGAAATTTTCTAGTCTATCATGTTTATAGATGAAGAAGATGCCCCCCAAAACTGTTAAATGACTTTTCCAAGGTCACACAGGTAGTTAGCAGAAGAATGTCATTAGAATTCAGGTCTTGGGACTCAGGATTTAGAGCTAGGAGACTTTACAATTCTAATAGAGATGCGGAAAATGAGGTTCAGGAAGGCTTATCCAAGTGCCTGAATCCATGTCTTAGGATTTCAAATCCAATGTTCACTCCCCACCGCCTTTTCTGACTCCCGGTCTAATGCTCTTTTTGAAATTACTTTTTAAAATTTTAAATTAAATTTTAAAGTTTTGTTGATGGATTTTGTTTTTCACATCACAGTCATTTCCTAATAAATACCCACTTCCAAAATTTACAAAATAACCTGGTCTGGCACCTGGTACATTTTGCTCCTACAGTTTTCCATATCTCTCCTGAGAGGAGAGGAGTGTCCTTTATCACCTGTTCTCTAGGAACAATACTGGTCATTGCATTTAATTAAAATTCAGCTCTCTTTTAATGTAGTTTTTTTCTTATTTGTTTTTGTTTTTGCATTATTGGAGTCCTCTGGTTCTGCTTGCTTCTCTCTTCATCAGTTCATACAGGTCTTCACAGATTTCTCTGAGTATTTTATCTGAAATGGATACTTTCAAATAATCTTTCTATGATCATAAAACATTCTAAATAATTATCAAGGCTTAAAATTGGACAAGAAATTTAAAATAAAAATTCTAAACCCTCTGAATTTTTTAAAGGCCTAGTAGACTAAGAAATGCATCAATCTATCAACATTCTCATCAGCCTCTCATACTTAACAGTAGTAGTGACCTAATAAAGAGCAGATGAAAATAAGGTTCTCACATTCTCTTTGGCCAACAACTAGCTAGACAATTTTTCATGGTGACAGAGAATGTCAGGGAGCTAGGGACCAGTGCCAGTTCTGTGGACCATGCTGTCAATTTTTATTTTAATTCTTCTTTACTCACAGTTTGATTTCTTTCAGTCCTGGCCTAACATCCCCATGCTCATTGGCATAGCTCCTTAGTAACTTATTTGAAAAGAAGATTCTGTCCTTGGATTCTCCTAGAGGCTTTTGGCATCCGTCTTAATTCAGTCTTCCTACGCAGTATATGATGAGAATAATAATAATAGCTACCATTTATACAGTGCTTTAAGGTTTGCGAAGTACCTTACAAACATTCTATCATTTAATCCTTACAACAGCCCTGGGAGGTAGATGCTGTTATTATCACCATTTTACAGATGAGGAAAATGAGGCACAAAGAGGTTAAATGACTTGCCTAGGGTCACACAGTTAGTGAATCTCTTTAGTTGGATTTAAACTCACATCTTCCTGACTCTATGTCCAACTTCTCTATCCACTTCACTATCTAGCTGACTCTTAAAAATGTGCCTTGTATGACTTCCAGTGAGGATCACAGAACCCACTTCTTTTTTTTTAAAAAACAAAATATTTATCTTAATCATTCTTTTCTTTTTAAATTTTGAGTTCCAGATTCTCCCCTTCCCTCCCACCCACTGAGAAGGCAAACAAAATGACACCAATTACACATATGAAGTCATGCAAAACATGCTTCCACATTAGTCATATCACAAAAAAGCAAAATAATAAAAATAAAGGAAGAAAATTATATTTCAATTTGTACTCAGAGTTCATAAGTTCTCTCTCTGGAGGTGAATAGCATTTTTTTCATCACAAATCCTTTGGAATTATGTTGATCAGACTAGCCAAGTCTTTCACAGTTGTCATCATTATAACATTGCTATTATTGTGCACAATGATCTCCTGGTTCTTCTCACTTCACTTTGTATCTGTTCATTTAGATCTTACCACACTTTTTTCTGAAGCCACCCCCCCCATCATTTCCCACAGCATAATAGTATTCCATTACAATCATATACCACAACTTATTCAGCCATTCCCCAATTGATGGGCATCCCCTTAATTTCTGATTCTTTACCACTACAAAAAGAGCTGCTATAAACCAAAGTTCTCTTCTTAAGATCTGGTGTAAAATTAGACCGGAAGCTTTTTATGCATTGGATCAGACAGAAAGTCTACTCCTGGAACCTGAGTTTCTTATAGAAAAATTCTGTTCCATGAATGAGAATAAGATGTTGGGATACCCCCATTTTGGAATCTTTTCCTTTTCATTCTTTCTCTAGATTATTATGGGGTGGAAATGAATAGCAGAGTTCTTAGTATACCATTGGCAAAGTATTGAAAATCAGGCCTTTGGAAGGCTCTGAGATGGGAAAAGCAAAGTAGTTGGTAGGAATCCATTGCCCGCTCATACAAAAATGAATTTCTTATCTTTCAATAGACACAACACAGACATGTAGTGAAGAAATCAAAATGGGATGAGTGCAGCTCATCCATTTGGTTTCCATTAAGATCCAAGCCTATCATCTTATAGTAGTCAATGATATCCTACAGCATGGAGAAGGCAGTTCAGAGATTTTTCTAACCAACTGCAATTAGGAGAACCACTCATGAAAGGTTTGGTGAAGATTTGGGTTTTGTTTTTTGTTCTTTTCCATTTTATGGGGTGTAAACCCACTAGCAAGATCAGTCTGCTTCTTATACCAGGAGTAAAGGTACTCCCAGGAGAACAATTTCTGGTACTCCTAATGGAGGGCAGAGGAGGGGACAGGTAAATTATAAATATCAGTGGTGAACTGGGGTTTATGAATGAGAGAAGGGTCATAGATATACCAGGTCACTGGGGATCATAGGTTTTGAGCTAGAAGGGGTCTTAGCAGTTGACTTCAATGCCTCCATTTTGCAGATGAGAAACCTGAGGATTACTCAGGAAACTGAGTTCACTCAGCTAGTTAAGTATATGAGGCAAAATTCAAACTCAGACTCCAAGAGTTTTGTACCATTCTGCTTCCCAGGCTTCTTTGGTAAATGGCCCCTTTTCCAGTTACTTACATTTCAATGGACCCTCATTATTACTTTTTGGGGAAGGAAACGGGGAGAAACTTAGTTCAAAATTTATTATGTCCAACCTGAGGTACAGGAAAAACCTTAAAAATTGTAGATAGATTGAAAACACTCAGAGGTGAAAATGTACATGGTCAAAGCCCAGACAAAAAAATATGCCAAACCAGCCTGACAATAAATATATGGGCTGGGCTAGAAGCCAATGTCCAAACAAGAATCATGGAGAAAGAATGAGGCCAGGCACCAACCATTTCAGAAGGCAGGAGGTCAGAACCCAAGGGCAAATCATAGAAGGACAAGCCCAGGAAGGGAAGGTTGGGAGTAAGCAGCAGCTTCAGTGGAAGGAGTGATGCATTGCCAAGAATTGAGATTTCAGCTAAAGTCACAGCTCAGTCAATTAACAAAGAGTGTCACCTTGGTTAAATCACCAGCCCATAGGCCTCAGTCTCCTTATCTCTAAAATGGAGATAATATTTGCTCTACCTATTTGACTAAATCCTGGTTAGGATCAAACAAGATAATGCTTGAGAAAGTGGCTTTTAAATATAACACTGCTATGCAAATGTAGAGTGTTGTGATGGACAGCAATAGGAAGTTTAGAAACAGAGAGGGGAGGAGGAGAGAACTAAAAACTTTTCATAGTTAATGGAGGCCAAGGTATAAGTCATTCTGTCCAATTTTATGAATGAGAAAATGAGACCCCAAGTGTCAAAGTGACTTGTTCAAAGGCACCACAGTGAGTATGTGATAAAACCAGGCCAACGACCTCTATCTTCTGTCTCCCAGTTCAGTTTTCTAATCATATTGAAACACCAGGAACCTGGCAAATCTCCATTTTTTCTCAAATAAGAAACATTTCTTCCAGAGCCATAAGACTGAGTAGGCAATGAGATGGGCAGGAGCTTCATTTGAAGACTAGAAATGATATTAGGAGAATAATAAGAAAAATCTCTCAATATTCCCCTCCCTCCATGACACTATGATATGTCATTCTGACAATTATAGCTTAATTCATTTAAGTCTTAAAGGTTTTGATGGTTTGCCATTAAAATTAAACACTCTTAGAGGAGAAGCAGATTATATCATAGGTCCTTATCAACTAATGGGGTCTTAGTTACTAGTAAACACCTGAGTAACAATGGGGTAGGAAAGGCACTTGAGAGAAGTAAGGGTGTGTCCATCTATGAATTTCCATGGAAAATTCAGCCTAGTCTTGGTCTGACCCTAAATATTTAGGAAATCTTTAGCTCCCAATTGGTTCCAAACTTGACGCTAAACTAAATAGAATTCCCAGAAGAACCCTGGGCAAGGTCTTCCAAACCTGGAAACAAGTCAGGTCCTACTTACCCCTCAAGGTCGATGATGACAAGACTTAGGGAGGGAGGAGTCAGTAAGGTCTTTAATGTGGAAGAAGTGCCAGATCTATTCCAGAAGAAAGAACTAGGACCAGTGGGTAAAATGCCTCATGAGAAGGCAGATTTGGGATTCATTCTAAGGAAGAACTTCCTGATAAAACTGTTTCAGGAGGTAGTGAGTTTCCCATTTTAGAGATTTTTAAGCAAAATCTAAAGGACCACTTTTAAGGATATTGTAGAGTGTGATTATGCATTAATTTCCCTTCCAACTCCAGATTCTGTGATTGTGGCTAGGAATGGTGTCATTGTAAAGGACCAATGAAGAAGATGGAACCCAGCAGAGAACAGTGTTTTGAGCAGCTTATACCCTTCTGAGATCATTCTCTAATAAGAGGTTCTACTCAAAAGTGAAAACAGATATCTCACAACTTTCATAAAAAAACATTAAAAAACAGTATTTTCTGCAGGATTGTAGAAAAACCACATTAGTTAAGGGATGGTTGGTGTAAGAATGCTGATGGCTTTCTGTGACACTGAAGAATAGGAGAAGTTTGTCACTGGTGACCCAGCCTTTCCTTTACCAAGCCCAAAGCTAAGCTTTCTCTTCTCCCCTCTTTTCCTGCTTTCCTCATTACCCCTTGATCAAAACCCACTCTGGAGCCTTTGGTAACACACAGTTATTAATGTCTGATTGTCCCTTGAAGCAGCTGGTGGTGCAGCAGGTGGAGCACTGGACCTGAAGTCAGGAGGACCTGAGTTCAAATCTGGCCTCAGATACCAATTGTGTAAACCCGGTCAAGTCACTTAACCTCTGTTTTTGCCTCATTTTCCTCATCTATAAAATGGTGATCATAACAGCACTTACCTCTTAGGGCTATAGTGAAAATCAAATGAGATAATAATTGTAAAGCACTTAGCACAATGCCTAGTATATGGTAGGTACTATATAAATGCTTGTTTACTTTTCCTTAAGGTGTTCTCTGTTCTAGAAGTATTTGTGCACGTAAGAGATCAAAATGACAATGATGGAGTTTCAGGTATTGGAGAGGGCAGATGTCTGTGAAGGTGTTTCTAAGTCTCCAGAAATCACACCATCATGGCGCTAATTTCATCATCTTAGATATAAGATGCTATTCCTAACCTCTGATTTGTTTCCTAAGGATCTGTTAAAGGAATTATACATTTCTCATTTCCCAGCTGATAACCCCCTTCCTTATGATATGTGTATGATTAGAACTAAAGCTCCACCTTCTGATTTTAGGGGAAAATCTACTTGAATGAAAATATTTGGCCGTCATTGGTGGGGAGAATTTGCATCTCTCTGATAAAAGAAGTCATTGGTAACTCTGACAAGGGGACCACAAATGACTGTCATAGAATGTGAGAAATGAACAGGATCTTAGCAATGACTGTATCCCTCAGCCTTTTCCAAACCACAGTGTTTGATGCAAAATAGATAGAGCTTCTATGAGAAATTTGTTATATTAGTGATAATATTCCACTAGTATGGAAAGTGCTTCATAAGCCTTAAGGCACGCACTGTTGCTAATAATGCACTATGGAACCATGAACTATAAAATTTTGCATACATAAAATAATGCAACAATTTTCAGTGTAAAAATAGACATAATTTTCTTTAATTCATCCCAGCCTCCTCTGACCTCTATTTATCCCAGACATCATTTATACCCCTGGATCTATGATATATTCTGGCAATACACTGTAAGCCCCAGACTGTAACATGACCAGATTAGTTGGGCAATCTAAACCGTATAGTTAAGTGGAATAGTGGATAGAGTGCAGGACTAGAGTCAGAAAGAGCTGAGTTCAAATATTACTTCAGATACTTCGTAGCTATGTGAGTTGGGGCAAGTCACTTAAATCTTCTTTGCATCAGTTTCCACGTCTGTAAAATGAGAATAGCAATAGCACCTTCCTCCCTGAGTTGTAAGGATCCCCTGAATTCACATATATAAAGCACTCTGTAAACCTTCAAGTGTTATATAAATGATAGTTATTATTGTTAGGCTCTTTTCATAAATGGAGAAATCAGGGCCCAGAGAGATCTTGTCTTAAGTTACGCAGCTATTATAAGTGACTGAGCTTGGACCTAAACTCAGCTCTCTTGAGCCCGAGTTACATGATTCTCCACCATGAGAAGACGAAGACTTAGAATCCAAGCATTGTAACATTTCTGAGCTGACTCCACGGATGGGATGAGACAAGGATTGGTAGACAGAGATGGCAGTGAGGAGCACCTGTGCTAGGCCGTATGTTAATTTGTTTGGAAATATTTATCTATGCATATATAGATGGTACACTTGATGAGTAACTATATTTATGCTGCACTTACATGCTTTTTCTATAATGCAATCAGTGCATATTATAGTAGCATGAATATGCAAATGTTGGATAAAGTTTGAATTTTTTAATTAAAAAAAGCTAAATCAGGGGAATTATAAGCATCCAATTTAACATTTTAAATGTGAAATGAAATGTTCACTCCTCCATTCCCATTCATGGTGGTGGATTTTTGTTGATATTCAGTTCAGAACTTGATTATCTTATCACTCCGTTGTTAAAGGAGGAAACAAGGCCACAGTTGGAGCAGAAGGGGAAGAATGAGGCAAAGAGGGAGAAAAATGACTCCTGAAGATGGTACCTTCTTTCTCTTGTTGATTTGGTTTGGTGTGAGAGCAGCTCATTTCTTGTATTCTTTAGGAGAGTACCAGCACATAAATACTCAGCTGGGAATTAATTTCCAAAAGGAAGCAGTTTCCCACTCAATTTTCTCTTAATTCGGAAAAATTACTTTTAAATTGATACAACACAGAGCTTATAACAACTCTATTATTCTCCCCTAGGAATAAAGGAATACCTTTTCTCAGCTTACTTTTCAAACTAGTAAGCAAATATATCCTCTGGGGCTATGGCCTTCTAAGAGAGAGAAGATATCCGCTATAGCCTAGGACTAATCTCTGCATTATAGTGTGTTTCTTCCTTACTAAGAGTTTCTTTGGGTAGGGTGCTATACTGCCTTCAGTGCAATTACAGAGAAGTCATCTAGCCTTTGAGTAATTTTAAGTGGCCAAAATGGAGGCAGTTGGAGGGCACAGTGGATAGAGCACTGGGTCTAGAGTCAGGTAAGACACGTTCAAATCTGGTCTCGGATATTTATTAGCTGTGTGACCCTGGGCGAGTCACTTAATATCCTTTTGCCTCAATCCGCTAGAGAAGGAAATGGCAAACCACTCTAGTATCTTTCCAAGAAAATCCCATGGACAGTAGTGGTATCCATGAAGTCATAAAGAGCTGGACAGGACTGAACAACAACGGCAAAAATGATATTATTTGGCATTATTGTGGCATTATTCAAATCACTTAGCCTGTCTGGTCCTCAATGCAATTGAACTGGACACTTTCTAAGGTCTTGTCCTGCTTTAAAAGTTAACAGTTTGTAGTAGGGAAATTTATACTTCCAGTATATTGCATGATTTGGTTTTAATTATCAGGTCAAAGGGAAGAGAATAGGCATTTATTTAGTGCCTACTATATTCTAGATACCAAGTGCTTTACACATATTATTTCATTTGATCCTCACAACAATCCTGTGTGCTATTGTGATCCTCATTTTACAAATGAGGAAACTGAGAAGAACAGCAGTTAAGTGACTTACTCAGGGTCACAGAGCTAGCAAGTATGTAAGGCCAGATTTGAATTCAGGTCTTCTTGACTCCAGTCCAGTATTCTCTCCACTGTACCACCCAGTTTTTCGAAAAAAAAAAAAAAATAACAGGATGTGGCAAAACAGATGAAAAGTAATTGGGATTCTCAGTTTTCCCTCAGTCTGCTCCAAGTGTGCTTGTAGAAGTAAGACTGTTTTGCACTGACATTAATTGGTCAGACCAGTTTGTGGGAGTCCTTTCTTTCTGCAGTCTGTTTTATCCCAGTCTCTTCAGTTGATAAACTCTCTCAATAGCTCAAGCACTGGAGTCTGAGAGGGGCTTATAAAAATAATGTCACCTGCAATAATGACTTCATTTCCAAGTGAAAATTTGCACGTCCCAAATTACCTCAAAACAATATTTTGGCCAATATCGTAGGGAAGCATATTAGCCCAGGGAAGGTGTGAGTGCCAAGTTTAGATTCTAAGGGCATGAGAGTATGAATGTCATGACCCATAGTAAAGGATCCTTTTTATCCTAATGAATGGTGGTTTGGATGAACACTAGCCTCTAAGAAAAAGATGAATCATAACAGGTTGCTCACTGAAGTCCTTAATGCCAGAACATCGATGGCAGAGAGGGTAATGGTAAGAATTCTGAGCTGCAAATAGTGAGAAGTTTGGGGGAATAATTAAGACCTTGGTTCATATCCCAAGTCTACCATTGGCTAGTTGTGTGACTTTGGGAAAACCACTTAACCTTGGTGAGTGAGTAGAGTGATCTCCCCTGTAAAATGGGCATAATAATACTTCTGTTGATCTGAGAATAAAGTTGTAAGAATTTTAACTGGACACTTCCAACAAATCCACGATCTCCTTGGCATAGGTACCCCCTCCCTTGGTGCTGTCCACAAACCCTTTTGTCCCAAATGATTCTTGTCCATTCCCTTTTGTAAATCTTCTATAGAGGATCTGCTCCATACTTTGGAGGTCTTCCTCTGATTCTTTTAATATTGTATGGCCACTAGCACAACGCTTAGGTCTGTTACCCATCTACTATAGCTACATAGTTGGCCCACCTCTTTTTCCATCTATATAGCATGTCCTAAAAGTTAATAATGCTTAAAACTGCCCCAAGACTTTCAGTCACCTTGTAAGCTAAGGTGCACTAAGACTTTTAGGACACTCTGTATATGTCTTCAGTGGTGTCTTTTACACCATTTCTTGCCCACAATGATTGTCAGCATAATCCTTAGGTGTTTTGTAATCTTGATTCTTTTAAGGCAATGGAATTCTACGATTCACAGACTTGCAGATCATCGGGCAAAAGATAGGCATTTTTAACAGCTTGGAATCACTGAAAGTGATATATAATTTCCCAAACTCAATCCAGCCTGCTCTCTTATTCACTTCTGGGCCCCCCTCCTTATCCACTTACAGTGTCTGTCCAAGAGATTTGTACTGATTGACTAACTTAGATGACTACTCATTCAACTGAATTGTGAAGACTGAATGAGATTAATGCCTTGCGAAAATGTTTTGTTACCATAAAGCATCATAGATAAGGAAGCTATTATATGTTGCTATATAGGATATCAGAAGGAGGCTTAGACTCTCCTCTCCGCTGATTAACCCCACTATCACCCCACCAGTCACACCACTGAACTGTGTAACTCCATTTTTCTCATTTCTTAAGTGAAATATGAGAGCCATAGTGATGCAGATACAGCCTTGGGGTTGGGGAATGTCTGGGTTCAAGGTTTGCCTCTGACACATAGTGGGACTGTGTTATCTGGCATAAGTCAGTTGATTTCTCAATGCACCAGGAGATTCTCTCTCAGATTTTCAAATTGCTTTAGTATCTGCTTCAGTAGAGTGAGTTTTCTCACTGGGACTTCCCTATACTAGTGAATGTATAAATCCAGCAAAAGAAAAAACATTAAAGGAATAATAATATCAATCTCCTTCCTCAAACATACAGTCAAATAGATCTACCATCTCATTGATTTGAAAGTTCCCTTCAGTGATATAGATCAAAACCCAGTTATACCTGTGTATTCTACATGACTTACATTTCCCAAAAGTTCAAAGTAAGGGTCCCACATGATGATTATTAATAACAATAGCTAACATTATTTATATAGTCTTCTCTGTGCCTGACACTTGTTAAGTGCTTTGCAAATATTTTCTCATTTGATATTCACAACTTTGGGAAGCAGATGCTATTATTATCCCCATTTTATAGTTGAGGAAACTGAGGCAAAGGTTAAAAGATTTGCCCATAGAGCCAGTACGTATCTGAGACTGTATTTGAACTCAGTTCTTTCCTGACTCCAAGACTATCTATCCACTGAGCCACCCAATAAGCAGAAGACCTTCTTTACTTTCTCCTGGCATCCCAAGGGTACCACTGGCACTCTCTGGACATCCCATCGTCATCCCTTGCTCTTCTTTTTCCATTAGTTATCTGGAAAATTTATTTTGCCCAAGTTTGTCTGACAAATAGGATGTTACTCTAGGGAGTGTGGTTAGGCCTTATGTGTTTTCAGGGGCTATCCCCTGCATGTAGCATGGGGAGTGTTGTTTTATGGCTCAAATGGGGGCATGATATAAATCTCTAGCCTCTTCTTCCCCTCCCTCCCCTTCTCTAAGGGAGTCTTGAATTCCTGCCAAGAGTGGAAGCAGGAGATGGAAGGGTCAGAGGCTTTTCCTCAGAGAGGAGGCACCTGGCTAGAATTATATCCATCTATTCTCTTAAATGTTGTTAGTCTAGAGGGGTGGGGAACCTACGGCCTCAAGGCCAATGTGGCCCTCTAGATCCTCAAATGCAGCCCTTTGACTGAATCCAAACTTCACAGAACAAATCAATCCCCTTAATAAAAGGATTTTCAGGTTCAACCTACCTTCTTATTGCTGATTCATTTTTAGGTAAAAGGAAGGATCCAAGCTTTGTATTCAAGCTTTGACTCCTTTCCCATTGAATCCCAGTTTCTCATTGAATACACCTAGCAATTATCAGAAAAGCCCATTTACTCAAATCACTAGCAAAACAGAAAGCAAAGAAAGTATATAGAAGAATATATACCAGACAATTCAGAGTGAAAGGGCTCTCTCATTTGGAGTAGGTCCTTCAGAAAGAGAGATAGAGACAGACAGAGAGACAGAGTGAGACATAGAGAGAGGCAGTGAGACAGAGAGAGACAGAGACATACAAAGAGAGAGAGAGAGAGAAGGAGAGAGGACAGAGACAGAGAGACAGAGACAAAGAGAGAAAGGGGGGGAGAGAGAAACAGACACACAGAGAGACAGAAACAGAGACAGAGGTAGAGAGACAGAGACAAAGAGAAAAAGGAGGGAGAGAGAGAATCTTAGATCCCATCCAAGGGGAAGTTCCCCAAAGTTTCTAGTGTAACAAGCTGGGAGCAAGGACATGACGGAGAATGCCAGCTCTTATCATGTTTTTAAAGTCTTTTCTTTCAGCAACCTGAAGTGGGGTTGACCTTGTCCATCTTTTCTCTTGAAGCTGGAAGCAAGAAGTGCCTGAAGTGACAGGAAAGTTCAAACAAACTGAAAAAACTTGAGAATTTGAAGCTTGAAGAGACCTCCTGAGCTTGAGGATGGTTTAGAGAAAAACTGAAGAGCTCCCCTCTTTTCCACTATCACCAACTCTGGTAACTCTCCCCCTTCCCCCACACACCACTCCAAGACACACACACAGACACACACACACGCACACACACACACCAGGGTATGGCTCTCCACCAATGTGAAGGGCTTTGGGACTAGAGTTCCAAAAGTAACTTGAATCACTATAGGCATATTGGATTGTTGTTTAGTTGTTTTTGGTCATATCTGACTCTTTGAGACCCCAGGAAAATATACTGGAGTGGTTTGTCATTTCCTTCTGCAGTTCATTTTACAGATGAAGAAACTGAGGCAAATGGAAGTTAAGTGATTTGCCCAGGGTCACATAGTTAATATGTGTCTGAAGATTTGAACTTAGATCTTCCTGGTTTCAGGCCCAGAACTCTAACCATTGCACAATCTAGCTACCTTATTGGATGTTTTGAACTGAATATCTCAGAACCAGAGGGAGAGTTTGGAAGTGGAAAGGTTGGAGAAAGCGTGGTATTACATTACATGGTATTACCTCCGGGCAGCCAAGCTGAAGCAACTCAGAAAAATCATCCTGTGAATTAAGGAGGGGTTAGAATCTGCTTCAGTGGAGGAAATGACCACAGTGATCTTGGAGGTTACTCCTTCATCACTCTCTGAGTTCTAATCCCAACTCTCCAGACTTCTTTCTCCATCATAACCCAGGAATCTTCCCACTGGGGAAGAGTAGTCTTTCGCAGAAACCTTTGTACCCTTGAAAATCACTCTGGCCCTGCAACCTCCTCCTCTGATTACTCAGTTCTTCCCAGACCCTCCATTTTAAGGAAAGTGCCCCGGTCATTCTTGATCACTCCTTCATTCCTCCCTGGGCTTCCCACCTAACTCTGTAGATGTCTTTCCTTTCCTTTTTATTCTTTTAATGTGCTGTCTCCCCCATTAGAATGTAAGCTCTTTGAGGGCAGGAGCTTTCTTTTTTCTCATTTCTGTATTCTCATTGCATAGCACAGTGCCTGGCACACAGTAAGCACTTAGAGAATGCGTGTTGACCTGACTTTCTTGAACTGACATAACTTGACATATCATGTAACTCCTCCTGCTCTTTGGGTTGCTCACTGGCTAGATTTTGTAACCTGTTCTAACCAGTGTGCCTCTCCATTGCGTGCTGTGTGATGCTCATTTTTTAGTTCTTCAGAGGAAGTGATGTGGCATATCTTGCTGTCATTTAGCCTTTAAAATATGGGTTTCTGTTTTCAAGTGAATCTAGGGGACAGTAAAAGAGTTTTGTAATTTCCTGAAAGCAATCCAACTTACTCTCCTCTTTCCGTTCAGTTCTGGGACCAACTTAGCATCCACCTTAACTATTTATACCCAATATGCATATTATTTGATAAGCCTCTATAGGGAGTCCACCCTCATGTATACTAAAATCTGGACCATAGACATTCTGTATCCGCTTGGTCTTTCCTGTGTAGATGGATAGGTCAAACTCTCTTGAGTAAATGTGTATTTCTTCTGGAAAGCTCCGAAATGGGCTGGTGATTGATCCAATTAGCACAATGTAATCCACAAACATATGTATCTAGAGGAACTTACAATTTACTGAACATTACTTTTAGATTTGGATTCTGTTTTGGAATTCTTCAATCATTGTCAAAGACCTTTGGCAAGCCATCTCACCTTTTTATTCCTCACCTGTGTTTATTTTCACAGGTTCATTGAACAGGGTGGTTATTATCCTCTCTAACTCATAGAAATGGTATGAGTGGGGGAAAAAATAAGCAAACAGCTTTGGATTTAAACTAGCACATAAATTGTGTAGTCTTTCTATTATTATTGATCACAGCTAACATTTACATAGAACTTTATTTACAAAATTCTTTTCTCACAACAACTCTGCACAGTGAGTAACCTCCATTTTAAAATCTCCATTTTACAAATGAGAAAACTGAGACTTGAAAAATTAAGGTCACAGAGCTAATTAAAGTGACAGACACAGCTAAAAATCATATCTCCTGACACCTATTCTAGCACTTGTTTCTCTATCCCATGCCTCAGGACAAAGTAGACACCAGGGGAAGAATCCACTTCCCACTGGAAGGCAAGATGATGAAAAGGACCAGCTCTGTGCAGTCCAGTCTTCTGTCCTCTATCTGTGGCTTTTAGGCACCTTAGCAAGACAGTGAGGCTGCATTCTTCAGAGTAGCTCAGGCCATGTCTGTGCTCAGGTGATCCCAGCAGAGTTGCCGTCTTGACAAAGTTGCAGTCATGATTCACTGTCTAAAGGGTCACCACTGATAGGAGTATTTCAGGGCCAGGCCGTCCATCTTAATGGATCTCATAGGGTACAGACATAGAGGGTCTTATAGGGTGTCCACTGAATAGGCATGTTCTCCCTTAATGAACTTTTGGGGGCATTTTAGTCTTAGGAAGGAGCAGTTAGGTTCTGGAAGTCAAAGTCAACTTCTGTTTATCTTTCCCTCTTAACCTTGGGCATTCAGTAGTCTTGTGCTTAAACTTGTTAGTGTTGGTGCCTAGCAGTCTGAGAGGTTGGGAAAGGATGACAGTAAATTTGCTTATCCAACTCTAGGTTCTCTAAATGTGTTGTGATTTTCCCTTTTAGTATATAAGCTCCTTGACTGGGATCTCCACTAGCTTCTACTAGGACCATCATCTCAGTCCCCTCCCCCCCTGGAAAATGAGACTCCGTCCCCAGAGCCATCCTGGGTTTCAATAGGCTCATTTTGGCCTTATGTTGCCTGGATCCAGGCCACCACAGCACCTTCTGGTCATCTCCACGTAGGGCTATTCTGTGGGTAGCCCTACCGCTGCCATATGTTGTCTTCCCTCTTTAGAAGTTAAACTTGTTAAGGACAGGACTGTTGTATTTGTTTTTGTATCCACAGTGCCTCAAATAATACTTAGTATATAGTCTTTAATAAGCAATTAATCTCTGTTTCTTTCTGTCTCTCTTTCCCTGTCTCTCTTTCTGTCTCTCTGTTTCTATCTGTCTCTGTGTGTCTGTCTGTCTATCCCTCTCCCTCCCTTTCCTTGAGGATAGGCAGTGTCTTCCTTGCCATATATGTATCCCCAGTGTTTAGCATGGTTTCTGGTACACAGTAAGTGCTTGCTAAATCATTAATTCATTCATACCCAATTCGGGGTTCCTGACTTTAACTGAGGTATAGTTGAATAAGAAACTAATAATGAATTTTTTTGTGTGGCATTGATTCTTGGGGACAGATTTTTTTGGGCAAGGTCCCAAGTCTTGGCTTTTTACCCTTGTGTCCAGGTTGCCTGGAGGTCCCTGAAAAATCTCAAACTGGACCTTCATTTCTGCTTACCTAATGAGGCAGCAAAGTTACAGACCAGAATGCCTTTGCTTCTCTTGAAGACCTTTCCAAGAAGAGACCAGAAGTCTAAGGGTCATTGGACTAAGTAACAAACTAACTAGACAGATAGATAAATGAATGAAGAGATAAATAGATAAGTGAATAAAAAAGGAAAGAAAGAAGAAAGGAAAGAAGGAAGGAAGGAAGGAAGGAAGGAAGGAAGGAAGGAAGGAAGGAA
>NW_027185887.1:15518761-15547500 GCF_028583685.1 Petaurus breviceps papuanus | reverse complement strand
AAGGAAGGAAGGAAGGAAGGAAGGAAGGAAGGAAGGAAGGAAGGAAGAACACATTCCAGAAATGAGGCATGGAGACTGACCTACTAAGGTTAAAATGTCATACCAAATTGAGGGGAATATACTCTAATTTTACCACCACCTGAGCCCTCCCCATTCTGCCCTCCACCTACTGTTCTGAATACTCCTGCTGAAAAGCAGCAGCTGCAATGTCCTTACTATTTAAGTAACTTTGGGCAAGTTACTTAACCTCTCTGGGCCTCAGTTTCCTCAAATGTAAAACAAGAGAGTTGAACTGGGTTGCCTCTTCTAGCTATAAATTTATGGTCCTGTAAAGATGAGAAAGTAGGCATATGTGTAGATACACATCTTCCTCTTCTTCATATAGTCTTGTATTACATTCAGTCTCTATGCCTTTGACCAATTGATAGTCTTGTTGCACACGAATGGCTGACTATGATATTCAATTCCATTCAACCAATATTTATTAAGCACCTACTAGGTACCAGGTGCTGTTCTAGGTTCTGAGGATACAAAGACAAAAATGAACCCTGCCCCCCAGGAGCTTACATTTTAATGCATATGCACTAAGTAAATACAAAATGTATCCAAAGTCATTCAGGAGGTACTGGTAAGTGTGAACAATTGGGGAGGGCTGCAAAGGCTTCTGGGAAGGTGGAACTTAAACTAAACGTTTAATGGAGCTAGGGATTTCAAGAGGTGAAAATAAGGAGGGAGAAAATTCCAGGTAGGGGGAACAGTCTGTGTAAAAGAACAGAGGAGAAAGACAGAAAGCTGTGTATCAAAAACAGTAATCAGGACAGTTTGGCTGGATAATAGAGTATAAAAGGGAGAATATTGTGAAATAAATTTGGAAAGATGGTGTGGGGTCAGCTTGTGAAAGGCTTTAGATGACAAACAGGGGGATTTTGTTTTGATCCTAGAGGCAATAGGGAGACACTGACTCTTTTTTTCCCCCTTGTGATTCTTTTACCCATAACCAAACTTTTCCTAGCTGTTAAGGTATAGTTAATTTCAATTATTTTGTGTGTGACATTGTTTCGTGCTCAGCATGTCTACCACTTTCTGAGTCTTTTCTAGAACAAAACATTCACAGTAGATAGACAGACATGAAGCTTCTGACTTGTCTGCAAGTCCTTGACTTTGGTTTCTCAATGTCATATTGGTCAACATATATTTATATTAGTCAACATATCTTCCCTTGTGCCCACCCTCTCCCTGGAGTCACTGAATATCAAAGTATATGTTGAATTTCTTGGAGGATCATGTCAAGCTTGCAAAATATCTCTGTCTTTTCATGCTTACAACAGATTTAGTGCATAAACTTCAGTTATCATCATGGTGGTCTTTTCCCCCCTTAATTTTCAACATAAGAACTATCATTTCCTGAATCCGTGTGTCTTGTTACCTTTGGGCAGAACTCATCCATCTTCTTTGCCTCTCTGAGGAGAAACTAACAGTCACTCTTGCAATGAGTTACAGTTTTGGTTAGCCTTCAGTATTGATATATTTCCATTATCCTAATAGTATATTGATTTGTTAGTCACTGGACACTAAGCTCACATTTAGAATACCTATAGTTAGGTTAATATTTAGAGATGTCAGCACAATGTTTTCAGCAAAACAGTGATTTCTAGAATCCTCTGCCCTATTTTCTCTTACTCCATCATAGAACCTGCAAAAAAAAATCTGGGTACACATAACCAAAGACCATTTGAATTTTTTTCTTTGTTTCATGGATTACCATTTAATTCAATTCTATTCACTAAGCACTTATAGTGCTTACTATGTAAATGCTGGGGATACAAAGAAAAAAATAAACTATCCCTCCCCAGAAAGAGCTTATATTCTTACTGGCCAAAGAATTCATCAGATAGAGACTGATGCAAATGAGCCAGCTGCTCTGCTTAGTTTAGTTGGTCTGTGTACAGGCAGCTTAGTTTATAGCCAGGACCATATTCCTTCCTACCATGGAGTAATGGTAATGGGATATAAGATCTTCTCCATCCATTAATAGGACTATGTGCCAGCTGTGATACATCCTGAATCACATAGAGCCCATTACTGGAAGAACTTGCCTAAGGAGGAGCTTGCTTAGGGGAGGCTTGCTTACAGGAAGGCTTTCATACCTTTTGGTACTAACCTAATTAGGCACTAAGTCATGAGAGTTGTGATGCCTTCCAGTTCTGAGAAGTGTATATATAGTCAGAGTTGGTATTTTGCTTTGGTATATTCGCTTATGAGAAGGTCCTTGTGATTCCTTGGATGGGACTTGGAATCCATGTATGTTCAGGACCCTGGACTGCTCAGATGTAAAGACTCTCTCTATGTAGTGGTGTATGTAAAGAATATAGCAATATTGCTTTGATTCAGACAGTCAGAGCCCTGTCTGTTGGTCTTTATGCTAATTTTCTCTGCTTATATTTTCTCTGTTTGTATTTTCTCTGACCTTCAGGATGCTGACTTTTCCCCTGAACTAGTGAATGTAATTAAAGTAGATTACTGACCCCTTAAAAGTTGCTTTCCTTTTAGAAAAGCAGATCCAAGAACCCGTGCTAACAGACCATCCTGAGTGTGCCTAGGGTGCTTGCTGTTACACATGGTAAAAAACTTGCCAAAGCTTCTACCTTTGGCATAGTCTTTGAAGAAAGGAAATAAGCATTTATTATAAGCCTATTGTGTACTAAGTACTTTACAAATGTTATTTTATTTGATCCTCACAACAGCCCTGGGAAATGGGTGCTATTATTGTTTCCACTAAAGATAAGGTAACTGAGGCAGATATTAAGTGACTTGTCCAGGGTCACATAGCTTGTAAGTATCTGAGGCCAGATTTTAAACTGTTTTCTTGATTCCAGGGCCAGTACCCTAGCCATTGGGCCAGGTCGCTGCCTTTAATTCTTTGAGAATACAGACTTACCTTCATAAAAAAATGAGGCATTGGAGTGGGACTTTGTAGAGTCAGAGATAATACCTTAGATGCATATAGTGCATTAAGGTTTGCCATGCCCTTTACATACATAATTACATTTGATCCTCACAATTCAGATAGGTACCACAGATATCCTGATTTGGCATTTGAGGACCATTTTTTGGGGGGGGTCCAGGTCTTAGATTTTATCAATGTGGGGAATTCTTGGTGTGTAAACTCCCTCTACCCACTGAGACAGGAAACTCCTCTGTAATTTATAGTCTCAGTGTAGTCTGAGGACCAGTGAAAGGTTAAGTGGTTTGTCTTTGGTCACAGTTAGTATGGATCAGGTCATCTTGACCCTAATCAGGCCCTTTATACACTTATGCTATTGTTCTCTTTTGCCTTGTACTTTTTTTTTTTTTTGATCGGATTGAATAGGTATAGGAACTCCTGGTTATAGACAGCTAAGTGACTGAGTATTTAGGGTTGGGCCTGGAATCCAGAAGACCTAAGTTAAAATCTGACCTCAAATACTTACTAGTAGTGTGACCCTGGGCAAATCACTTAATATGTCTGTCTCAGTGTCTTCATCTGTAAAATGGGGATAATAATAGCATCTACCTCCCAGGGTTGTTGTAAAGATTAAATTAAATAATATTTATAAAGTGCTTAGAACAGCACCTATTTAGTTGGCATTTAAAAAATATTTATTTTCTTCCTTACCCTTTCTTGGTGAGGAAACTCACTCTACCAATGCAGATTTGCATCTGTTCTTCAATTGATAGTCTTCTTTGAGAGTTGCCTAGGGCATTGAGAAGTAACCTTTAGGCTCCCGAAGCTACACACACACACACACACACACACACACACACACACACACACACACGGCTTCCTGACGCTAAGACCAACTCTATTTACTATTTCATGTATATAGTAGGTGCTTAATAAATGTGTGTTCAACTGACATCAAATCCTTGCTCCTTTCTTTCAGTGCTTTCTAGTAATTCCCTCATTTTCTCTTTCTCTCTTCCTTTTCTGCTCTCCCCCTTTCCCAGACAGTCCTTCCCTCCTCCCCCTTGACACTCCACTATCCTCGAACCCACCACGTGAATTAGGTTTACTGTGTGGGGTGTTTGGTTTTTTTTTTTTTTTGTCTTCCATGTCTTTTTTTTTTTTTTAAGAAAGAAACTTTGCCTCCAGTGGCACCCACTCACCCTTACTGTCCCATTGATTCTTTTAAAACAGCATGTTTCTTTAAATGCTAACTTTCAGAACGCGGTGGACTTTCCACTGCTCTGTTCAAGGGGAAAGATGTCAGGGTCCCCAGCTTTTGCTGTGCTGGCGGCTAGTCGGTGAAACGGAGCTGACGGCTCTTTGCCCCTAGGAGTGCTTCTCCCGACCCGGTCCTCTTGGCGCTTCCTGGAAATCAGGGCAAGTCATGGGGCAGTGTGCGTGGGTGTCCCTGGGGCACAGGTATGGGGCAAATGAACCGAGAGATCCGTCCTGCCAGCTCAAGCACACTTCCGCCGTGGCCAGCCTGAGCATCTCCCCACAACTGCTATCTCGGAGGCATTTCCCCGAGCACCCGCGCCCCCGGAATCCGTTAGTGCCGGGCTGGGCAGATGGAGGCTAGGAAACGCAGCAGATGCGGGGAGCTAATCAGGCGGAGGCTCAGCGGGGAAACGAGGAGGAGCTCGCATTCCTGGCCCTTCACGGAGCTTAATTAAAGAGCTTTGAGCCTCCTTTTGTTTTATCTTTTGCCAGTGTTTTGTCTCCTTTTGTCATTTCTTTTAAATAACCATCAATTTGCTCAGATGATCTGTGAGGAGCGGGGACTGGGGCAGGGTGTGATGCGGGGGTGTCGGGAGTGTGGCTGCCAAAGAGTTAAACAGCCGCAGTGGCTGTAATAGTTGCTCCCCCTCGGCCCACGGAAGTCCGCCCCCTGCCCTGGCCCCCAGCGAGGAAGCGGGGAGCCAGGGAGCGGGGAAAGAGCGGGGGAGAGGGGGGGAGGAGGAGGAGGGAAAGGGGCGGGTGAAAGGAAGAGGGACAGGAGAGGGGGACGAAGGAGAGGAGGAGGAGACGGGGAGGAGGCTGAAAGGGGGCGAAGGAGGGAAGGGAAAGGATGAAGGAGGGCGGGGCGGAGGGAAAGAAGGAGGGAGTGAAGAAAGGCACAGGGAGAAGACTAGGATGAGTGAAAGGGGTGGTGGGGAAAGGAGGAAAGGGAATGAAGGAGGGTGAAGGGAAAGAGAGGACGTCAAGGGATTGAGAAATCGAGGGATGGGAGGAACGGGATGCGGGAGAGGGGAAGGGTGGGGGCCTGGAATCCTCAACATCCTCAGCCCTCATCTCTGAGCTGTCTTACGTGACAGCCGACAGCAACCAAATTTCCTTGAGGGAAAGATAACTAAATTATTGAACAGGCCATTAGCAGCAGGGAAGTGGAATGGGCATCTGCGGATTTCTACTTTGCACCTCAGTAATAAGGATGGGGGAAGGAAAGAAGCCTGTCCTAGCCCTGACGCTGAGGGGACCCTTCAGCCCAGGAGTCTTGAGCTAAAAGCAGAACGCTCAATAAAATGCCATTTCCAAAGAGGGAAGGGCATTGGTAATAATGAGGAGAATACCAGCACCTATAAATAACCAGGCTTCCTGCAGCTGAGGGATTAACCGCATTAGAGCTGAGAAAATTCAGTTCCTGGGAATCAGGTATTAAAAATTTATCTCAATTCTGGCTCTAAGGATAAGCCAGCACGCTGCCCTAGTGGCAGCATCTCTAGCCTTTGGGATGTCATAAAATAGCCTAATGTAACCCAGAGGTTTTCACAAGCAGTATTTGTGACAATAATAATACTGGCTAATATTAATATAGTGCTTTAGAGTTTGGGATGTATTTTATTTACATATCATCTCATTTGTTCCAAAAACCTCCTGGGCCTCACCTGAAAGCAATTGACTAGGTTGTTGTACCAGAAGGAGGGTAATTAATAGTGGTGATCTTTCAATTCTATTTCACAAACTTTTATTAATTGCCTACTATGTACCAGTTATTGTGCAGGTGCTGAGAATAAAAAGAAACACATTCCTTGCCTGCCCCTAAGGAACTTATATTTTTCTGGGCGTTACCACAAGTGAACAGATGAGTAAATGCAAGATAATTTGAGCACTACCAACTAAGGGGGTTATTCACACAATGCATGTGAACATACTTTGGAAAGCATAAAGTCATATTAAATGGACTGTTATAATAATCCTTGTAACTTGTGATCCAGATCCCCTGCTCTCCATTTAGGTGACTGTTCAATCTTGAGGATGTCCCACAAATCACTCAGTCTGGCTGTGTTCCCCTCCAGGATTTTCTGAGGGAACACCAGAATATGGTTCATGTTTGGATCTGGTATTAACAAAGGGCTAAGTCCAGGCTTGCTTCTCTATAATATATGGCATTTTTCTCCTGCTTCTCCGTTCCAGCTGTTGCTCTGGCTTGGTCCTGCTGGGGTTGCTCTCAGAAAAGTGAAATCAGGAGGGACTACTAAAGAGTATGCATTGCAAATAAATAAATAAGCCACTAAAAACTACCCTGATTTTATATCACTAAAATTTTGGGAATCTACGGTATAATCCACAATAAAGTGGATATCTATTTATCTAGAATCATAGAGTTAGAAGGTGGTTCCAATTTTGGTAAACTGTTAGTAAAATTTTTCCTAAATTGTCTCCCTAGCAGCTCCCACCTATTATTATTACTAGTTCTTCCTTTAAGGTCATGAAAAACTATTCTAGTTCCTATCCACTCGACTCCTCCTACTTCTCAGAGACAGCTCTCATGACCCTGTGTTACCACCCCCATCCCACTCCAAAGCTTACTATTACTCTAAGGGCAGTAGTACAACTTCCTATTCAGCCAGGAATTCTTTCTTGTATCCTTGACAGGTGGTCATGTAGCTTCTATTTTCAGTGACAGGAAGCTCAGTACTTTTTGAGGTGGCCCTTCCATGTTTTGACTTTTCCTAATTATAGAGAAGTAATGCCTTATATGGAGCTGAAATCTATCTTTGCAATTTCTACCCGTGGCTCCTAATTGTACTCTTTGGAGTTATAAAGAATAAATCTACTCCCTCTTCTAAGTTAGAATTGACATCTTTGAAGACAGTCACTCAAAAGCCACCTTTTTTCTAGGTAAATATAATTCCTCAACAATTCTTTATATCACATGGTTCAGTTTCTAGCTAGACCCTTGACCTTTTTACCATCATACTGGTCCTTCGTTTTGTCAGTGTCTTTCTTACAGTATGATCTCCAGAATTTTTAAAATGTTCTAGGTGCCATGCATGACAGGCTCCCAGCAGCCACTGCAAATAAGATATAGATATCTTCACTGTCCATAACAATCATAATGTAAAAAGAACCAAAAAGTTTGTGGTACCTACCAGCCTTAGTTCAACCATAATTATATATAGATAAAACCATATATAGTCAAATCTTCATTATTTTCAGGTCAATTTTCTATTCAGTTTTTTTTTTTTTTTGGCTGCTGTTTTATTAGCACTTGCTTACTATTATTGTTACTCATATACTACATTTCTTTTTCCTTTCATCCTTGCCTCTACACAGGCAGCCTCGTGGAATGTACTTCCTCCTCACCTTGACTTTTTCAAATCCTTAGCTTTTTTCAACACTCTTCTTAAGGGCCATATTGCTCTTTCAGATCCTCTCATTAGTGCCTTTTCCCCTTATTTATCTTAAATCTGTTTTCAATCCATTATGCATGGTCTCCTCCTGCTAGATTGTAAACTTCTTTGGTATATGTGTAGCACATACACTTTTGTTTATATACCCAAAGCACTTGGCACTATGCCTGGCACAGAGCAGGTGCTTATGGACAAATTGGTTACTTAGTCAAATTTTATTTCAGTTATGACCGTAGTTATTGTCCAAACCTGTGATTTCACTGGTAGAGGAAACCCCCAGGGAAGAAACTTCTAACAATGCAATCTGCAACTATTCTTCAAAATTACAGTCTTAGAGAGTAGCCTGGGGCACTAAGATGTTAAGTGATTGTTATGTGAATGAGAATCTGAGATCTTCCCTGCGCCTTGGCCCCTAGATAGGCTTAAGTGACTTTGAGAACCTTCCTTGATTTGAAAATATACTCTGCCCCCTAATAGGCTGAATGTGGTCACATGGAGCCTGTGGCGGGAGACTTGTTTTTCAGGAACGCCCACACCTTGTTACTTTATGATTGGGCATTGGGTCAAGAGGGTTGTGACTTTCTCTGAGCCAGGAGAAGGCTATATATACCCTGATGTGAGGTTTTGTTTTGGGGCTCACTTTGGGAAGAGTTGTGTGATTTGACCACATGAGACTCTGGGTAGTCATTGAGAGCCCATCTGTCTTTGAAAACCCAGATGCTGGTGCTTCCCTCTCTGGTAACTGATTAGGTATGGGTGCAATGGTCAGGTAGCTGGAAGCCTGTCTGCTGATCTGTTTCTCTGCCTGCTTGTAACTTCTGCTTGTATTCTCAGAAGTTCGGGGTGCTGACCTTTTCCCCCTGAACTAGGTAAATGACATGTTTGACTAAAGCAAGATTGTTAACCCATTTTGAGTTGCTTTCCTTTAGAAAAGCAGATCTAAGAACCTGTGTTGGCAGCCACCCTGGGTATGCTAGGGTGCTTGCTGCTACAGTGATTATGTAGGTACAGACAGCCAACATATGACAAAGACAGAATTTGAACCTAGCTTTTCCTGATTTGTGGGAGACTATGCCATAGTATCATTACTGTTAGTATTAACTTATCTACTTATATTTGCCTGTAAAAGAACTCTGAAACAGTTTATTATTTTCCTTCATTGAGAAAAGACTACAGTTATTCCTTCCACGTTGAGGGGGCTAGGGGCTCAGAGCCCCCCATGATCTGGAAAAGCTGCATAACATTTTTTGATCCTTTCTTTGTAGCAGAGAGGAAGTCTGAATTATGATGGTATTAAAAGATAAAATATGTTCATATTATATTATACTATACATATATTTTATGCATTCCTGAGTGTCTAAACTTTTTCTGTGTCATCCACTGGGTTTCAGGTGTCATCTGTGGCTTCCACAAAACTCCCCCCAAATTCCCATTTAATTTCTTATGCCAACCCTTGACATATCAGAACTGTGATGGGAAAAGTTATGATGTGGAAGGAATAATTATAATTTCAAACCCATCCCCAAGGTGTCCAATATCTTCACAATTGTAATAGTAATGGAATTTAAAGATTCCCCTGTATTGGCTTGGTTTTTGGTTTGATTGTGTTAAAACCCAGAGCTTGTTAATCCCACCTGTGGGATGGACTTGTTGACATAAAAAGAGAGTGCTGAACTAGGAGGAACTGGTGACCTAGATTTGGAGAGACACAAGAGAGAGGCAGAAGAACTTTTTGGAAGCAGCACCCTTTTGGAGGCAGAGAGACACTGAGAGGATTGCTGAGGTCCACTTTGAATTGCCCAGGACTTTTGAGAGCTGCCACCGAGAGCTGCCAAGGACTGAGGAGACATGGCTGTTATGCTGGTACTTTGTCTGTATGTTTTGATGTTGTTTTGCCAGATTTGTCCACTGGTGAAAGACAGTCCTGTTGTTGCAGAAGTTTTGGAACCTTGCTGTTGGTTCAGAGCTACTGAGACTGTTCTGCAGACAGAGTGAATACTGTCCACTGGTGAAGGACAGTGCTGTTGTTACAGAAGTATTGGAACCTTGCTGTTGGTTCAGAAGCCCTGAAGAAGGATTTTCTTGTTGTATGTTTACAGAAATCCTGGAAGAGGGTTTTGCTAATGTTTTCAGGGGTCTTAGGACTGTTTGCAGACAGAGAATGAATTAATGAAGAGACTGGCAATGTATCTTGTGGCCTTGCTAAGCTTTGTCTCCCCAAGAACAAAGATTGCTGAGAACTTGCCTCATGTCAAGATGAAGAAAAGACCTCCATTTGGGTTTTAAGTGCTGTGCTTAAACTTGTTGTAATTCTGGGGTAGATTCAACTGTGATCCAGGGGTGGGGAACTTTTGACCTTTTTGTGTTCTATGATTGAACAAATGAATGTACTTTACTTATGATTGGAAACTAATCTCCATTTGAGAAGAGGGGCTTTGTGATGGACCAAATGAAGGTACAGCCTAGGGGTGGAGTAGTATTTAGAACAGGGACTTCATAACTAATTAAATGAATGTAATGTCCTGGGGTGGGGTAGTACTTGATTAAATCAGGTAGTACTTGGAGATTATTTAATCATACTTAGTAAATGCTGTATTTTGAATGATGTCATATTTTGATCTTCTCTGTTCTTAATTTTTCACTGAATAAAATGGAGAGCACCTATGCTGGTATTTCGAACCTTGGGAAGTTGCCTTTGCTTGGCATTACATTACAACACTATATACCCTGCGTGTTCTAGAACCCTAAATGCAGAACTCCACTGGGGCCAGGGGCAGATGCTACAGCCCTTTCTTCTCTCAGCTACTCTTCTATTCCAAAAACCAAACTCTCTGTGTTTTATAATGTCAGGGACCATATTCTTTGCTAGATATCAATTGGTACCAAGTGACTGATCTGAAAACCTAATTAGCATTAGCTAATGTGCTGAGCCTTAGAAGTAAAGGACTAATTTTACCCAGTTAAATGTATTAAAAGACTCCAGAAGGTTTCTAAAGCTTGATGCCAATGTGGACATTTAAGGTGATATGTGCCATGTGACATCTATATTTTTCATCAGATGGGGCTACTCTGTCCAAATATAAGGCAACTCTAATTTAAGATCAGGGTAATGAAGAGTCAGACACAATGACTGAAGAACAATTTTAGATCAGAAAATATATTTATTTTAGGGTCTATTTTATACAGAGTGTAATAAACCCAAAATGATAATAGAAGTATCTTCAATATTCTGCTTCTGTTGATTTCCAATTACACCCTTGAGTTAATAGTATATGCAAATCCCCATAACTTTTTCAGGTGAACTAGACAGCAGTTTATCTATAAAAGACCCCAAGGGTCTCAGTGAACTGCCAGTTCAAGATGAGTCAAAAGTATAATATGGGAACCCAGAAATTTAATGTCATCTTGGGTTGCGTTGAGAGACGTCCATTATTAGGGAAGTAATAGAACCATCATATATTGCCCCCATTAGACCACATCTGGAATATTAGGTTCACTTCTGGCTACCACATTTTAGGAATGCTTTGTAAGCAGAAGAGCATTTAGTATAGGGTAACCAGAATGGTGGAGGGCCTTGAGCCCATGCCATATGAGGGTCATTTGAAGGAACCAAGAGCGTTTATTTAGCCTACAGAAGTAAAGACTTGGTTGGATATCATAGCAACTTTCAAGTGTTTAGAGGGCTGTCACGTGGAATGGGGAATAGAAATGTTCTTCATGGCCCCAAAGGACAGAACAATGGATGGAAATTTTAAGGAGGCAAATTTAGGCATAGGTAATGAAAAACTTCCTGACAGAACTATTCATAATTGGAATGGGCTGCCTTGAAAGACAGCATGTCCAGTCTACCTGAATGGAGGTACTCAAACAAAGACTGGATGACCTCTTCTATACTATTTCAAGCCTTAGTGGGGGGAGGCAGCATATAAATAAGATTTGATCCCTGTCCTCAAGTAGCTTATAATCTAGTAAAGGCAAATAAAAGATGTGTATGTATGGGGAGAGTGTGGGGAGTAATGTGCTCTTACATATACAAGATGGAAGCAACTAAATCACAGAATAGATTGTGATAAATGCTTAAGAAAATTATGACATTTTATACCTGGAAACATCATTTGTAGCCGAGGAATCAGGAAAGGCTTGAGGAAGGAGATGACATTTGATCTGGGTCTGGAAGGAAGAAATCTTGTTATAGAATCTATTTGTGTGTTCCAAGCATTTGCCATTTGTATTCTTCAAGAGGATAAGGCATTGGTTTAATTCCTTCTTCTATATTTTCTGCCTCTTCTCCAAAGCTCTCTAAAATTATAAAAGTGACTTATTGTCTATTAGCTATTGGTAACCTAGAAATCACAAAAAAATAGGCTCCTAAAAGATAATGCTACCAGCCCTGTGTGTATTTTTTACGCATAGTTGTTTGGGCAGAATTGCATCTGGGAAACTGAATAGTGTTTTCAAAGACCCCTAGATATTCCCTGACACAAATATCCATCCTTCAACACCAACATTCTTCTTGTGATTCTGTCAATCATAGAATGCCATGATCTCTTAAAAGTGTGGGGTTAACAAGTCCAGAGGATTGAAAAGGAATCATGCCACTTCCCTGCCAAAGAGGTGATTGACTTAAAATCCAGAAAGAATTATGCATTTTTGACTATGGATAATGTGAGGATTTGTTTTGTTGGATTATATGTGTTTCTTGTGAGGTTTTTTTTTTTACTGTTCAATGGGGAGCAAAAAGAAATATTTGCAAAACTAAACAAATTTTTAAAAAGAAAAGAAAAAAAAACTGTGGAGGGACCCAGAGGACAATGCTGAGGTATTTGGTAGGGGTGGGGGGATGTAAGGTGATCCACACAAAAGAAGTAGCATAAAAGACATTATCAAGTCTCTGGATGACCATAAAAACAGATGAGCTGGTCACGTAGCTTCAGTGAGTTGTAATGAACAGCCCTGGTGCTGAACTAGTGCACTCAGAATATATGAAAACAAAACAAACAAAAACCTTTAGCAAGGCCTCAAATGTGTTGGGTAGAACTTTTATGGAAGCTTTATCAAAGGTTATGAGCAAGAACTACACAGCATAAGAAGGCACACATGGATTGGATAAGATTGTGGATCCATCAGTGTATTTCTTTGGATTGCTAATGAAAAGCATAGATGGATTCCCATCTCTCTTTTACTGTACCTCCTTTACAGTCTACCTTGTTGGACCATGATCTAGACCTCCAAATTGCAGGTGTCGATGCAGTCCTGAACCTTCTTCTCTTATCCCTCTACCCTTTCTATCGTGGTGACTGCATCAGCTCACATGGGTTTACTTATCTCTATGTTGATGAATCACAGATCCCTTTTCTCTGGAGTTCCAGTCTTAGTGTTCTATCACCAGCTGCCTATTGGACATTTCCAACTGGATGCTCCTTAATTAGCTTAATCTTAATATCTTCAAAACAGAACTCTAAAGTTCCCCTCAAATCCACCTCCCTTCAAGTTTCTCTTTTTTTGTTAAGGGCACCACCAGCCTAATCCCCCTATCTCTCAGGTATCAATCCCAACTTCTGGTTCTTACTCATGTCTCCTATCCAATCAGTTGCTAAATCTTACTTATTCTGTTTCTATAATGTCTCGCACCTGTCCTCTTTTCTATATTTTGCCACCATTCTAGTTCAGGCTTGCTTTTATCATCACTCGTCTGGACTATTCTAATGGACTCCTAATTGATTTCTGTGTATTAAGTCTCTCCACCCACTCCAATTTATCCTTCATACAGATGCCAAAGTAATTTTCCTTGAGTTCATATCTGTTTACATTACTCCCTTATTTATAAACTCATGACCGCCTATTTATTGCATCCAAGGAAGAGTTTACCCACATGGATTTGGGAAGACTTCTGCCCAAGTCTAAGACCATCCTAAAAATATGACATGAGGTCTCAGCAGTCTCGTAGAAATTTTGTTGAACTCGCCCAGGGAGTGTGGCCATACTGTCCCTCATCCTAGTCCTTATCTCCTGAGCAAATGTATTTTGTCATACCTCTCTGCTTCCAAGCTTCTCATTCACAATCAGATTGAATTTGACAAATCTTCTGAAGGTTCCCCATGCACCATAACAAAGCCCAAGGCTGCTAACCAAAGTAAGGAAGGGATAACATAGTTCTTCCAAATTAAATTTGATTGATTCCTTTTTAAAACTCCAACAAACCTGAGAGGCCCTGGGTATTTTAGTGTACAAATTCTCATTAAGCTGAACATCCATAATTGTATCAGTCAAGGTTTGTTTTTCTTAGTATTCAGACTTGTCAGTGAACTGGAGTGCCCAAAAAGGTGGCAAAGGTATTTCCAACAAAGCTTTTTGGAAAGCTTAGTATGGCTATCTCAAGAAGGAGAGATGCTGTCTAGCTGCTAGTAGGGAGGGGCTGGCAGAGTTACTTTCTGTATAGCTATATTTGTAACTTAAATGCTATTGGTCAATAAAATAATCATTTCACTTTATCGCAACTAGGGGAAGTACCAATAGGCACTTCTCTTGTCCTTGAGAAACTCTTTTACTATATCAGACCAGTCCATTGCATGAGATATTTTGTATTAAGTTTAAATCTTACAACCGCTCCTGGTATAGAAACTGCAGTTTTGATTACCCCCATTTTATAGATGAATAAACTGGGCTCAGAAGGGAGTGAAGTAACATGCCCATAATTATACTAAATGTTAGAGGCAGAATTTAAACTTTAGCCTCTGCTGACTCTATGACTAGCCCGCTTTCATACTGCCTCTCAATAGAGGAGCACTAGTCAGTTCTGAACACAAAGTTAACTTTTTTCTTCCAAATTACAGAAACAGATTGGTCGCTGCAATGGCAAACCATTTGAATATGTGATTTATCCTAAGAAAAGTGAGGAATCATGTTTCGAATGAAAGTTTCAACTTTAGTCTTGGCACAGAGCCTGAGTTAGGGGGAAAGTGAAGTCCACACACATGGTAAGGACAGCACGAGTTTATCCTGCAAGGAGAACTCAGCTGCTTGTAGATACTATTAAGGTATAACTCTTATGTTTTCCCATGAAGCTTTAGGAGGGCACATGTGCAAGGGTGAAGGAGTATAGGGATAACTACTGAGCCATTTCAGATAAATTAACCCTTCTGATCAATGGGGTGACAGATGTCATGGCCAGATCACCCTCATCTCTGGTCTATGGGGCATGATTACAAGGACACCTGCTTCTCCCCCCAAGTCTCCCCAGGGACAGACCCAGATGGAGTACTCCAGAGAAAGTACGGTTCATTTATAGCAAGGGGAGGGGAGATTGGCCTCAGATGGTGCCTGGAGATTGGGGGCAGGGCATGTTGAATGAGGGGTGGGCCATGACCAGTTCTCAATACTTTACAGTATTACCTAGAGGCCCTAGGACATAACCTCCCAAGACTTGCCATAATATGGCCCTTCCTGTTTGCAAAGTCAGAAATATTTCATCTGGCTGAACCCAATATGACCAATTACTATTTATTTGTCTTCTTGCTTAACTAGAGTGAGTTGCAATTGGCACTTTATTTTTGTGAATCAAAGGGTCAAGACTGTTACTGTTGACATGTTTCCAGCTAAGTCACAGAACGGTAGAATTTTTTTTTTTTTAAAGTTAGTTCCCTAGTTCTATGGTTTGCCAAACTTCTGGGCAATCTGCTTCTTTTAAGAGTGATCTGTTCTTAGAATTCTGGCTTTACACTTAGGCTTGGCTTGTCTGCTGCTATAAAAATTAGCTGCTGATTATTGCTACTAAGCAAGTTTATTGGTGTAGGTAAGAAGCTGGAGAGAAGGTTTGGCAACATATCCTTCCTGGAGCTGTAACTAGACATTTTTTCCACCTTGAAGAAAAAAAAAGAAGAGATAGGAAAAGGACAGTGTTAGCAGTCTGACTGTGGGAGTAAGAAGAAAAGGCGGCCTGGTTCTTACTCATGAGCTTTAGGTATGAAGGCAAAGGGATGTCTCTGGGGGTGTACCATGTGGTAGAATAGACCAACAGACCACTCGAAGGTGAGGTGCTAGGATTGTGGTCTCTACAGGAGGTAGTTATGGATTTGATATCCTGGGACAAGGTCCTATTTTCCCCATGTTAGTTCTGATCCTTCTCTCCTCTCTCCTTTCTCCTTCTTTCCAACCTTTTTCTTTGAATCCTCTATCAGCTCAGCTTAATGCTACAATCTGAGGAAGAATAAATATTGCACAAATTCTGAGTATTATTAGAATAAAGTAGAGGTTTATCCAGAGGAATTTGCCACACTTTTGATTAATTCATTCCCAGCTAGGAAGCGGGAAGGATGATTGGTGCACTCCATTTGGTGAGTGATTAGATAGCAGAAGATGCAATCTCAGGACAATTTTTTTTTTGTTACTTTCTTAGACTGTTTACTTCTCCTTTTCATCGGATTTTGTCTACCTCAAGGTCAAACAGCTCACTGGTATTCCATTTAAGGGTAATAGGAAGATATTATAAACTATGTATACCTTGAATACTAGCATATGGGCACACAATGCATTCCCTGTTTACTAATGTATGATGTTTGGCTTTTCAAATGATTTCATTTAAAAATATTTATACAAAATCTATTTTAAAATACTTAAGTAAAATCCATTTTCTCAATGCACATGATATCTGATTGTCTGGAGTGGAGAGGATATGGTATGTAACTACAACATTAAGTTTTTAAATATATACTCATTCTAGTTAACAAATGAAAAAAGCAAAGTTACCATACTTCCAAAGAGAGAAATATAGCATGCTGTACTATGTAAACAGTGTTGGGAGTAATCTTAAGCTTTACGACCACAAAAAAATTTCTACTTAAAGTTTCGCATTGAAATGATAATGCTAAAGATATTTATTGGTAGACACACATATACCCCACATAGACCTGAGGTTGTTAAACTGGGATCCATGGATTGATTACAGGAGGTTCATGAAATTGGGAGAAATTGCATTTTTTATTTCAATATAATTGGTTTCCTTTGTTTATCCTATGCATTTTATTTTATGCTTTCAAGAATATTATTCTGATAAAGGTCCATAAATTTCACCAGACTATCAAAAGGGTCAATGAAACAAAGAAGGTTTAGAACTCCTGCTCTAGACTAACATTAGAGCCTCCCTCCCCCCCATACCAAACCTAACAAGGGGAAGGAGTCAGCCAGTGAATGATAACAAGCTACCCTAAGTTCTCTGATTAAAAGGACCAAGCAACTTGTCAGCATCTACTGGTGTTAACAGTAATAAGTGGTCATCTAGCTTCAAAGTGAGAGGAAACCCATCATCTTGTGAGGCAGCCTGCCCAACTTTTGGACATCTCTAGTTGTTAGGCAATTTCTCCATGACGTACCCAGTGTTACTGCCTGGCAAATACTAGGCATTTAATAAATTTATTGGAGTTTGTTGAATATGAGTTCTTATAAAAATCTTTTTATCTGTATGGCACCTTATACTTTTCAAAGTATAGATACAATCCCATTTGATCCTCACAACAATCCTGTTTGGTAACAGGGTAGTTATTATTGATTAGAAGTTCATAGAGTGACTTGCCCCAGGTTACACAGCTAATCAATAGTTGTAGAACAGATGTGGGGGAAAACAAAACAACAAACTTCAGTTCCAAAGAGAATGCTTTAAAGGGGCCCAGCAGGAAGAATGACTAGAAAGTAGAACACAGTTGGTCTGAAGAGGGCATCACCCATCAGACAAAGTCCTGAGGTTGCCGCCCCCTAGGAACTGCTGAATCAGAACTACAGTTTCTAGGAACATCATGGCTTGGTGAACATATTAGACTGTCACAGCAAGCTGTGTAATGGGATCTGAAGTTTGGAGACTCCTTAACTGTCATGCTAGATGTTTATAAACTTAGCTGTTGTTGTTTTTTAAATACATAAACACATCAACCAGGATTTCTTTCCAAGAGTCTAAGCAGAATGGAAATAGCCATGTCAGATTGAAATTAGGGATGGTAGAATTCTGCCACTTTTTTCAAGGCCATCAGGCCAGAGGCTGGTTTCCCCAGTGACTAGAGTGAAAGTTTTGGTTTCTCCAGGACGGGGCAGAGTACCTCCTGGTTTCTGCTCTCAAATCCAAGGAAGATATAATATTAAGAAAGGATTAGTTATTTTTTGTGTTTCCTATTTACTAAACCATGTAGCATGGTTTGCATTAAGAAAAGACTCTCTAAATAGCGTGGAAGGCATTTAAAACAATGCCCCGACTTTTATGAAATTGGACCCTGTGGCTACAGGTCCTCAAGTTGCTTATGAGAGCCATATTGTAAAATGATCCTTCACTTGCCTAGATCTTAATGGTGAACTAAGTTGAATCTGAATTTTAAAAAATGGTACAATATACTATGTGGAGAATGAACTTTTCTTTGTAACTTCATATAAAAGGAAATTATGATGACTAAAAGTCATGTTGGAATGGGTGTGGCAAAATATTATCCATCTTAGACCACAGTTTCATGGAGCTACTTTAGTGATAATATAACACCCGTTCTCTTTTCCTGTCTGACTCTGTCCCTGCTTGTCTCTGCCTCTTTGTCTTCTGTCTCTTTGTCTCTGTCCTTCCCTCTGTTTTTCTGTCCTCATCCCCTCTCTTCTCTCTCTCTCTTTCTGTTATTCCCCTCACTTTTTTTGAAGCTTTCTTTGTTTTTACTCCCACATCATATTCATTTTTTGGATTTATTCCTCCCCCCAATACTATCCACTTGGCCTTCCCCTTGTGACAAAGAGAATTATTTTATAAGTCCAGCAATACCACTAGACAACATCTATTAACTTGGTACTCTCTCACTGCTTTATAGACATGATACAAAGAGTGCTCACTGATACAATGGAGGCAAAGATGGAGGGGTTGTACCTTGACAATAATTGCTGTGAAAACCACACCAGAGTTTCTGGGCTGTGAGCCAGCAAGATTCTTTGGTAGAAGTTCAGGTCAATTCAATATGCATTTATTGGGTGTTGCCCTTTGTTCTTGAAGAGGACCAAAATGACACCCCCATGTTACAGTGGTCACAAGTTACAGCGTGACTGACTATGGCTGATCAGACCAATGCAAGCCCAGAATGTTCTACCGTGGGTTGGGCACAAATAGTCCGTATGAATATTTGGGGTGGATTCTCTAAATTTGCACATCTCACCTTTCTTTTGAGCTACTTCAATTCTGCTTTGCTCAAAGAGCATAGCACCTTCTATAATGAGGGCATGCCATGCTGGGTGGTCCTGTGCCAGTCTCCCATGTCATGCAATCAATTACCAAGTTCTGAAGAGAGACCTCGAGAGTGTCCTTGTGTTACTTTTTCTGGTCACCATGTAAGCATTTGCCCTGTGTGAGTTCTCTATAAAATAGTCGTTTTGGCAATGTATGTTTGGTATTTGAACAACATTGGCCAACCCATCAGAGTTGCACTTTCTACCATAGAGTTTGAATGCTTGGTGATTTAGTTTAAGAAAGGACCTCAGGGGGCAGCCAGGTAGCACAGCGAGTAAGAGCACTGGCTCCACTGTCAGGATGACTTGTGGATCAAATCCGAGCTCAGACACTTAGCACCCACCCAGAAACACCTGGCCGTGTAACCTTGATCAAGTTACTTAACCCCAATTGCTTAGGGGCGGCCAGGTGGCTCAGCAAGTAAGAGCATCAGCTCCAGTGTCGGGATGACCTGGGTTCAAATCCAGGCTCAGATACTTAGCACCACACCCAGAAATAACTGGCCGTGTAACCTTGAGCAAGTTACTTAACCCCGATTGCTTTAAAAAAAAAAAAGAAAGGACCTCAGTGTCTGGTATCTTATCATGCCAGGTCATCTTCAGAATCTTTCTAAGACAATTTAAAATGGAAGCATTTTATAGGCATACAATGAAGTCAGCCCAAAGGCTCTGTAGACCTTCAGTTTGGTAGTCATTCTACTATCTCTTCTCTCCCATACTTTCCTTTGGATTCTCCCAAACGCTGAGCTAGCTCTGGAAATGTATGTGTCAACCTCATCATCAATGTGCACATCCCTGGAAAGTATATTGCCAAGATAAGCAAGCTTATTTGCATTCAAAACCTCTCCATTTGCTATGACTGATGGTTCCACATATGGATGGTGTGGTACTTGCTGGTGGAGAACCTGTATTTTGTTGGTATTAATTGTTAGACCAAAATTAACACAAGCAGCAGAGAACTGATCCATGCTTTGTTGAATCTCAGCTTCAGAGGCTGCATTAAATGCACAATCATCCACAAACAAAAAATCATGCACCAACACTCCCTTCACTTTGGTCTTGACTTTTAGCCTTTTTAAAATGAAGAATTTACCGTCAGTGCAGTAACTGACCTTGATGCCATGTTCATCTACCTACAAAGCACTGTGCCAAGACAAAACCAAAAAACACTCTCTGCCTTCAAAGAAAGAAGAAAAGAGGGCATGACCTCCATTCAAATCTGGTAAAAAAAAAGTATGTCAGAGATTTTAAATAAAATTAATAGTAGCTGTTACTATGTATATCTTTTAGCCTATCTTCTACTTGACTATTTGTATTTAATTCTAGAGATCCTCAACCAGTCACTGAAGATCCTCCATAGTCTGGCTATCATATACCTTTCCAGTCAACTACTCCACTTCACACACCTCTCCATTTCAATTAAATGGTCTGCTAACTGTTCCCAATACATAGCATTTACATGCATTATTTTATTTAATTCAACAAATATTTATTAACCTTTTTAATACCTATAATAGACCTGGGGAAAAATGAAGTTTAGATAAGACACAGCTTCTGCTCTTCTCATAATAACTTTTTGAGGCAGACAGCTTAGACTCATTTTATAGTTGAGGAAAATAAAGCACAGAGAGGTCTACAGAAAGCCACACAGCTAAAGTGGCAGAGCTAGTATTTGTACCCAGGTCTCTTTCAAAATGTAGTGGATTTTCTGCTTTAACTGGGATTCTTTTTTGTTTTTGCTTTTTGGAGGGGGGAAGGCAGGGCAATTGAGGTTAAGTAACTTTCCCAAGGTCACATGGCTAGTAAGTGTTAAGTGTCTGAGGTCAGATTTGAACTCAGGTCCTCCTGACTCCAGGGTCGATGCTCTATTCACTGCATCACCTCGTTTCCCCTGTAACTGGGATTCTTAACCTTTGTTGTGTCATGGAACTCCTTCCAGTCTGGTGAAGCCTATGTACTCTTTCTCAGAATAATGTTTGTTTGTTTATTTTTAATTCATAAAGGAAATGCTAAACTTCAGGTACAGATTAGTGAAAATAAAGATGTGTCTTTTTTCCCTTTCAAGTTAATAGACCTTAAATTTTCTGTCACCAGCAAAAAGTTCCATGGAATGGGAGAGTCTCTAACAGTCCCTTAAAATTTGTCATTTGTATTGAGCATTATAGCAGGTAAGCAAATGAAACCAGGAGTACCAAGAGACCCAGGAAGCTAGAATTTGTCCAGTATTGTCCAGTAAGAGTGCGCCCCCATAACAAATAGCCAAGGCTAAATGGGCACAATAAAATACTTAGATTAATCCAAGGTTCTACCCAGAACCCATGGAAAACTATGTGGTTGGAAAGGCAAGAAATGTTTTGTACTGTTATCTTTTCATTTGCATGTCCTGCATCCCAGTCTGTTGAGGCTTCTTTGGGATTTAAGACTTTCATAAAAGAGGTCAAAAGGCCTGTGATGCTAAAAGAATTGACTTTCAGTGTGGGCACATTTTAACACGCCCAAGGGAAAGTACAGAGAGCATAACTCAAGACATCCTGGGATGAGGGAGCCAGGACATGCTAAAGGATTGGTTCAGGGCCAAAAATACATCCAGGCCTTAGTCACCAGAGAGACAAGACAAGGCTATAAACAGGTTTCAGTCATTGGAAAAGGGGAGTAGGATGGGGAAGGAAGGGGTTTTTAATGACTAGGTATCAGATGCACTGAATTTGGGGCTCTAGCAAGGGGAAGAAGTAGGCAAATAATACTATTAGGAGCTGCTTGATATTTCCAGGTTTCACCAAGCCTTCATCACTTTACATAATGTTAGGATACCTGGTTTCTGTCTTTCAAACTTCAGGGCTGCTTCCTGGCTGCAAGCAATGACCAAGGGTTTTAGAGGAAGGGGCAGAGTCTCACATGTGTGTATATGACTTCCTCCCCCCGCCACCTGATTTCACAAGAATGGAAATTCTGGGGAGTAGCCAGGGGAGGGTCCCACTGTCAATTATGGGACATGGAGGTTTCCATTCTGAAAGGTACCACATATGGAGGATTTGAGAAGAAAGGGTAGAATGTACTGTATTTCACTGCATAATCATAGCAGGTTTTATGACAATTTTTTTTTTTTGCCAAAAAGTGGGCTGAGACTATTATGTGAAGCTTTAAAAAATTGTGCTGGTATTACTTAAAAAAATCATTTATTACTAAACTATCTTTGCAAGATTAGGATGCATGGAATACTCATGAATATACACTAAAATAGAATACTGACAATGGGTGTGTACTGAGATTTCCAGGCTTGCAGTGTGTGAGAAATAAATGTGTATCCACATGACACTGGTGAATACATTGCTGCTCTGTTTACCTTTTAAGCAGTGTAAGGAACAGAATTATACTGTAAGTCAATTATGCGATGAAAGGTTATAAACCAGTTCTTGGGCTGAAAAAACAGGTGTGATGGTTATGTGGTGGTGACAACTGTGCAGTTAATACTGTCTTAGGCAGTAAGAGATGACATGCCTAGAGCAGAAGCTATTTTTTTTCTTCTTGGAGGGCAATTCAATTGGGGTTAAGTGACTTGCCCAAGGTCAACACAGCTATTTTTTGTGTTAAGTGTTTGAGGCCGGATCCTAACCCAAGTTCTCCTGACACCAGGGCTGGTGCTCTATTCACTGCACCACCTAGCTACCCCAAGAGCAGAAGCTTTTTGCAAACAAGTCATAAAGAGAGGGCCCCTCAAAACCAGAGGATTTTTTTTGTTATGCAATATCCTGTCTTCTCAAGTAAATTACAAGTTCCTGAGGGCAGGTACCATATTTTATGCCTTTTCATGTTGCACATATTAGGTATAATAAATTCTTACTGATGGATTGATTGATTACTACTCCTGGCCTTGACTTTCCCTACAGGTGAAATAGATTTAGATAGGACAAGTTAAAATGGCATCAGTGGTAGACTAAAACCAGAAATATGGAATTATAGAACTGGATATGAACCCCCTCATTTTACAGGGGGCTGAGGCCAGGAAAGGTTGAGTCACTTATCTAAGGCAACATAGCCTATTCTGGTTAGGCTAGTCCTAACAAACTAGAAGTGTAACTCAGATCTCTTGCTTCTTAGTCTAGTAGTTCTTTCCTCTATACCCACTCTCTTGTCTATTGCCTGAAATTTTCACCATCACAGCTTCAGTTCTTTGAGTTAAAGCATTCATTCTCTATGTTGTGCTTTTACTCAATGAAATGATTTCTAATGGAGTCTTATTTTTATTTTTAAAAATTTGATAGTATTTTCCCCAATTACATGTAAAGATAGTTTCAGCATTCATTTTTGTGAAATTTTGAGTTCCAAATTTTTCTCCTTCCTTCCCCTCCTCCCTCACCAAACAGCAAACAATCTGATATAGGCTATATGTGTACAATCATATCAAACATATTTCCACATTAGTCATGCTGTGAAAGAATCAGAACAAAAGGGAAAAACCACAAGAAAGAAAAAAACAAAACAAAAAAGTAAAAATAATATGCTGTGATCTGCATTCAGACTCCATCCATAATTCTTTCTGTGAAAGGAGTTAGCATTTTCCATCATGATTCTTTTGGAATTATCTTGAATCATTGTATTGCTGAGAACTAAGTCTATTATAGTTAATCATCTCACAATGTTACTGTTGCTGTGTACAATGTTCTTCTGGTTTTGCTTAATTTACTCAGCATCAGTTCATGTAAGTCTTTCTAGGTTTTTTTTCTGAAATCTGCCTGCTCATCATTTCTTTATAGCACAATAATATTCCATTATATTCATGTATCACAACTTGTTCAGTGGAGTCTTCTTTTTAGAGGCAAATAGGAGAGAGTCTTACATTATCACTTAATATGTGGATTGGCTTACTAAGAATTAGTTTATCAAATAAGTTAGTTACTTCTATATGTATTGAGGAAAGAAAAGACACAGGACATATGAATTTTGATTGGGAGGGCAAGAAAGTCATAGGACCATACATAGATTTAGAGCTAGAAGGGACTTGAAAGGTCATGGAGTCAAACACCCTCATTTCATAGAGGAAGAATCAGAATTTCTAGAGTGTTGTGTGTTAGGGCTCCTGGTACACTTGGGGGACAGTGTGAGAAAAGAGGAGGTGATATAGAGAAGGGCAGAAAGGAATTCAGAAAGGAGAAATGGCAAGTTTAGATCGACTTTAGGAATTTTGCCTGGGCAGAGAATATCCCAGAAACACCATCACCATCACCTATTCTCCCATTTTATCTCTTCCTGGTTTGAATTAGCACATCATTATTCACTCTAAGCAGGGCTTATTTAGATATTTCTTCTTTGCTAGTGACACTATCTCTGACTCTCTGGCTTCTTGTCCAGTTATCCCTTCGACATCATAGGGGTTAGGGATGTGATGCAATCTGGAAAAGCCCCGTAATATTTTTTGGCCCTCCCTTCATATCAGAGAAGTCTGAATTTTTTCTTTTTCAGGGTGTTTACAGTACCTTATTGTAAAATTTGGTTAAAGTATTTGGTCATAGGCTATGTGTAGATCATTGTTAAGTAAAAATACTTTTTTTTTTTGCATTGTCTGCTGTCCTTCACATGTCATCTGTGACTTCCACAAAATCCCCCCCAAATTGCCATTTCATTTCTTATGCTGACCCATGAATAATAAAACCTAGATGGGGAAAGTCTCAGTGTGAAAGGGATAACTGTATTCTAAATCCCATTTTTTTTCTGCCCTAACTTATTCCTCTGAAACATGACATCATATACATATGTGTGTGTATATATGTATGTACCTAGGCACACATATATTAATTATAATTTCTTGATCTTTGTGATTTGATATAATTTCCTAGAAATCAACAGTTAGCCTTTCTAACCTATAATATCTGCCAACATACCTCCCACCCCCCAAAATATCTTCACTTGACTCCCATTTCTGGCCTCATCCTCTGGCTGTCTCCATCCTTAAGTCACGGTCCTGCTTTTGAAGAATGAATCAGTGGGTACAAAAGCATTTTTTAAACACTATGTGCCAGGCACTAATCATTTGGATCATCCCTTTGGAGTAGTATCTTTCATCTCTGAAGATCTGTTGAAAGTAGACAAATTTTGGATCGTAAAAAATCAGATGGTGACATTGGGATTCTGTGTGTTTCACTCTTTTGGAATTCACCCTTTTGATCCTCCTCCCCGTCAAATAAAATAATGTTGCAAAGCATTTTGTAAACCCTAAAGGACTATGCAAATACCAGCTGTTGTTACTGCTTGTTGATGGTTATTATTATCCTCCAAGCACAGTTTCACTTATAGGAAAATTCATATTCAAGTTCAGTACAAAGGTTTAAAATTATTCCCCTCAAAGAAAACCTTTGAGGAAGATAATTATCACCCCCATTTTACAGATGGGAAAACTGAAGCTCAGTTCCCTGAGGGTTTCTGGGGAAATCAGAGACTTAATCACTTTTTAATACGGGGTGAGAGGCTGAGGCAGTATCTGAGAGTCTAATTCCTAAGCTATCCTTTCCCAGGTCCCACAGCCCCTGTTTTTAAAAGTGTAGCTCATATGGATTTCGTATGTCCTCTAGCAGTGTGCTAGAAGGATCAGTCTCTCACAGAGAGCAGACAGGAATTTAATCTCTTAATAATTCCACCCAGGGCTTCGGCAGAGTATAGTGTTTCTATGTTGGTCGCTTGCCTGATAAAGGTCAAGATGAGCTGAGACCACCAAGCCCATTTCAGGGAAGATATTAGATCTCCCTGAGATCGGTCTCTCAAAAGTGAGTTATTAGTGTTTTGTTTACTATGCCCTCTGGCTTCCTCCTTAATTAGGTGGAACTGATAAGCTTGATAAATTCTGAACTATTGCTTTCTCTTTGCCAATAACAAAAGATTACCAGGCTTGGGATGTTAGTTATTTTTACGGGAACCATTAAACTTGTGTGAAGATGCAGTTTTCCTTCCAATAGACTATTTGTATGTCAGGAAAAGAAAGACTTTTTTTTTTAAACCTGGGTCCTAATCCTACCTCTATCCCTGTCTATCTCTGTGACCTTGACATCTCCCTGGTCCCCACTTCATTCATTTGTAAAATGAGTTTGTTCCAACCCCAAATTTAAGATCTTATGATCCTATTTAATTCATTAAAATGACATGTTGGCTAATTTATGAAAATCCAGATTTCACCTCTGAATCTCCCTTCTTTCTATCCCTACTTTTTCTCTAGGTTTCTAAGATTCCCCTTTCTACTAGACTGAACACAGCATTATAAAGGAACTAACATACTTTTTTTCTCCTCAGGTTTGATTAGCATATCTTTTGTTCCATGATGTAGAAGTGAGTGAGGGGTAAGGTTCAGATGTCAGTCAATAATCTACAATCTAACCTATAATATAATAGTTAGCATTTGCATAGTGCTTTAAAAACTTGCAAAGCAATTTATCTATCTATCATCTATCTGTCTTCTTATTTGATCTTCATAATAACCCTGTAGCCCAGTGAGGTAAGTGCTATTGTTATACCCATTTTACAGGGGAGGAAACTGAGGATTTCAGAATGACTTTCCCATGGACACACACTTATTAAGTGCCTAAGGCAGGATTTAAACTCAAGTCTTGGTGACTCCGAGTCAGATACTCTATTCATTGTGACACCTATCTATTTCATTTTCTGTTGACCTTCTTAACCAGCACTTTCCCAAGCAAGTCTGGAAAAGTTCAAGAGCATTGTGAAAACATGCAAGTGTGCATTTATAAAGCAATATTTCTATAGAACATATCAGGACTGAACTTCTTTCTTCTCTATATCACATCTTCATATCTAGATCAGGTCATATTCTCCCTTGAAGTCGGATTTGATGACTTATCAATCACCCTGTCTGCCATACAATAGGGTTTTGAAGAGAGGCATACTGGTACCAAGTGATAATGATATTCAGGACTTCATACTTGTGCTAGCTATAATTAAAAAAAAGTCATATTGATATTTTTTGGGGGAACAACACTGCCATTTACTTTTATATTGCTCATATTAAACCCTCCCTTGTAACACATAAAAACAATTCAGCAAAACTGAATGATGAAGCAACTTCATCCGACAGAACATGCAACATTCTGTACAGGTATTCTTCCATTTCAACACTGAGAAGAAGGGGATCTGTTTCATTATCTGTTCATGTTAGTCATTGTAGTTAATCTGAGTTTAACTGCCTTTTAATGTTTTTATTTGCATAATTATAGTCTTTTTGAATAGTTCTTGCTTTTCTCTGCATCAGTTCTTATCTTCTCATATTTCTCTGAATTATTCACACCCAAAATTTCTTTCAGTTTGAAAATATTCCATTACATTCCAAGGCCTCAATTTGTTCAGTCAAATGGATAGGCACTTTTTTTTTCCATATAGAAGAGCTACCTCAGAAAGTGATGCTTATGAATATTTTGGTGTTCATAGTACCCTTATTTCTGACTTTAACCTTCTTGGAGTATGTGCCTAATAGTGGACTCTATGCTATTATGATCCTTTCATATTTGGGTCATGCCATGCAATAAACCTTTTTTCCCCCCCTTCCTTTTTTTTTTTTTTTAAAGCAATCAGGGTTAAGTAACTTGCTCAAGGTTACACAGCCAGTTATTTCTGGGTGTGGTGCTAAGTATCAGAGCCCGGATTAGATTCCAGGTCATCCCAACACTGGGGCCCGGTGCTCTTACTTGCTGAGCCACCTGGCTGCCCCTAAGCAATTGGGGTTAAGTAACTTGCTCAAGGTTACACCACCAGTTGTTTCTGGGTGAGTGCTAAGTGTCTGAGCCCGGATTCAATCCCCAGGTTATCCTGACCCTGGGGCCTGTGCTACCTGGCTTCCCCTTCCTTTTTAAAAAATAGCTTCAGGGTTCTGTCTAGAGACATGGAAGACCAGATTAACTCCTTCTTCTGGTCCCTTTCCAGTAATTCCAGAAAGGTTGCTGCCTCTGGCCTAGTCATGAAGTAAGTCCAGCTGGCCAAGACTGGGGCTTCTGATACTAATTTGATTGCACAATTGAATGGCCTATATCGGAGACAACATCTGCTTTGAATATGCTAAATATACATTGGTCTTTCAGGTACTGGGGAGGAAATGTCAGCTTGGGAACTGGCTAGAAGCTCCAGCTGGAAGTGATAGCTGCTCAGTGTGTTCAATATATGTGAAGGCACAAGAGTGCTTGTCTGGGTTGTTGTATAGGTGATTCTGTCCAAGGATAATTTGGGCTCAATGAAATCCTTTCTAATGCAAAGATTCTGTGATTCTCAGTCAAGTCTGCAGGGGGTCACATGGATTATCCTCTTTTTGATCAGAGTACTACAGATTTAGAGCTGGAAGGGTCCTTGGAGGCTATTGAATCTATCCCCTCCCCCCTTCATTTTACAGAAAAGGAAACTGAGGTCCAAAAAACACCTGTGGTCACACAGTAATTTAAAATCAGCTCTTCTAACTCTAAATCCAGTCTGCTTTTCATTTGGTCTTTCTATAAAAGGTATATTTTTCTGAGCCAAGTTTCTAAAATCTTAAACTAGGGGTTATTCAGGGAACTCCACAACAATCTTCTGTCTCTGACTTCATGGCTATATTGTAGGTCTAAGAGATTTCTATTCCCTGTCCAGAAGGTGATTCTGGGACTGCAGAACCTGGGGCTGCTCTTGAGGAAACTCCTAATGTTGCCATTGTCCAGGCAATCTCCTTTCTCAATCTAGATCACATTCCAGGATCATACTGCCTAGGAAGGAAGGAAGGAAGGAAAGCTGTGTTGCTTAATTGGATGTTTGGTGCCTAGTGGGCATTCTTTCTTTCTTTCTTTCTTTCTTTCTTTCTTTCTTTCTTTCTTTCTTTCTTTCTTTCTTTCTTTCTTTCTTTCTTTCTTTCTTTCTTTCTT
>NW_027185887.1:15512916-15518751 GCF_028583685.1 Petaurus breviceps papuanus | reverse complement strand
CTTTCTTTCTTTCTTTCTTTCTTTCTTTCTTTCTTTCTTTCTTTCTTCCTTCCTTCCTTCCTCTTTTCTTTCTTTTCTTTCCACATAGAGTATCAAACCCTCACCTGTCCTTTTCTGCCCATAGGGAATGTAAACTTTAATCTCTGAAATTTTTTTTGTTTGCTTTGTTTTTTTTCTCTCAAAGACCAACCTTAACCCCAAATCACTCTCGTCCCAAACCAAGTCCTACTTGGTCACTGTCTGGGCCCTGATTGGCTCAGAATAAATGTAAATAACAGTTATTTCTGTTTTGGCCAGAAACCCTGAGGATCTTCCCCTCCCGGATCTATTTTTTTTAATGGCCATTCTTTGCTTCATTTTTAAATTAAACCTTAAATCACTAAATCAGTCAAACTGAGACCTGTTAAAGACCTTAGCTTGAAAAGGCCAAGGTCCCCCACTGCATCCTGGGCCATCTACAGTCATCCTGATCCATATCTGGCCACTGGAGCCAGATGACTCCAGAGGAGAAAGTAAGACTAGTGATGTTGCAGAACCCTCCCTCCCTCACTTAAATCCGATTCATTTGCATCTCATGGCATCACCTCCTTGATGGCATGGTCCTCTTCGAGAATGAAGGACAAATAGCAGCAGCTTTGTATCTTAAGGTTCAGAGCAATGGATCTTCAGGGTACTTTATGGCATTTCAGAATGCAGTGCTGGGGATCCTCTGGGCCACTACTCCCCAGGACTTCCCTTGTCTCTACCGGGACACTTTCTGATAATTCTGAAGCTTTCTCACCTCCCCAAGGCTTTCTCAGGTTGCCCTTCATTCTTGTTACCTCAGGACACAGAGCCTTACAAGCTATCTGCGTCTCTGGCCCATCACTGGTCATATTGGTTGGCCTATTTGCCTATGCTGGTGCTGGCTTTGCTGATAGCCCCCTTTCCCTCCACCAGTGCATTTCTGGTTGACTTTTTGTACAGTTCTGGGGTAGAAGGTTACCATCTGTCTGCACTGGTTAGATCATATCTGGAGTATAAGTGACTCATTTTGAGAAAAAGTTTGCAAAGCCTGAGAGTGTCTAATGGAGGGCAATCAGGATGGTGAGAAGCAGTGGGTGGAAGCTGCAGAGAGACAAATTTCAGCTTATATAAAGGAAAAATCTTCTTAGCAGTCAGAGCTGTCCAAAAGTAGAAGTGTCTGCTTGGGTTGGTGCCGAGTTTCCCATTACAGAGTACATAAGGGGTGGGTGGAGGATGATTTGCCAGGGATGATATGGAAGGGAATCTTGCTTAAGTATGGGTTGGATTAAAAAGCTTCCCAGATACTGTCCAACTCCATGATTCTATTGTGTTTACTAAAAGTAGGAAAAAGTATTACTAAAAAAGGTTTTAGCCTCCTATCTTTATACATAGAAAGTCCTGCGACCAAAAAGATATATTCTAGGAGCTAGCTTGAGAAAATAATGTCAAAGATCATCCCTGTTAATGTTTATATCATATGTCTGAGTCCACCAGGGTCAGAATATTCCACTGGTTCCAGGCCATTTGGCAGACAAAGGCATGGAGGAGAGGCACATGGAAGGAATGATGGAAGAAAAGAGTGAAGAGGATGTGTGGGAAGGATCATGATAGAAACATTAATAAATGAGCCTTTCTGTGTCCAGTTTCCTTTCTCTTACTGTCTCTTAAAAATTGCTGCATAGGACTAACACTTACTATAGAGTCAACTCATGATTTGTAGAAAGTGGCATAGCTGACCAATAACACTTAATCTTTTAAGTAATTGATGACCATGGAACAAATAAAATTCCAATATCTATCTTCTGCAGAGATTACTTGGAACATATCCCCAGAATTCTTTATGTGACACTGAGATACTTTGACCATTCTGTGTTTTGCAAATAGATTTTAGTGAAGTCAGGATATTTTTAGTACCAGAGGAAACTATGTCTGGTGGCTCATTGTTGGTCCACTTGGATTCAGAGCATGTCAGAGATAAGAAATTGCTGTGTGGGTAATGACTTTAATCTAGTCATTCTGTGATACTTTAGAAGCCCTTCTTGGTTAGGCTAGAAAAAGTATGTTGTAGGAAGCAAATGTAGCTGGCCTTCTTCTAAGACTGCATAACCAGGATAATATAAATATGAAAGCACAAGATCAAGTTCAAATTGACATCATTTTCAATTAATGCAAGGATACAAACTGAGCCAAGGAGATGGTTTCTTTTACATTTTATGAAAGTGCAACCAAATCAAAAGTACCAAACTCTGGGGAAATGAATGTTTTTACATTTATCATCACTCTACATGAGATGAGGTATCAGAGGATTTCAGTCAAGAAAAAGACAGGAATTTAAGAATAACTTGAAGGACCAAGCAAAATTTTGCATCAACTGATGTGCCTGGTCCATCTAGTCCCTCCTACATGCTGCACACATACATTGATCAGAGCAATTTAAAGTAGTTTATCTATGAATGTTTCAACCCTGTCCCATGCCATAGTGCTGATCTGGTTTGTTAGTAATGTGGTGAGATTATTGACAGAAATACCTTGACCTTTCTGAACCTGGGTTTCCTCACTGTAAAAGAAAAAATCAGATTAAATGAGTATTAATGTCTATTCTGCTTTGACATTCTATGATTCCAATATTACCCGGAAGATAAAGGTTAACATAAAAAGCAGAGAGGACATTTTCCATGAAATCTGTAGTACTGAACCAGGATTATAGTAGCAGCATATGGTGGACTATCAGATCATTTGGAAAGAGGTCAGCTGAAAGTTATTCTAGTAATGTTTGGTTGTTGTGCCCATGTGAGCTGGAGGTAATAATCGGGGTGCCTCCCTCTTTAGATGAGGATAACAGATCCAGACTTGAAAGGGACCTCAAAGGTCATCTAATCCAGCCCTCACATTTTACCAATGATCTCTTGACTGAAATCCTCTGATACCTCATCTCATGTAGAGACTCCATGTTGACTTATGAGTCAATCATTGAAGAAAGTACATTGCTAACCACAGTGTGACATAATGTGAAATTTGCCCACTCAGCACTATCTACATATACATATGTATGTGTATGTATACATATACACATGTATGTGTATGTATACATATACACATGTATGTGTATGTATACATATACATATATAGACACACGTGTGTGTAAGACTCATGGAAACCATTGATTATATTCTGTTTTTGTAGAGGGAGTACCCAGTCTGCTCAGAGGACTTTTGAAATATTGAAATTATCTCTGTTGTAAATACTGCATCACAACGTCCTTTTTGCTAGTTGTTAGTTCTTTATTGGACTGGGTTTTCCAGTGATAGTTAAAGAAATCCCCTTTCTCTGTTGTTGAGGAATACACCAACTACTATAGGTCATGTAACAAGTGATTTGGTAACTTAGCTTGCATATTAGCCTGTGTGTGTCCAGAATACAAATAATCTTAAATCCCATTTGTCAGCCTTCTTGAATCATGGTCCTTTAGCCTTTGATTCCAGAAGGTATTATTAAATGAGAAGGTTGATTTCAGGAAAAAACCTGGAAAGACACAAACTGATACAGAGTGCCAAAGGACTCCTGATGAGAAAAGGCTATACACCTTCAAAGAAAATGCTGGTGGAGTCTGAATGCACTTTTTTCACTTTCTTTTTTATGAATTTTTTTCTGTATCTTTTACAACATAACTAGTATGGAAATATGTTTTGCATGATTGCACATGTATAACCTTTATCAAATTGCTTACTGTCTCAGTTAGAGGAAAAGGGGAGGAGGAAGAGAAATTGGAACTCAATTTAAAAAAAAAATTAATGTTAATGTTAAAAATTGCCTTTATGTAAAATTGGGAAAAAAATAAAATTTTTTTTTACAAAAGAGGTGTGTTGTCAAAGATGCAGCTTTAACTGACCTTTTGAGGTAGTCATAAATACTTAACCCTTTTGTTGCCTCTGTGCCCAGGATCTTAGGCAACTTGTTGTATTAGCCTGGTACACAAGTCTTCTTGGGACAAGTGCAACACAGAGGAACATTGCAAAATACAGAGTAAGTCACCTAACAACAAAAGACAATAGAGTCACACTGTTCTGACCTTCTACATAAGGAGATCACTTTGGTAGCTGAATGAAGATGGACTGGATTGAGAAGAGACTTCTGATAAGGAAATCAACTATTGTAGTAGTCCAAATATGAAGTGATGGGGGCATGGACTAGGGTGGTGGCAGTGTCAGAGGAGAGACTGCAATCCAGACTCCTTTAATATGTCCCAGAAAACTCTTCATCATGGAAGATTATTTCAGCCCTGGAACTGACACATTGAAAGGACCTTTAGCTCTTGGTCACTCTGTCTGATTAAATGACTTCTCCCAATACTTCTATTCAGGGAGAATTTCCAGACCAGTCATGCCTTCATTTCTCACCAGGCTGCAAATGAGACTCTTCTATCATGCCCCTACACCAAGTTTCTCCCTCCCCTTTCAACTTCCTTTTTTATATTGTCTTCCCCTATTAGAATATAAGTTCCTCAAGGCCAGGGACCATTTTTCTTTTTGCTTGTATTTGTATTCCCAGCACATAGTAAGCAATTAATAAATGCTTGTTGACTAACTGGTTGTGAGTGTAGAATTGATAGGAGCTGGATATAGGGTGTTAGACTGAAGAGTCAAAGAGGACTTGTAGGTTGTGAGTGTGGATAACTAAGAGAATGGTGGTGCCTTTGAAAGTAATAGGGAAGTTTGGAAGAGGGGAAAGTTTTCAGGTAAAAGATAATGAGTTACCACTACAAGGCAAATACCCCCAAAGAAATCAAAGGAAGAGGAAAAGGACCCACGTGTATAAAAGATTTACAACAGCATCTTTTGTTGGAGCAAAGAACTAGACACTAGGTAGGTGACCATCAAGTGGGAAATAAACAATTGATCTGATAATGGTTTGTAAAGAGAAGAATGGAAGGCCATCATTACATGGTAAGAAATGAAGGATCCAATTCAGAGAAACCTGCGAAGACCTGAATAAACTGATTTAGAGTGAAATAAGTAGAATCAGAGAACAATTTGTGCAATGATTATGAAGCCATAATGGAAAACTGTGAAAGATTTAGGAACACTGATCAGTGCAATGGCCACCCAAGAAAGAAGATGGATGATGAATCATAATTTCCACTTTGTGACAGTGAAGGGAAGGACTAGAGGTGCTGAAGAAGGTATATATATCCAGGCCCAGTCATTGTGTGGATTAGTTTTTTTGACTAACCTTATTAGTTACAAGAGAGCGATTTTATGTGTGTGGGGGAGGGGAGCGTTTGGAGTGAGAAAGGGGCATTAATAATAATTATGCCCCAAAAAAGAAGAAAAGATAGAGAAGGGCATCAATGTAATTTTTAAAATGCACAGAAGTTAGGAGGAAGATACAGACATGCAGTGCAGTTTTGTAGCCACAGTTAAATTTATTATATATTTTAAGACACAAGTTGCATGTAGCAGAAGTTTGTTGTTTCATTATGAATCCTCTTTTTTTCTTCTTAATTACATATAAAATGATCATATATGTTGGTATTTGCAAAGTTCACAATTAAAAAAAAGCAGGTTGTACAATAAATTACAGCTAAATTACTCTCATACTCAAAGACTGAGGGTTGCACTCATTATGAAGAGTTCAGTTTACTTTTCACCACATATTTACCTCTGAACCTACTAAGCCTCCCTCTGTCTCTCTGCCTAGATCTTCTTCCTTTTATCTTTTTCTCTCTCCCTCTTTCCTTTTTCCTTTCTTCTTCTCCTCCTCCTCCTCCTCCTTCTTCTTCTCTTCTTCTTCTTCTTCTTCTTCTTCTTCTTCTTCTTCTTCTTCTTCTTC
>NW_027185887.1:15393090-15512906 GCF_028583685.1 Petaurus breviceps papuanus | reverse complement strand
TCTTCTTCTTCTTCTTCTTCTTCTTCTTCTTCTTCTTCTTCTTCTTCCTCTTCTCCTCCTCCTCTTCCTTTTCTCTCATCTTCATCTTTTTCTCTCTTTTCTCTCTCTTCCCCTCTCCTCTTCCTTTTCCTTCCTCCCTCCTTACCCCCTTCCCCCTGCTCTCTCTATAGAAAGACAGTGCATATGTATATATACAATATATACTCATGTTATATACATTATAATTTATTGTATTTATTAAATAGTTTTATCTTCTTTTTAATTATAACAGTAGACAAGCTATTTTATATTTCTCTCTTCCCCAAGAGCAGTTATTTTAAAATTGTGCCTGACCTTTAACTGGATTTCTTTAGTGTAACCTAGAATTACTAGGTTAAAAATCAGCAATAAAACCTTCTTCACTTGCGTGGGATCATATACTGAGATGATCCAGTGAAGGGTTTGATTAAAGGAATAAAATAAAAATAAATGTATTTTGTAAGGGGACTAGAGGGGTGAGTGTGGGAAGAAGCTTCAGAGAAATGGGGACCAAGAAAGGAAATATCCTTGTGATTCCCTCCTGAGGCACTACACTATTCCCACCCCCACCCCCCAATTTTTGCAGGATCCTCAGGCCAGAACGAATTTTTCAAAAATAAACTAGGCTTCTTCCAAAGGGTTATATGGAGCCAGATTACCAATTAGAGCCTGGATTTGCTCTCACCAGGAGCCTGCTTTTTCAGAAGCTATGTGACTTGAAAGTGCAGGCCATGGTGCCTGAGAACCTTCCCCATATAGTGCTTCCACTCTCTCTTGTCAGTGTAAATGAACCAGAAAATACTCCAAAGTGACAGGAGTGAGCATGGTAAACGCTTGATTTCTTTTGTGTGCATGTGGGTGTTATGCATAAGAAATCATGTTTTTCCTAAGACTAGGTACACTTTCTTTTCTCTTTTATGACAAAGGTCTAAATTTAATTATTTGGCTACTGCTACTTTAATTAAAAAGTCTTTTTCAGCTTTAGAGGCTTCTCTTTAAAATCCCGGAAATTAGGATTACACATAGCATGTCATTTCTTTCTTTCTTTCTTTCTTTTTTAATATCAGTGCTCTATAGGGTTTCTATAATGATAGAAAAATGAATTACCTCAATAGTGGGAGCTAATCACATTCGGTATTTCTCCCCCAATATTGCCAGATTACATTAATCATAAATGTCAGCAGTGTCTCCAGATGACTTCTTGACTTTTGACAAAAAGCCTTCATCTCGGCCCTTTAAATTCCAAGGTCAAGGAGAATGTAACAGCCAGAATAATTATTAGCATTATTTTACCTTGACATTTCAGCCCTGCTTTCCAGTTTAACATTCCACCCAGGCAATGAAGACGAATGTCATCTATCGATTCACTGGAGGGAATTGCCCCAATTAAACCTGACTTTAAGAATATTTGAAATGCTGTATTAATTTGCTGTCCTCTTTTAAAGTCAAAAATACTTCATGGAGGAGAAGAATTTTCATTAAAAGCATTAAGGATTTACTGTGACAAGAACAAGCCATTTTTGAATTAAATTGCGTTTTTTTCTCCCCAGGCTAGAATAATCATCAGGGTGCTTCTGTCAGCCCAGGGTCCCCTTGTCAGTGGATGGCGCATCCTCAGGAGTCTCTGAGTTTCCTGGAGCACAGTTAGGATTTTGTCATATCAGGAACTATCAGTTATCCTTTGGAAATTATACCCTGCTAAACTCGTGGACCAGACCTCATCCCAATAATAGTCATATGCAACAATATTTCTTTGAATTATTTTTTTCAGTACCAAGCCAAGTATGTTGGGATATCCTTAACAACCAGGAATAATTCACACAAGTGAAGAGTATTTTAAAAAAATGTATTAAGCTTTTACTCAATACCAGGCACTGTGCTAAGGACTGTGTGTACAAATAAAAGCAAGCATGATAGCCCCTGCTTTCAAGGAGCTTACATTCTTTTTTAAAAAATTAAATTAACTTGGCAAATATCCCTTCCACATCGAGACTTTCCCCATCACAGTTTCAATATCTTGCAGGTAGGCATAAGAAATTAAATGGGAGGGGCGGCTAGGTGGTGTAGTGAATAGAGCACCGGCCATGGAGTCAGAAAGACCTAAATTCAAATTCAGCCTCAGACACTTAACACAAAAACTAGCCGTGTGATTTTGGGCACGTCACTTAACCCCAATTGCCCTCAAAAAAAAAAAAAAAGAAATTAAATGGGAAAGCCAACAGACAACACAGAAAAAAATTATTTTTACTTAACATTGACCTACATATAACCTATGACCAAATACTTAACCCAAATTTTACAATAAGATACCATAAACACCCCATAAAAGAAAAAGAAAAAATTCAGACTTCTCAGGTACAAAGGGAGGGCCAAAAACTTTTACACAGATTTTCCAGATCACAGCCTGCGATGTGGAAGGGATAACTGTATGTTGGGTTGTTTTTTTTTTTTGTTACATTTTAAGCTCTGAATTGTCTCCCTCCCTCCCCACCTCACTAGAGAAGGCCACCATTTGACACAGATTTATAATATATGTAAACTAGCTTACATTCTAATAGACAAATAGAACACATAATGGGGGAGATACAATTGGAAAGGGAAGGGGTAAAAGATCATGTATCAGATCCCGGAATCGTGGGGCAGAGTCCACATTTCAGTGGGAGAACAAGGAGGACATGCTTGAGGTATAGTAGCAGCAGCTTGCTGAAGAGAGTGCTAGCCATTCTGTTCGCCTACCTTGGCAAACCCAATGCTCTCATGCTCTTCAGTAAAAATGCAAGATATAAAATAATAACTCTCATTCATATCTTATCTCATCTGAGTCTCCCAACAACCTTGTGAGAGATTATCATCCTCATGTTACACAGGAGGAAATGGATATATTGCTCAGAGAGATTATGTCCTTTTCCTATAGTCATGTAGTTAGTAAATGTGGGAGAGGTCTGGGGCACTGGGACATCACTGGGGTAACAGTCTGGGAGAGCCAGTGGTAAGTGACTTGGGGTCATGGTGAGAATAAAGAACAGGTTAAGAGGGAGTGAGGTTCAGGCAGGGCAGGAAGTTATGATTAGAAAAAGGAATTTCCAAGTTCTTGAGCATGAAGTGGAACATGAATTGGGTGATGATGAGATGGAGGATGTGTGAATGACTCTTCCTGTGTACAGCCCCAATATAGTGAAGGTCACGGGAGATGAGGAGAAGAAGGAGGAGGAAGAAGAGGAGGACTTCCTATACATATTGTTGGTCGCCTATATGCACTTGCAACTTGTCTTTCCATTCTTTTGGGGTACCTACAAGTCTTACTTTTCTGAAATCATGGTATTATAAAATTAAATGATCACAACTTTTAAAATTATGTGGCCCCAGCTACCTGTCTCAAATCCTATTCACAGTCTCCATTCTGCTCATTTTCTGACTATTCCCTCATTCCTTATTTGAATTGGAGGACCTGGGTGTGAATCCTGAATCTGCTCTTCACTCATTATCTGGCCTTGGGTCAGTGATTTCACCTCTGTGGGCCTCAGCTCCTTCAGCTGTAAAATGAGGCAGTTGGACTAGAAGGTCCCTTTCCCTACATCCCAGGATTCAGTGATCCTATAAAATTCCTGCTGCCTGCACATTTGGATTTTGCTTCTTCTCGTGACCTCCTGCTGAGCACAGGTCTCCAGATCCTGAGCTCTGCCAGTAATACTTAGAATACAAAACTACCTGTGACTTTTCACCCTATTTGGATCTCTGGACATTGACACGATTTATCCATCCAATCTACTCCAACAAATACTTTTAAAATGCCTCTCTATATGCAAAGTATTGTGCTAGATATTGGGGGCACAGAGTTAAATTTTAAAATTACCCTTGCCCTCGGAGAACTTACATTCCTGTCACTTACTTAATCCCTGCACCTAGTCTATTCCCTATTGTTTAGTCTTATTACTTGGCTTCTTCCCTCTGGATTTATGCGTAGTTCATACAAGTCTCCTCTGTTTTATCAACTCACATACCTCCCCCTGCTCCTTGTGGCCTCCCCGTATGTTATAGAGGCATGCTTTGTTTTATTGAAGTTTGCTTTATTGCACATCACAGATATGTAATTTTTTACAAATTGAAGTTTTGTGGCAACCATAGGTTTAGTAAGTCTATCAGCACCATTTTTCTGACAGCAGGTGCTTGCCTCATATCTCTGTCACATTTCGATAATAATCACAATATCTCAAACCTTTTCATTATTATTTTATCTGTTATAGTGATCTTTGATGTTACTATTGTAATTGTTTTGGGGTGCCACAAAGTGTGCCCATATAAGATGGAGAACTTAATTGATAAAATTGTTTTCTGACTGCTCTGCCAACCAGCCAGTCCCCCCTGTTTCTCCTCCTCAGGCCTCCCTACTCCCTGAGACACAACAATATTGAAATTAATCCAAATAATAACCCCACAGTGGCCTCTAAGTATACAAGTAAAAGGAAGATTCAATCCATGCTGCAAACTTCATTGTTCTCTTATTTTAAGAAATTGCCACAGCCACCCCAACCTCCAGCAACCACCTCTCTGATTAGTCAGCAGTCATCAACGTTGAGGTAAGACACTCCATCACCAAAAGGATTATGATTTGCTGAAGGCTCAGATGACTCTTTAGCAATAAAGTATTTTTTAAATTAAGGTATGTACATTGCTTTTTTTTAAAAAAAAGAAATAATACTATTGCACACTTAATAGACTAGAGTATAGCATATATATATATAACTTTTATATGCACTAGGAAACCCAAAAGAATTGTATGACTCACTTTATTGCGGTATTCGCTTTATTGTAGTGGTCTGAAGCCAAGCCTGCAATATCTCCAAGGTATGCCTGTATTATCTGCCATGCCCAGTTGGCCTAGCCTGGCTGTTGGGTTCTCATCTGGCATGTATTATTGCCACTTACAACTCAACAATCACAGTTTCACTGGATTGCTTGAGGCTGTTAGCCTGTGCACTGATACTTTGTTATGGCTTTGTTCTGTATTTTGACAAGACCAGTGAGTATTCTACTGTACCCCACTATTCTTGGCTTGTCACACCTTGATATCAAAACCTAGTTTTTCCCATTTCTTTTGGTTTGAGTCATAGGGCTATACCTTAATCCTTAGGGTTCTAAGGCCTTTCAATAAAGTCCACAGTTATAGATTGAAGTGGAAAATTCTGCAGCTACCCAACTGTAAGCAAGTTACTTGTCTCTCTGGATTCCATGACCATTAACTTCTGAGTCCTTTTCACCCCCATACTACCACTTGTCCCCTGCAAGCCTGTGTCAGTTTGCTAAAGAATTACTCTTCCATCTCTGTCCTTGACAATAAACCTTCCTTGAGTCTTATTATCTGCCATACTCTGGGCTCTTCACTATAACTCTTTCTGTTAATTTTACCCATCCCAAATCAGTTTTTAATTTTCTTTCTTTCTTTTTCTAACAGTTACCTCCTCTCCTGAAATCCATTTCCCTTCTGAATACAAGGCACCTGCTTTCCTATTGTCCCATTTTGATCACTCAACTAAAATCTGTAAAACCTGCATTAATATCAACTGGTATATGGAGTTTCTATCTGTAGATAGAGGTCATTACAATATGTGTTAAATAGAGAAAGTGAAGGTAGTGGTAGGAAGGATAGGAGAGGCGGGAAAGGTAGGACAGGACCTGTAGGTGGCTAAAGGCCCAGATAGCACCTCACATATGGATGATTCTTCTGGGATATTTCCAATGCTAGCCTAGGGCTGAAGGGAGTAGTTGAATGGAATGAAAGATGATTGTACCAAGTACTTCTACTAAGGTACTTTGGGGAAGGCAGATAGTGGAAAGGGAGCTGGTACCCAATGGATCAGGTCAACCCATAGCAGTGAAAGTGAGCAGAACACGTAACAAAAGTGAGTGATATGAGTGCAGGGACATAGGCATAGTATCCAAAGCGTTTGGGTCTGAGGTCTCACTGGAGTGTCCCATGGATAGTTTTGTAACTCTAGAATTGTGCTTTGTTTCATTCTTGAGCAGACATGTAGAGTTCACCAGATTGGAGGAGAAAATAATGATGGGTCTAAAGAAAGCCTAGAGCCATCTTTCTGAATTACCCAAATAAACACTGATGTAAGGATGTGTGTGTATATGTTGCCCATGGAAGTTATACGTATCCACTTGAGTCTGTCTAGATATGGCTCAAAGGGACGCATGAGCAGCTATCTATTTCTTGAATCTGTGTCTCTGGTTGCCCTTCTCCAAGTGAGACATTGATTGCTTGCCAGGTGTGGTGGGCGTGGGGGGGATAGAAGACTGAGGTGACAAGGCTAGCCACTCTGCTCTCCTTAGAAAAGGCTAGGGGTGGCTAGGTGGTGCAGTGAAGAGAGCACTGGCCCTGGAGTCAGGAGGACCTGAGTTCAAATGTGACCTTAGACACTTAACACACACACACACACACACACACACACACACACACACACAAACTAGCCATGTGACCTTGGGCAGGTCACTTAACCCCAACTGCCCTCCAAAAAGAAAAAAAAAAGGCTAGAATTTATACCTCTCTAAATAGTGTTAGTCTAGGAGAAATAATCCAGAAATGAGAAATAACAAAGAAATGAACTGAATTTCAGGTTTAAGCTAAGTTCCTGATTGCTGTTCTTTAAAAAGGGAGTACCTCAAGTTATACATCCAAGGCTTGACTCCCCACCAAATGCCAGTTATACCAAGATCACACATAGAGAACAGCAAATAAACTAATTTATCCAAGCTGATAGCAAGCAGAAATACAGATAATGCACAGAGAGAATGAATTTACAGGAGTAAGCTATCTCATCTCCACAAATAAAGAGCTCAAATTTCATCCAAGGGAAAATCCCCAAAGTCTCTACTGTTGAAAGCTGTAGACATGGACATGATTGAGGTGTTGGTTCCTTTACATGTCCAAATTTCTTCCCAGAGGTTTACTCTCTCTTCTGGGGCCTCTCCCTGAAGAGAATCTGGAACCATGTGTCTTGCCCCTCAGAGCAAAACCATCATTTCTCTTCCCTTAAGCTTTCATCAACTCCCCTACTCCTCATGGCAGACCCAGACCATTGAACAATCAAATTCCACCAATGGGGAGAGTCTTATGCAAATGAACTTGGAGCTCCCGGATACACTTATCTAGTCTCTATCCCCAGGAAAGGCTTCTTTGCCACAAACATTGGGACCCTGACATTTCTTGCTCTTTGATTCTATGATTAAACAATTACACACAATCCTTTACTATAGTAAACTACCTGCTATAAATATTCAGGGAGGAAAAAAAGGAGAAGATTTGGGAGCAACTTATCCTCTATCTCTATTTCCTCCTAAGGAATGGAATATGTGAAAAAAAAAAAGGTCAAAATCTGTAAAAAGAATACTGGATTTGGAGACAGAGGATTTGGACTGAAACTCTGTGTCTAAAGTGTAATGGCTGTATGACCTTGGGCAAGTTACTTAACCTCCCTGGGTCTCAGTTTCTTCATGTCTAAAATAAGGGATTTGGACCAGATTCCCTTTCAGCTCTAGATCTATAATTTTATAAGTCATTTCACCTCCCTTTACCGCCATCTTTAAAAAAGGAATAATAGCTCTTCCAACCCGCCTTGGTGGCAGGCGCAGGTGCAACAGCAGCAGCATGTCCCCTCCCAGGCACGGGTCTCTGGGCTTCCTGCTTTGAAAGAGAAGTAGCAGGCACCGTGGAAAGGTGAAGAGCTTCCCCAAAGATGACCCCACCAAGCCCATCCACCTGACAGCCTTTCTGGGCTATAAGACGGGCATGACCCATATCGTGGGAGAGGTCGACAGGCCTGGCTTGAAGGTCAACAAGAAGGAAGTCGTAGGGGCCGTTACTGTCATCGAGACGCCCCCCATGGTCATTGTAGGCATCGTGGGCTACGTGCAGACCCCCAGGGGCCTGCGCAACTTCAAAACCATCTTTGCTGAGCACATCAGTGATGAGTGTAAGAGGCAATTCTGTAAGAACTGGCATAAGTCCAAGAAGAAGGCCTTCACCAAGTACTGCAAGAAGTGTCAGGATAATGACGGCAAAAAGCAGCTAGAGAAAGACTTCAGCAGCATGAAGTACTGCCAGGTGATCCGCGTCATTGCCCACACTCAGATGCACCTGCTCCCTCTGAGGCAGGAGAAGTCCCACCTGATGGAGATCCAGGTGAATGGCGACAGCGTAGCTGAGAAGCTGGACTGGGCCTGGGAGAAGCTGGAACAGCAGGTACCCATGTCCATCGTGTTTGGGCAGGATGAGATGATTGACGTCATTGGAGTGACCAAGGGGAAGGGCTACAAAGGTGTCACCAGCTGCTGGCACACAAAGAAACTTCCCCGAAAAACCCAAGATCTGCGTAAGGTGAAGTGTATTGGAGCTTGGCATCCTGCCCATGTGGCTTTCTCTGTGGCTCGAGCTGGTCAGAAGGGCTACCACCATTGCACCAAGATTCAACAAAAAGATCTACAAGATTGGCCAGGGCTACCAGATCAAGGATGGTAAGCTGATCAAAAACAACGCGTCCACCGATTATGATCTGTTAGACAAGAGCACCAACCCTCTGGGAGGCTTCGTCCACTACGGTGAAGTGACCAATGACTTTGTCATGCTGAAAGGCTGTGTCGTGGGGACCAAGAAGCGAGTCCTCACCCTGCGAAAGTCTCTGCTGGTACAGACCAAACGTCGAGCCCTGGAGAAGATCGACCTGAAGTTCATCGACACCACCTCCAAATTTGGTCACGGTCGGTTCCAGACCGTGGAGGAGAAGAAAGCTTTCATGGGACCACTCAAAAAAGACCGTGTCACAAAAGAAGAAGCTGCCTAGTGTTTGCAGACCAATGTGGAGCTGGTGGATTCGCAATAAATTTCTCACAACTGAGAAAAAAAAAGGAATAATAAATAATACTTGCGCTTTCTACCTCATGGGGTTTGTAAGGATCAAATGAGACACATTTAGTGTAAAGTGCTTTGTAACCATAAAGTGTTATATCACTTTCAGCTGCTGTGTAAAGTAACTATATAATGAGCTGGTAAGTGAAAGGAAAACTCTTTGGGCTTTTAAACATCTCCTTAGCTTATCATTTGTTTAAAAACCATCAAAAAATCAGCACTTCCCTATTCAAAGAAGAAAATAAAAAAAGATTATATAGGAAACCATAACATTTGTTATAGACATGATACAGCTTTTTAAAAAGTATATGTTAAATTTATCTGTCCCATTTATCTGTCTCATTCTGAACTTCTTTCTGCTCTCTTCTGTATATTTCTCAAATATTTCATTATTTTCCCTCCCCTCCCCTCCCTTCCCCTTCTTTCCCCTTCCCTCCCCTTCCCTTCTGTTCCCTTCCCTTCCCCATTTTGCATTACTGTCACTCCTGTCCTCCCATACAATTCTTCCTACCCTACATACCCCACATAGAAGTCCTCATTTGTAACAAAAATAGTATGATCAAGCAAAATAAATGTATACCTTGGTTATGTCTGAAAATAAATATACATTTTATTCTGCACCTCTTGTCCGTCATCTCTCTGCTAAGGAGGTTGGGATCATGATTAATCATCATTTTTTCCTAGAGTCATAACTGATTACTCCATTGATCAGAGATCTCAAATCTTTCATAGTTTCTTTCCTTTAAAATATTGTAAAAACATTTCTAGTTCTCCTCACTGTGCTCTGCATCAGTTCATACAAGTCTTCCCAGGTTTCCCTGAAAAATGAATTTCCATACAATAATTTCTCATAGTATTCCATTACATTCATAATTTTTCAGGATTCCCCACTTGATTCCATTTGCTTTCTTTCTTTCTTTTTTGCTATAAGAAGTGTTGCCATAAATATTTCTTGTAAGTATGGCTCCCTTGCATATGTCCATGATCTCTTTGGGTTTTGCTGGGACAAAGAATATGCCCTGTACTGTAATTCACTTACGACTGTTTTAGGTTTAGTTCTAAATTGTTTTTCAGAATGGTTGGAACAATTTGCAGCCCCATTGAGTGCATTAGTTTTTTTTTTTTTGTTCTTCCATAGCTTCTCCAATAGTTATGATTTTTTTTGTCACCTTTGTTAATATGATGGTCCTGGGATAGAAACTCAGAGATCCATTTTTTTTCATTATTAGTTTTTTGGAGCATTAAAAATAATTCTTGAGAGTTTGCATGCCTTCTTTTGAAAACTACATGGTCATCATATCCTTTCATCATTTATCATTTATCTATTGGGAAGCACTCTTGTTCTTTTATATTTATATCAATTTCCTTCTATGTTAGACCTTTATCAGTGAAATTTGCTGTGTAGAGATTTACCCCCACCATGACTGTTTCCCTTTTGTTTTTAACTACATTGAATTTATTTGTATAAAACTTTTCAATTTTATATAAAGGATATTGTCCAATTTTATCTTTTGTGATCAGATATTATTTAAACCATTTATTAGTGCCTTTTGTTTTCATAGCAGTCATTTCCTATTGATAGTCCCCACCCATCCTGAGCCATTGAACCCTTCCTTGTAACAAAGGAAACATTTAAGCACAGACAAGCAACATAGTAACCATTTCTGGCAGCATATACTGTATTCCACATCCCTAGTCACCACCTCTCTATTGAGAGAAAGAAGGACGTTCTCCAGGATGGAGACTGTGTATCCATATCTATTCAGAGTTCAGCTGCTTTCTGGTGTTATCAATTATGTAATTAGTCATGTTTATGTTGTCAATCCATTCAGAGTTTAACCACTTTTTAGTGTTGCCAATTATGTAATTAGTCATGTTTATGTTGTCCACTTAGTTCTCCTAGGGATATTATTAAAGCTGGTCTGAGAGGTGACAATTTCTAAAAAGAAGAAGACACATGATATCGCTCAACATTTTTGGACACCCCTATGTCTGGATTATTTTCCTCATTATGTTGTACCAGCTAATTGCAATGGAGACAATGTTAAATATAGCTCAAGGGCTAAAGCCTAAAATATCTTGGAAATGGTTTAATCACTTGCTATTCTTTTTCTGAAATCATTCAGGAAATTCTATAACTCTTTACAGAAGGTAAGAACTGAAAGCAATAACAAAAATAAAACCCACTAGAAATTAAGCAATATTTGGATCACATTCCGAAGTATCGATTTTGTTTTGCAACTAAGGTAAAAATATATGTGGTAAAGACTATTACTGAAGTTTTGATGACCTACCTCTTTGGAGAGAGAAAAGGGAAAGCAGGTGCCTCAGGATGGCAAGAAGAAAGTAAAAACTTAAATCTTTTCCCTCAAAGGCAGCAAGGCATGCATCCAATTAGAGGGCTGACCTTGGTGTCAGGAAGTCCAGTGTTCAAATGATGTTTCTAACACACCAACCAATAAGCATTTATTAAGTGCCCCATGTGTTCCAGGCACTGTGCTAGGGACTGAGGATGCACATGTAGCATTACATACAGCATGTTCATGGCTGAGTAACTGAGTCAAGTGACTTACTCAGGGGGTCACCACCAGTATGTGTCAGAAGTAGGACTTGAATGGAGATCTTCCTGGCTTCAGGGCCAATGCTTTATCCCTGGTATTACTCTACTTCTCTAAAGATAGGTTATAAATAAAATAAAAAAAATTAATAATGATGGTGGAGAGGGGCACTAATAACTTGGGTCTCTTGAAGGAGGCAGAACTTTAGCTGAGTTTTAGAGAGAGTCAGAAGCCCAAGATTGTGAAGGAGGGAAACCATTCTAGGATTGGAAGAGGACCTAAATGACTGACTGGCCCCCACATCACACTGAGAAAGGAAAGTGGGGGAACCTATAAGCAGCTTTTCCTCAAGGGTTGCTATTTTAGAGAAAAGCCTTTAAAGATTTTTCTTGATATTTTATGTCCCAAATCAGAGTTGATAAAATTTCACGGGGGACCCTTGGTGGAGTGTGGAAGAGCTGCATGACAGATTTACGTGGGCATGTTCTACATGGGTAAGTAGAAGCACCACCACAGACACAAGTCGAGATTTGGGCACAGACTTGGAAAAGCTCATAGGCTCATAGAGATTTTCCCTAGTTCTTCCACACTTGTCATTTTAATGGGATCTTACATCTGATGGCAGTAAACATGCACACTACAGTAAAGCAGTTCTCATCATGGGAATTTCATTTTGGATTTTGAGGCTGTCTTACCACTCCCGACAGCCTGGATTTTTTTAGGCCTCGCTTAATCACTTCAGGCTTTGGCATTGATGCTCATTTGCATGGTTCACTTTGAAAAGCTGAAGCTCCTATATGGCCTTGAATAATCACAGCTGAACCCTGAAATTGATTTGCTCTGAGTCACCGGTTTTGAGTAGTGATTATATGCAGCCAAGAGATAAAGACACTCAGAGAGAGGGGCCTGTGAGCCGGCTTGAGAGTGCCTTCATCAATTCTCAGGATGTTAGGCCAGGTTTCCAGGGACAGCAGACTATGGCTGTTTCTGACCCCTGGTTTCCAGATGGCCTAACTTATTTCCCCCCTGGATAGTAGTGGCAGTCAGCAATCTGCACGAATTTATCAGCATAGCACTATTCTATGAGTCAATTCCATTTAACAAGCATTAATTGTGCCAGGCATACAAAGACAAGATGAAAAACAGTTCCTTCCCTCAAAGGTCTTACAATCTTCTGTGAGATACAACATGTATGCAGATAAGTGTGTGATAATTTCAAGAAGGAAGGAACGGTAAGGGGGATCAGGAAAAAGTATCCTATAGGAGATAACACCTGAATTGAAATTTGAAGGAAGCTAAGTATTTTGGGAGATGAAAGTGAGGAGATGAAGATCCACTCTAGGAAATTATACTATTATCAAATTAGGAATATTTAAAGCCAGAAAGTATAATTTGCATTGTCAAATAAACACTAAACCAAAAGAAGACAGAACCTATCTCTTTTTTTTTAATTTTTTAATTTTGCTTTTTTGGAGGGCAATTGGGGTTAAGCAACTTCCCCAAGGTCACATGGCTAGTCAGGTTCTACAAAAAACCTATCTCTTTGTAGAGGAATGAATATGAGCAAACCAAGAAGGATAAACTTGTCTAAGAGAAAAATCCACAGTACTGATTGAGGACCTTGGTGAATAGCTAATCAATGCCTTCATTTTGAAGAGGAGGAAAATTCTAAAGGAAGGCCCAGAGAGGGGAAATGACTAGTTGAAAGTTATACAACTAGTTAATGGCAAAGTTAGAACTAGAACCCAGGTGTCGTGAGAAATTAACCTGTGGGATGGGAACAAGGATCATGTAGGGACCTCATGAGGGGACCCTGGGAAATCAGAACTATCTAGAGAGTTCTACAGAGAGACTACTTTTTACATTGAGAACTTATCAACAAGTGTGCAGAATTTATGCAGTTTTCAAATCCTAGATGAGAACTTCGTTCTGTTACTCATTTGCTGAGGAGAAACCTTTGCCATCATCATTGAGTCTCAATAAAACTAGCCTTGTCTCACTCAGCATGGGCATGGTCTGATAAAATCCAATCAAATTCTTGTAAATGCAAGCGGGAGGGTGTCTTCTGAGTCATCATCTATCTCTACCAATGTTCTAGGCAGTTGTCAGAGGAAGGAGGAGGTACTAAAAACTTATGTTATTGTAATGCTTTATGGCTTACAAAGCACTTTCCCTCCTCCATCATTTCTATGAGCCTATGAGCTTTTCCAAGTCTGTACCCAAATCTCAACTTGTGTCTGTGGTGGACTACAAGTAGAACAGAAACTCATTGAAGGCAGGGAAGTTTTGGTTTTGCCTTTGAAGGCCTGACAGATAGTACAGCGCCTTGCAGATAGTAAGTACTTACTGAATTGAATTTTCATCTTCATTCTATAGATGAAGAAACCAAGACTCAGAGAATTGATATGGCTTAACCAAGGGTCACTCGGTTTACCCAAGAGTAAACTCAGTTTCAGATCCCAAGTCTCATTTGTCTCCTGTTGCTCTATACTATTTTGTCAGCATGTTGGGACTTTTTACTGTGTGCTATTTCAACCCTAGGTATTTTCTAGCTTCAATTTTCTTTTAGAGAAACATTACTGTTTCTTTATTATGTCAAAGGGGAATGGGCTACTCTAGGGTAGAGATCCTTCATATGAAAAAATGAACGGCCCTTCAGGAAAACCCTAGACATCTTAAAAGACAGATGAAACTTTGTCACACCAAACATACCTTGGAAAATATTTTTTAAAAAATATGAGATGGTCAATGAGCTATTTAGTTGGGTGAGTCATTGGAGAACATTTCATTTCACTTTTAAAAAATATATAAGTGGGGGCGACTAGGTGGTGCAGTGAATAGAGCACTGGCCTTGGAGTCAGGAGGACCTGAGTTCAAATCCAAATTCAGATGTTTAACACAAAACTAGCCATATGACCTTGGGCAAGTCGCTTAACCCCAACTGCCCTACCTTTCCCCCTCTGAAAAGCAAAAAAATAAAAATAAAAAATACATAAGTGCATTTTCTTTTTTAAAGTATTAAATAATTATGGTATCCATAAGGGGTCAACTTTTTAAAGGTAGCCAGGAAAAAAACAGAAAAATCACTATCTATATAAAAAGTATATATATAAAATGTATGTGTATATATACATGCATGTGTATATATATAACTATATATGTATATGTATGTCTCTATGTGTGTGTATATATCTAAATGAAGCTGTATTATAGTTCCTTATTTTTTTTTCTAATTGAGCCTTGATGTAGTAATGGGGCACAATTCTAGTTAAAAGGCCTGTCAGTCACTCTTTCTTGTCCGCATACTTGTATGGGTAGAGCTCTTTCTCCTTGGGGTTGGTTCCTCTCCTCTGGGAGGGACTTTCTTCTCAAACGAAGCCAAAACAGTAGCTCAGGGCCAGTCCAACTTGACAAGCTATCCTAGAAAATGCTTTTCATTCATTGCCTAGAAGGATTCTGGCAAAAGTAACCTCTCTGCCTCAGAAAGTTATAAAAATGCCCTTTTTATAATGCAAATTGTCAAAACTATCAGTTATATTAAACTATTCTATGAAATATAACATTTTCTTTACAAACTTTAAAGCATTATATCAGTGTTAGCTCTTATTATTTTTATTGTCATCATTATTATTATCATTATTTGGAATACTATATTTGGTACAAGTAGAGTGATATAGTAAAAAAAATCTTTTTTTTGAGAGCTTATAATTTAGGGGACCTTTGAGTATAATGTTATCTCCCTGATTATTTTTTAAAACTCTGTCTATTTTTACTGTTGCCTTGTCTGACATGAAGATTGCTATAACTGCTTTTTAAATCTTTCTGAAGCTTAATAAATTCTGCTCCAAGGTTGGGGCGGCCAGGTAGCACAGCGAGTAAGAGCACCGGCTCCAGTGTTGAGAAGACCTGGAGATCGAATCCTGGGCTCAGACACTTAGCACCCACCCAGAAACACCTGGCCGTGTAACTTGAGCAAGTTACTTAACCCCGATTGCTTTAAAAAAAAAATTCTGCTCCATCCACTCACTTTAACTCTGTATTAATCTTTGTTTACCTAACACACAACAGGAATAGAAATAACTGTACCATCATGAATTGTTGAAGCATCAGGTGCATGAAAAAGCATAGCTTGATGTCAACCTAGGTGGGGAGAACAGGCTGCTGGAATTCTCTGTCTCTGTCTCTCTCTGTCTCTCTCTTCATCACTTTGTCTCTCTTTCTCCCTGTCTCTGCCTCTCTCTCTCTGTCTCTTCGTCTCTATCTCTCTCTGTCTTTCTGCCTCTCTCTGTCTCTATTTCTCTCTGTCTTTCTTCCTTTCTCTGTTTCTGTTTTTCTCTCTTTCTCCACCAGAGGCTTACAGCCATCCTTGCTTCCCCACTTGAATGCAACCAGGCAGCTTAGAGAGTAGTAGAGTGTACTTTGCCTATATATTGCCTTTAGAATGCATACCAATTTCCAGCTCAGCAACCAATCAAAAGTCTGTTTCTTCATAGAATACTTGAGTGTTTTCTAAATTGGAGCATGGACCCCTACATTTAATGTCAATAGGAACTTCTAGAAGCAGACCTGCCAAGCCTGAATGCTCCCAACCCTGAGCCTTCATTGGCCAGTTACCTGTAACTTATTTATGTGAATGTTGCCTCCCCTGTTAGAATGTCATCTCCCTTAGTGAAGGTGCTATTACACTTCTGCCATTGTATTCCTAGCACTTAGCACAGTGCCTGGCATAGAATATAAGCCTTTTAAAAATGCTTGGTGAGGGGGCAGTGTAAAAGCAGGAACTTACTTGAGTTTGTCCCCCAGTTACCTCAAATACCTTTAAAAAATGACTCTAAATAAACGTTAGAGCTACAGAACCCACAAAATGACAGAGTTGAAACAGAACCCCTGCTGAAGGCAGCCTGGCAAGCCTATTGCACTGGGCTTGGAGTAGAGCACAAACCTGTGTGGGCCATGCCAGCACAGACCCACAGCACAGGACTGCCAGAGCAGACCTCAGGGGACTGAATAACTGGCAGTTGTGGTGGTTTCCAGACTTCTCAACCCATAAACATCAAAGAGAAAATAAAATGTCAGTGAGGAACTCTGTTGGACCTGGGTGAGAGAAGAGTGTGGTCTGGTCCCTGCCCCCAGGGCAGCAGAGGTGGCTGTGGCTACTTCTGGAGTTCCAGGCCCACAGATGGTGGGGGAACAAAGCAACAACAGGTCAGAGGGAAATTGCAGGAATGTCTTTGCTGGCACAGAGGCAGGATTCTCTTGCCTTGCCCTGTGTGGATCTGGGTTGCAGTCTTGGGTGACAGTCCTGGGGTGAGGAGCACTGGAGTGGAAGAGCTTGTTGAGGCTGTAGAGAGGCAGTCATCTTCACAATTCTGAGGCAGGTGCCTAGAAGAAGCTCTGACAACAGCTGTGCAAAACCCCAGAAATTTTGGGACACAGCACTCTTCACTCTGGAAGCAGACTTCTACTGTGGCAAAGAGCTCAAAAGTCAAGTAATTGGCTGGCAACATGAGCAAACAGAGGAAGAGATATCAGACTATAGAATTGTTCTTTGATGACAAAGAAGATCAAAACATAGAACCAGAAGAAGACAATGGAGCCAAAACTCCTGCATCAAAAGCCTCCAAGAAAAATATGAATTATTTGCAGACCACAGAGGAGCTCAAGAAGAATTGTTAAAATCAAGTAAGAGAAGTAGAGGAAAAATTGGGAAGAGAAATGAGAGAAATGCAAGAAAATAATGAAAAAGAGTCAACAGCTTGCTAAAGGGGACTCAAAAAATACTAAAGAAAATAACACCTTAAAAAATAGAGTAACTCAAATGGCAAAAGAGGTCCAAAAAGCCAGTGAGGAGAAGAATGCCTTAAAAAGCAGTATTGGCCAGATGGAAAAGGAAGTTCAAAAACTCACTGAAGAAAATAACTCCTTCAAAGTTAGATTGGAACAAATGGAAGCTGATGACTTCATGAGAAATCAAGATATAAAACAGATCCAAAAGAATGAAAAAATAGAAGGCAATGTTAAATATCTCATTGGAAAAACCACTGACTTGGAAAATAGATCCAGGAGAGATAATTTAAGAATTATTGGACTACCTGAAAGCCATGATCAAAAAAGAGCCTAGATATCATCTTTCAAGAAATTATCAAGGAAAACTGCCTTTGATATTCTAGAGCCAAAGGGTAAAATAAAAATAGAAAGAATTCACAAATTGACTCTTGAAAAAGATCCCAAAAAGAAAACTCCTAGAAATATTATAGCCAAATTCCAGAGTTCCCAGGTCAAGGAGAAAATATTAAAAGCAGTCAGGAAGAAACAATTTGAATATTGTGGAAACACACTCAGGATAACACAAGATCTAGCAGTTTCTACATTAAGGGATCAAAGGGCCTGGAATATGATATTCCAGAGGTCAAAGGAGCTAGGATTAAAACCAAGAATCACCTACCCAGCAAAACTGAGTATAATGCTTCAGGGGAAAATATAGATATTCAATGGAATAGAGGACTTTCAAGCATTCTTGATGAAAAGACCAGAGCTGAACAGAAAATTTGACTTTCAAATACAAGAAGCAAGAGAAGCATAAAAAGGCAAACAGGAAAGAGAAATCATAAGGAATTTATTAAAGTTGAACTGTTTACACTCCTACACAGAAAGAGGATATTTGTAACTCATGTGACTTTTCTCATTATTAGGATAGTTGAAGGGAATATATATGTAAAATATACACACATATATGTATATATAGGTGTGTGTGCATATATATGTGTGTGTTTTTGCATAAGTATGTGTATATATACATAGAGGGCACAGGGTAAGTTGAATATGAAGGGATGATATCTAAAAAATAAAATCAAGAGGTGAGAGAAGAATATATTGGGAGAAGGAGAAAGGGAGAGATAGAATAGGGTAAATTATCTCACATAAAAGAGGCAAGAGAAAGCTCTTACAATGGAGGGGAAGAGCAGGGAGGTGAAAGGGAAAGAGTCAACCTTACTCTCATTTGACTTGGCTTAAAGAGGGAATAACATACACACTCAATTGGGTATCTTACCCTACAGGAAAGTAGGGGAGAAGGGGATAAGACAGAGGGATGATAGAAGGGAGGGCAGATTGGGCGAGAGGGTGGTCAGAAGCAAACACTTTTGAAAAGGGACAGGGTCAAAGGAGAAAATAGAAAAAGTGGGGGGTGGGATAGGATGGAGGGAAATATAATTAATCTTTCAAATACAACTACTATGGAAATCTTTTGCATAACTACACATATATAACCTATATTGAATTGCTTGTCTTTCCAGTGGAGGTAGGTGAGGAGGGAAGAAAGGAGAGAATCTGGAACACAAAGTTTTAAAAACACATGTTAAAAAACTGTTTTTACATGTAACCAGGAAATGATATACAAGTAATAGGGTATAGAAATCCATCTTGCCCTACAAGAAAGTAAGGGGGAAGAGGGTAAGGGGGGATATCAGTGAGGGCAGATTGGGGGAAGGGGTAATTAGTATGCTTGCCATCTTGGGGTGGGGGTTGAGGAGAGATGGGGAGAAAATTTGTAACTCAAGATTTTGGGAAATGAATGTTGAAAATTAAAAATAAATAAATAAATTCTGGAAAAAATAAAAAAATAAAAATGTTTGTTGATTCACTATCTGACCAATAGAATAGACTCTGTCTCTTCTAGATGGAGTAGGCCTTGCCTTGCACAAAAGGGCTAATCTGCTTTAGTCTAGTTGGAACATCAATGGAAGTTGGAATATTGGTGCCATATGTGGGCCTGACTCCTGGCCAGAGTTTTCAACCTTTCCCATCCCTCAAAGTCTGCCTTGCTTCCTGAACTTACTCAATGTGCAACAATGATTGCAGCTTGTCATCTTTGCTATTACCCCTAAATGCACAGAGAGGCCTTTGTCTACATTCAGCAAGTGTTCCTGCTCTGTTCAGATCCTGGCCCATTAACCTGGTTCCTTTCATACTGTCCAAGCCAGGGAATCACTTCCCCCACAAAGATTTTATTTATAACTTACATATGACATAAAACCTAGTGTCTAACCATGATGTAAAGTACTGAGTATTAGTAAACCTTGGGTTAGCAACTCAACTTGTTTCCTTGGCTGCTTACTTATAAAATGAGAATCCCAATAGAGCTTAATTTGTGACTTCACTGATACAGGAACTCTGGTGAAGAAACTGCCTCTAACAATGTAGGTTAGCACTTTCTTGGTAACATATGGTCTTAGAGAGTTGCCTAGAGCACTGAAAAGTGAAGTGACTTACCCAGGGTCATACAGTCAGTATGTGTCAGGGATAGAATTTGAACTCACAAGTTATCCTGGATCTGTTCTCTATATCATGAGTATTACCTGCCTTATTTGCCTTACAGGATTATTGTGAGGACAAAAGAGAATGTTGAGTGAGAGGGCATTTTGAAAAGAATGGGATAGTAGGAAAAACCTCTGGATTCAGAGTCAGAGGATACTAATTCTGACTTTGTTCTTTGTTACTTGTGTGGCTTTAGATAAAACATGTCTCCTCTCTGGCCCTCAGTTTCATCTGTAAAATATAGGGCTTGGACTAGGTCCTTTTTAATTCTAAATCCTTATGTGCTCAACATGAAGTGCTTTACAAATGTGAGGGATTAATGAAGTTGGAGGAAGAACCCAAATACAAGCCCAGGACTTCAATTTTCTCCTTTTGTATCCTCTCTCTAATATTGTAGGTCCAGGTTACTTTCGATGACATTGTTACCTCACCAGGTTTAACCAAGTTCGAGAGACTGGATTACACCTTCAACGGCCAGGAGAGTGAGGAGCAGGATGAGATGAAGACAGCACTAAAGGAATTCCTGGCAAAGATTCCTGATTTCTAGAACTTTCCAGTGCTGGCAGGTGTGAGAATATGCAGTTACTGAGAGCTTTGCCAAGAAGATTCAGTGCTAATGGCTGAACATGCAAGGGAAAAGTCCCTTGGTGGGCTGTGTGTGCTGTGCTGGGCAAGTACAGAATAGGGTACAATAAACATCGGTTCCAGAAACACTTTGCAGGCAATGAAGGCTGGCCAATTTTGGAGTGAGTGTCTTGGCTAACTCTGAAGTGTGGAAAAAATTGAAAAGGCAAAACTTGTATCCCAGCACCCTTTTTATGTTACACTGTGTGTACCAAGTATCTCACAAGTCAGAGTTAAAATGGATAGAGAGAAACACAGAGACAGATGGGAAGAGACAGAAAGATAGAGACAGAGGGAAAGAGATAGAGACAGAGACAGACAGAGACAGAGAAACAGAGAAAGACAGAGAGAAAGGAAGAAACAAAGAGATGGAGAAAGAGAATCACACAGATGGAGAAACAGAGACAAAAAATAGAGACAGAGGAAAAGAGATAGAGGCAGAGAAGGCTAGAGAGACAGACAGAAAGAGAGAGACAGAGACTGAGAGAAACAGAAAAAGACAGAAAGAGAGATAGAGACAAAGAGACAGAGAAAGAGAGAGAATCACACAGACAGAGATGGGTCTCAAATGGTTCTCAGACCATCTAGGGGTATGTTTCCTAGCCCCTTCCCCCAGCATCCACCAAAAATGTGGGAAGGTGAATCAATTTGAGATCTTTTCAAATCCTACCATATTTAAGCTTAAAGTTTTTATTTAGTGAAAAGTTAACAAAGAGGGAGAAGGAGTTGAAAATCTGCTTCTAAACTCTCCCCAGTCCCTGGCTTTTCTTTGCAGCAAAGCAATAGAGCATCTTACACTAGACTGTCTTGTACATTTGTCATTCGTTTCATATGGTGATTTGATGTCATTCCACCCAAGTGGCAGAGAATGAATCAGAAAGTGTTAATGTTATGATGAATAGTCATATCAAGATAAGGTCACCAAGCACATGCCAGAAATAAGCACTTTGGAGTTCTAAGTTTTCAGGTAAAAACTTTTCCTGACTGCCCAGATTGTCTTCCTCTCCCAGCCTTCTTCATCTGATCTTTGCTCAATGGTCCAGTGAAATTACTTCATTTTCTCTGCCTTATGTACAACATTCCATTTCTCACCTCGGTACCTTGGTGTGGGCTATCCCCCATAACCTAGAATAAGATCCTTTCTCACCTCTGCTTCGGAGAAGCCTCAGATCCCTTCAAAGGACACCTTCATATGGTACCTCCTTTAGTGATCCTCTCCTGATCCTTCCAGTGACTCTCCCCCAAATTGCCCTGCTTTTATGAGGTGTGTATATAGTATTCAATGATTAATTACATACTGATTTCCCCCTTGTTGGAGGCATGCTCCTTTTTCGTTGTTGTGCAGTCCTTTTTCAGTCATGCCCAACTCTTTGTGGCACCATTTGGGGTTTTCTTAGCAAAGATACTGGAGTGGTTTGCCATTTCCCTCTCCAGCTCATTTTACAGATGAGGAAACTGAGGCAAACAGAGGTAAGTGACTTGCCCAAGTATATATAGCTAGTAAGTATCTGATTTGAACTCATGAAAAGGAGTCTTCCTGACTCTAGGCCTAGCATTCTATTCACTGTGCCACCTAAATGCCCAAAGGATATAGGAGGTTCAGATCTTGCTTCTGCCATGGGCTACCTGTGAGACTGGATTTAAGTCATTGAATGCACGTTGCCTCACACTGAGGTCTGGGAAAGACCTCAATTTAGAAAGGCCAAGGCCACTCACTGCATTCTGGGCCATCACCAGTTGTTTTGACTTTTGTCTTGTCACTGGACTTAGATGACTCTGGGGGAGAGAGTGAGACTGTTGACTTTGCACGGCTCTGCTTTACTGCAATTCATGAGCAAGTGAAGACATCACCTCTGTGATGTCACCAGCCATCTTTGAGATGGAAGGACTAACAACAACCTGTGAGACTTTAGGAAAAGAAGGAAATAATAATTTCTAAAACTAGAATGTGCTAAGTGCTGTGCAAATATTATCTGATTTGGTCCTCACAACAGCCCTGAGAAAGAGATGCTATTATTAGTCCCATTTTACAGTTGAGAAAATTGAAGCAGGCAAAATTTAAGCGACTTGTCCAGGGTCACACGACTAATAAGTGCCTGAGAGCAGATTTGGTCTTCCTGGATTACAGGTCCAGCTTTATATCCAGTCTGTTACCTAACTGCATCTAAATAAATCAATTCACCTCTCTAGGCCTCGGTTTAAAAAAATAATAATTAATTTATTTTTAGTTTTCAATATTCACCTCCATAAGATTTTGATTTTTAAATTTTTTCCCTTCTCCAAGATGGCATGCAATCTGATATAGGCTCTACTTATACATTAATATTAAACCTATTTTCACATTAGTCATAATATAAAGAAGAATTAGAACTAATGGGAGCCATCACAAGAAAGAAGGAACAAAACAACAAATAAAAAGGTGAGCAAATAGTATGCTTCTATCTGAATTCAGACTCTAAAGTTCTTTCTCTAAATGTGGATAGCATTTTGTATCATCAGTCTTTTGGAGTTGCTTTAGTGTTACAATTTTCCCACATCTTCTCTAATATTTATCATTTTCCTGTTTTGTCATGTTAGCCATTCTGAAAGGTGAGATGTGGTACCTCAGTGTTGTTTTGATTTGCATTTCTCTAATCAATAGTGTTTTAGAGCATTTTTTCATATGACTATAGACAGCTTTAATTTCTTCCTCTGAAAACTGCCTGTTCATATCCTTCGACCATTTATCAATTGGGGAATGACCTGTGTTCTAATAAGTTTGACTCAGTTGTCTACATATTTTAGAAATGAAGCCTTTATCAGATACACTGTTTATAAAAATTGTTTCCCAGCTTTCTGCTTCCTTTCTAATCTTAGTTGCATTGGTTTTGTTTGTGCAAAAACTTTTCAATTTAATGTAATGAAAACCATCCAGTTTGCATTTCGTTATATGCTCTATCTCTTGTTTGTCCATAATTCTTCCCTTCTCCATAGATCTGACAGGTAAACTGTTCCTTGCTCTCCTAGTTTGTTTACTGTATCAGTCTTTATATCTAAATTATGTACCCATTTTGACTTTATCTTGGAATAGGGTGCAAGATGTTAGTCTATTCCTAGTTTCTGCCAATTTTCCCAGAAATTTTTGTTAAATAGTTAGTTCTTATCCCAGAAGCTAGAGTCTTTAGATTTATCAAATAGTACATCATTATAGTCATTGATTATTGAGTCTTGTGTACCTAACCTATTCCACTGATCTACCCCTCTATTTCTTAGCCAGTACCAAGTAGTTTTGATGATTGCTGCTTTATAATACAATTTAAGATCTGGTACAGCTAAGGCCTCAGTTTTTTCATCTACAGAATAAGGAAATTGGATTAGGTGACCAATAAGGTCCTGTCCAACTCTAATGTCTATGATCCTATGACCAAATTATTTCTAAAGTTCTTTTCATATCAAAAATGTCACTGATCATATGAATCTTTTCAGCTCAGTAGAAAAGTAAAGATATTTTAAACTGCGGAGCTGCCATCCTTTCCCCCAGGGAGTAGGATGGAAGCCAAAAGGAGGCTGTGGAGGTAAGACTCCTCTACTGTACATTGGTTCACAGTGCTTAAGAGTGGAGCAATTCTCCATAGTGGGTGAAGTGCATTAGCTTCAGGAAATGCCAAACTAATCCCTTCAGCCTTATTTGGAGAGAAAAAGCTTAATATTGTGTTGGTTTTGGCCCCATTTCCAGTGAGCAAAGGTTTTTCTAAAGCTTCTCACACTTTCCCCTAGAGAATTAAATCTTCCTGGGCAGAGCACTGAGCTAGGAGGAGGAGACCCAGCTTCTGCTCCCACATCTGCCACTCCCTGGCTGTGTCATCATGGACATGTCACCTAGTTAGTGGCCCCTCTGGAGTATTTGAAAGGTCAGTGCCAAGGTCCCTTTGGGCTTGAGGACCATAAGGATGTATCAAGTTTTGGGCCAACTTCCTTTCTGCTTCCCCACTTGGATTTAGAGTCAGGAAGACATAGGTTCAATACTGCCTTAGGTAGCTCTGTGACCCTGGGAAAATCACAAAGCCTCTCTGTTTCCTCATCTGCAAAATGAGAGGGCTGAAAGCAATAATGTCCGAGGTCTCTTTCAACGAGCCTATGATTCTATGAGCCTGTGATCTTTTCAAGAGGAAGTATCCTGTAGAGATGCAGTTTCCCAATGAGCTCCTTAAAGATAAATAGTAACAATAACAATAATAATACTAGTTAGCACCTAAATAGAGCTTTAAGGTTTGCAAAGCACTTCATATATTAACTGATTTGAAACTCACAACAACCCTGTGAGATATCATGCCCATTTTACAGATGAGGAAATTGAGGCTGAGAGAAATGATCTGCTCAGGATAACATAGTATTTGAACTCAGGTTTTTCTGAGTCCAGGTTCAGCACTCTTTTCCATTTAGCTGAAAGGTATGCAGAGAATGGAAAATTATGAAATCTTGCTTTGAGATGTTGCCCATTAGAAGTCAGAAAGCAGGGTTGTTATGAGGATATTCTTATCTCAAATAAGATAATTTTTGTAAAGCACTTAGCACAGTGCCTGGCACATAGAAGGCCCTATATGAATGCTTATTTCCCTAAATTCTAGTCTTGGCTTTCTCTTCCTTCCTTCCTTCCTTCCTTCCTTCCTTCCTTCCTTCCTTCCTCCTTCCTTCCTTCCTTCCTTCCTTCCTTCCTTCCTTCCTTCCTTCCTTCCTTCCTTCCTTCCTGTGTTGTATGCCTGTGAAACCTAGACAGTATGTGAAGCCTAGAGCCATGCCAGGAAACAGAATCACTTCAATTTGAATTGTCTTAGGAAGATTCTGAAGATCACCTGGCAGGATTTTGAAGATCACCAGACACTAAGGTCCTTTTTTGAACTAAACTGCCAAGTATTCAAACTCTACTGCAGAGAGTGCAACTCCATTGGGCTGGCCATATTGTTTGAATGCCAAACGTATGCTGGCCAAAAAGACTATTTTATGGAGAGCTCACATAAGGCAAGTGCTCATGTGGGGGTCAGAAAACACAATACAAGGACACTTTCAAGGTATTTCTTAATAACTTTGGAATTTATTTCATGACATGGGAAACCCAGGACCACCCAGCATGGCATGCCCTCATCAGAAAAGGTACAATGCTCTACAAGAAAAACAGAATTGAAGTAGCTCAAAAGAAATGCAAGATGTGCAAATTTAGAGAATCCACCTCAAATGTTCACATGGACTATTTGTGCCTGACCTGTGGTAAAACATTCTGAGCTCATATTGGTCTGATCAGCCACAGCCACACCATAACTTGACTCTAGCATAGTGATGTCATTTTGGTCCTCTTTGAGAACAAAGGACAGACAACAACCAATCAACCTTCCTTCTCAGGTTGGAAGTATAGCACCAATTCACTTTCAGGGACTCACCATATTGGTGCCAAATTTAGTGTGGTGCACACCCAATCGGCTTTAGCTCACTGCATCTCTCAGGCATGTACCAATACTCTGGAGACAACTATATTTCGTATAATTGGTTTCTTTTGTAATCTTATGAATTTTATTTTATTCATTTTAAAAACCTTATTCTAAGAAGAAGTCATAGGCTTCACCAGTCTGCCAAAGGGGTCCATGACTCAACTGGCCAAATTCTCTTCTCTAGGCATCCGTAGCCATAGCCGAATTGCCAAGAACACATTCTATTTGTTGGATGTATCAGGGGGAAACAAAAGGTACCTGTGCTGCTCAGAAAAAATGCACATCTCTTTACGGGCCCTGAATGCTAAAGAACAATGTTTATTGACAGGACTATGTCAATAAAAAGTATTTCCTGATTGCATTAAAAAGTTTATGCTACCAGTGGACTGGTCTGTATAGCACATTCAATTAGATCTTTTAAGCATGTACAAAACCAAACTCTTCCCCTTCCCCTATATTGCTGTTATAAATAGTGATGCTAATTATAATTCTTTTAATAGGTCACTCATGGGAGGAAGTGAAAAAAAAATCCAAAATCTCTATTTGGCAAATAGCTTTTTAAAAAATCTTCCTTCCCAAGCCTGTATCTCCAAGGCTCCCTACACAACTGGACCATTTCATCTCTTCCTACTGTTGACAAACAGGCATTTACATAATCGAGATAATTAAGGGCAGTGCCAGGTAGTGTTATCTTCCAGGCTCCTGGAATTCAGGGGCTGCCAATTTCCTCTCCCCTCTTACGCCTGGAGGTGTGGAGATTAACACCTACAAAATGTGGTGGCTTGAATATAGATGAGAGGCGAGAGACAGGCTGCTTTCTTTGATTAAAACATTAGAAGAATAATTATTACAATGGAGAAGTGGCTTCAGCCTTCTGCTAAGACATTCCCCAATTTACTAAATGTCTCCTAAACTTTTTTCACTTCTCCATATGGCAAATTACTGTCACTGAAAACCTTGTGCTTGAAGTTGAGAACATTTGGGGATGGATTGAATTAGTGGCCCCAAAGCCTGGGTAATTATCCTTGTTGCTGAGGAGAGAGAATATTATTTCTGGAGACCCAGCAGGCATTTTATTAAACAATTGTACCAGCTGGAAACAAATGATTGCCTTTATATGAAACATTTAGAATGGGAATGCTTTCACTGCAATGGGAAACAAGTGTTGGGAAAGATTAGGGTTCCCCTGTCAGCATGGGTCTTAGCAGGGCACCCAGCCTTAAAGAGTTGTCCAAGTCTGTGTTACTGGCCTCTGTTTTAAGGCCCAAACTGTGATTACATAGAAGTGAAAAAACTTGTCCTAATCTCATTCCTTCCTCTGAATATGGCTCTGGAATATAACTGGAGGCAAGGAGCACATATTTAAACTATAGTAGACTGGTAGCCAGCTCTGTCCATGTCCACCATAACATCAAGATTGAATGAATGAATGAATAAAAACACTTTTATCAGGTGCTTCCCATGTGCAAAATAAAGCACTTGCTTTGCTATGTAAGATTCTATTCTTCCTGGTGGGGAGAAGAAAGTGGTAGATGCCAACACTTTCCCAATGGCCAAGAAATTCATTCTAGACAGCTGAATGTCACTAGTTATTTTTGTAGTAGTAAAGCAACTAGGTGGTGTAGCGGATAGAGTGCTGATCCTAAAGTCAGTAAGACTCAAAGTCAAATCTGGCCTTAGGCACTTACTAGCTGTGTGACCCTGAGCAAGTCACTTAACCCAGTTTACCTCAGTTTCCTTATCTGTAAGATGAACTGGAGAAGGAAATAGCAAACCACTCCAGCATCTTGGCCAAGAAAACCCCAAAATGGGGTCACAAAGAGTCAGACACTGCTGAAGACTGAATCAATTGAACAACAACAAAAGACATGGAAGCCAAGAAGTTACCCATCGATTTAAGAATGGCTAAAGAAATTATAGTACGTGATTGTGATATCCTTGTTTGGCATTTAGTAGGAATTCAAGTGTTGAAGTGTATGAAGGATGGTATCTAGAACAGTGCTTGTCCCATATAAGATGTTTAATAAATGTTTGTCAGTTAGAGACACATAGTTTTCAGAAAAGTATAGGCAAAATAACTCTCTTTGATACAGTTTTGGTGCAATTAATCTGTCCTGGCAGCAACTTTCACTGTCTCACTTTTTTTTTCCCTTTCTGGTCCCCTTGTGTATTCTTTTTGTAATGGAAAAATACAGTGTTAGACCCTGAAAGTTGAGAAGTGACCTCTGGGAACATTTCAGTAGGAACTCGGCCTATTCTTTTCCTGTCATAGACTTTTGTCTTTTGGGCATTTCCAGCGGGATACCTGTTCGTTAGAAAAAAAACAAATGCCTTCCTGTCTGATGTCTAATTGAAACAAGGTTTTTCTGAGTCCTGAGGGGGTGGGGCAGGGGAATGGGAGGTGTTTGTGGGAAAAGACGTATTTCCTGACCCTGCTCACTTCATCGCTAAGAACCTGCCACCCTGACACTCCCTGTCTGACTTGATTAGGTTCCTCCCTATGGTGTGCCCCCCACCCCCATAAACGAAGGCCCTCCCTGAAATAAAGTGAGTCAGGAGCCTAGAAAACTTTCCCCACTAACTCAACCAAAAGGTCCTTTGGATACAATTCTTATCTGGAACTAAGAGGACAGACATCAATTTTGGTTAAATCATTTCTCCTCCCAAAAAAGGAAATAGAAAAGAAAATTAAAGCACTTTAGTGGGTAAAATTTAGATGAAAGTCATAATTTAAAAGTTTTTTTTCTCTTTAATGTTGCATTTAGAGGAGGACCCTCAGGAAACGAATGCCTGCTTCAGCAATTCTGAGGCTAGTATTATGACTGCTGTTAGTCATAGTTAGTATTATTACCCTGCTTCATTGCTTTCAGCAGGGTAGAGGGGTGGATGGGAAGGAGAAGGATGCAAGACTCTTGTAGCAATTTCTGGAGTAAGTTAAAATAGAAATGTATTGTGAACACGATGTGTCCCTTCTCCCTTTTAGTTTGCTTAGTTCAAATTCAATAAACATATATGGAGCCCTGACGACTGGTTGGCACATTCCTGAGTATGCCTTGATACATTTGACCTCATCATGACCAAGTGAAAGGATCCTTATTGCTCTTGCTGGAGAATATGACAGTAGAAAAGGAAAGAAGACCCTGGTTTCTTGTATCTTGAGCCCAGATAGTCTATCCTCATTGTGAATTTGGGATGCAGGGGCAAGCATGACGGAAAAAGCCCAGCAGCCCTCAGAGGAGATGGTTAGATGACATGGCAGTGGCAGTCAGAGATCAAAGAACAGCATTCTAAGGAGATTTCGTATGGAGGCCCCTGTGTGAGTTATTGATGCTAGGGGACCATGATAGACCAGAGGGAACCTTGTGTTCCAGTCTGTGACTGAGAGTTTGGAGCAGTTGGATGTGAAGTCAGAGAGACCTGACTAATCTTGTCTCAGCCTTCCTAGCTGTGTGATCCTGGGCAAGGCCCTTCAACTTCTTGAGCTCAGTTTCCACATCTGTAAAATCAAAAGCGGTAATATATACAAAGTGCTGTGCAAACTGCTATATAAATGTTAACAATTATCATCGTCATCATCTCCTTTTTTACTACAGATTACTCCAAGGTTTTATATTATTATTTTTCTCCTTTTAATAAATTTTTCCTTTGTAATATTATGAAATGAGGGCTTGCAAATAAAAAGATAGTCTCGGAATATTGGGGAGGGGGTATACCACACATTTATTTCCCCAGTTTTCCTGAATAGCACTTGCTCGTGTCCTGGTAGAAGCTGATGCAAGGGCTTATCAATGTATGATTTGTACTGTGAGTTTGGTTGGTGGGTGGGCACATTCATTATTCCTGTGAACTCTGAAAATGTGCTGCTCGTTACCCCTCCTCCCAGAGTGCCAAGGCCTGGGACAGGACAGGCACATCTTGATTGTGTTTGCCATTGTCCACACATATTTCAAGGAGGTCCCTTCCCAGCAGTTCTAGCTTTTGTTGTTGTTCAGTCATTTTTTCAGTCATGTCTGACTCTCTATGACTACATTAGGGGTTTTCTTGGCAAAGGTATTGAAGTGGTTTGCCATTTCCTTCTCCACTTCATTTTACAGTTGAAGGAAGAGACGGACAGGGTTAAGTGACTTGCCCAGAGTCACACAGCTAGTAAGTGTGTGAAGCTGGATTTGAACTCAGGAAAAGGAGTCTTTCTGACTCCAGGTCCAGCACTATCCATTGCCCCCTCTAGCCTGATTCATTGACTAGTTTGATATTTATACGTTGCATCCTGTGTATAGAACACTATCTTATATGGGTAGTTTGTGGACAAAGATATATAAAGTAAGGTTTTTGACCTCAAGATACATAATGCGTTCTAGTAGGAGTGATGGCAACTATACAGAGATAAATATGATGCAAATACTAGGATGTAAGTGCCTAAGAGAACAACTTCCTATGAGATCACACCAGGTTCTGTAAGCCCGCTATTTAACCACCTACTTGAAGTTACAGACATTGATTTACAAATGCTTGTTGACAAAGGTCTTATAAGTGCAGGTCTTATCATGTCACTCCTCTATTTAATAAATTCCAATGGTTCCTTCTAGAGTCTGTGGTATATAAAGCCATACCTGGCCACCAGCTACCTGTCCAGCTTCATTGCACAGCCTCTTCCTCCCACATGCCATGGTCCAGTTAAACTGACCTTTTTGTCCCTCAAACACAGCACCCCATCTCCCGTCTCTGTACCTCAGTACACCCTGCCTCCTCTGCTTTATGGAATCTCTGGCTTCCTTCAAATTTGAGCTCAAGCACCACCTTCTATTGGAGGCATCGAAATCAGTAATCAGAGAACATTTATTAAGTGCCTACTATGTGCTGAGCACTGTGCTAAGTGCTGGGGATACAAAAAGAGGCAAAAGTCATTTCCTGCCCTCATTTCTCCAGCTGCTAATGCCCTCTCCTGCCACCAACCAAATTATCTTGTCTTTATGCGCTTAGTTTTTAGATAACCATGTATGCACACATGTATAAAAGCACACATGTTTATATATGTAATGAAAGGAAATTGTCCCTTCCTGTATGTATCACACACACACACATATACTCCTCAGATGGAATTTAAGCTACATATATGTGCACCCCTCTGGCAGCTAGTTGGTACAGTAGATAGTGCTATAGCCAAGGAGTCAGGAAGACCTGAGTTCAAATCTGGTCACACATTTACTAGCTGTATGACACCAGGCAAATTATTTAACCCTGATACACATACACGTGTATGTGTATATATGTATATGTATGTATATATTTAAACCACATGTATAATTTAAGCTTAAGTTCTAAAAGAAAAGCATACAAACATGCAGCTTGATTATCAGAGGAAATTATATATATATTATGTATATATATAGTTTATGTTAGATTTCTTTGATAGAATTTATGGGGTATGTGTGTGTGTGTGTGTGTGTATACACGCAGACCCATGGGCACATGAGCTAGTGTGGTTCTTTGATAGAATTTAAGCTACTTGAGGGAAGAGACAGTTTTATTTTTGTCTTTATATTCCCAGTTCCCTGGCATACAATAGGGGATTAATGAATACTCCGTTGATTGAATTATTTAATCAACCTAGAAAAGAGGCCCAATAGTTGGAGACTAGCCATGGAGGCCTTAGGAACAGGGGCAGGTGTTGGTTCTTCCTCAGAGCTCCCAGAGATTACTGTATGTATCAAGAATCAACCTTTAGAATATAGATCACTGGGGAGGCTAGGTGGTGCAGTGAATAGAGCACTGGCCCTGGAGTCAGGAGGACCTGAGTTCAAATGTGACCTCAGATACTTAACACAAAAACTAGCTGTTTGATCTTGGGCAAATAACCCCAATTGCTCTACCTTCCCCCCTCCAAAAAAGCAAAAAAAAAAATAACAGAATATAAATCACTTATGCTATCAACAGCCTATAGGTAAGTTTTGTATCAGAGGTTGCCATAACATGAAGGACCCAGCAATCTTCAAGGGTCCTAATCCAGGCTCCAGTAAAACTGATTTATACATTGTTCTATGAATCTGACATTCCACCTCCTGATGAAATCCCAGCTCTGATAAATCACAATAAAGATAAAGATAGAGTCATATAGTGATCTATACATGTATGCCTATGTATGTATTTATTATATAGGCATACATAAACCTATATATGTAGATATAAATATATCTATAAATGATTTATCTAGATAGAATATATCATATAAATATACATGTACACATCTCTGACTATGTGCATGCATGAATAGATATACATATATGTAGGTATACCTATATGATAGATAAGCCTATATTTTCTTATCTGTGAACACGTTGTTTCCCCCAATGCAAGTTTCATGAATGCAGGGAAAATCTTGATTATCTTCATTTATGTATTTGTATCATGGCTTATATTGAATTGAATTGTCTATTGGTTTACCAAGAATCACTTGTTTCATGTTTGTACTTGGAGTTCTGTCATACCAGGGCCCAGAGGTGTCTTCTTGGGCTTTTTTAGGCTTACGTCTCCATCACATTTCCACTCCCAGGCCAACAGAAGGACTTGAAACCTTGAGCTCTGACATCTATGCCCCCTAGGATTAAAAAAAGCTCTGCACCTCGTACTTTGAGCAGGAATGCCAATAATGAGAGGCAAATCTAATGGCCAGTTCCTGGAAGGAGGAATGTTTTCTGCCTAAGAGATGGGCAAGTGGTGTGATAAGAGACTCAATGTCAGTTATGATAGGACATTAAGAAGGCTATTTCTGGTTGGCTCAGTCAGGAGACACTATCAGCATCTGGCATTCGAAGCCTTTCTATGAAGAATGTTGGTCTGGGAGGCTATTTGTGGAACCTTTCTGTTAGTGCACACTTAAGGCATCTCATACATTTCAAACCTTCTTCCTGACGAAGTGTCTGGGTGATGTCTGTGATGATGTGTATGACTAGAAAGAGGAGAACATTTGGGAGAGACATGAATTGTCCATAAATACTCTGTGAGTCTTTTTCAGAATTGTTTTAGTAAGCAAATGCTCTTCTGTTACCATTTGGGATTTTAGAAAATGAGAGAGAAAGTCAGAATCCTAAACTTGGCATGAAGTAGCTGAGCATCAATTTGTCTGCACACTGGCACACTTATGCCAGAGACTAAGAGACCAATTCACTCTTCTGCTTGGCTTTCAAAACCCTCCATAATCTTTCCCCTGTCCTGTCCAGCCCCAACCCCTAGATCAGACCCGTGGTTTCAATAATACAAGTAATTACTTTTTATCAGTGAAGGTGAACATTGTCTCTATAAGTTAAAATCTTGAAGAATTGCCTGGGGCAGTCAATTTAAATGGCTCACCCAGGGTCACATATCCAGTGTCAAAGGAATGACTTGTAACCAGTGCTTTCTGTATTCCAAGCTAGGTCACTATCCCCTCCTCGACACTAACTCTCCTGTCAAACTCTATTCCCCATCATTCCTGCAGCACAGACGCTCTTGCTCAAATCAGGATGGTCTCCTCACTGTGCCACAAGTGGAATATTCTTCATTTTTTTCATTCCAACATGGAATATTCTTCTCTGTCGCCTCTTTCCTCAAGTCTGTCTTCATTGGTGAAGGCTTCTTAGACTCATTCAAATCCTCAATGGGCTCTCCTGGTGACTCATATCAGACATTTCCTTTCTCACAATTTAGCCCTTCATTATATTTATACTTCACAAGCTTGCCTTAGATGGGAATAGCAGTCCCAGTCTGTGCAGTATCTCCTTTTTGGGCCTCTATACAAATCTTCTCTCCTTGGATACCTCTGCTTCCGAGGGTTTCCAAGACCCTCTACTGACCCCATGCCTCTTCTGAGGCATCTCTGATGGTATCCACAAATGGGGATTCCTTTCCCTCTTCTCCTCCCAAGTACCCACTGCTGCAGGTGCCTGGCCTGCTACCTGCTACTGCTTCCTGCTTTGGTTTCCATTTGTTTGTTCAACTGGTTAGTTGGCCATTAGAGCTCACCTCTACCTCCAGCACTAATATTCCTACCATCTCCATTCAGTAATGGAAAAAACAAAACAAGACAAAACAAACACTGGGTTTCAAGTTAGCCAATGTGAATGTGAATCTTAGCATGTCACTTTCTAGCTGTGTGATGATCATCACTCTGGGCCTCAATTTCCCTATCCATAAAGGAGGTTGGATGAAATGTCCTTTTAAACTCCTTTTCCAACTCTAAATCTTATGATTCTTTAATTAGAAGGGAAGCACTCTAACCCTCCTGGAAGCAGCAAAGTAGAGACTAGGATTCCCCTCTGGACTGAAGTTGCTTATTCACCTTGCCTTCCTTAAAATGTTCTCGCTCATACTTTGGGGTCAGTCCATTTTCATCTCCTTTGCCTTTCCAACTTCCACTGGTTTGTCTTGGGAATCATAATGGCTGAGACCTAGCTTAAGTTACCAGTTCCCCACAGGCATCAGACTTGCTTTAGGCCAGATGATTTATCACAAGGGCATTATGGATTGTGTCTCTCTTTTAAAGTGCTTTGAATTATTTAAATGTATTTTATGATGTTTGGAGGAGAAAGATTACTTCACAAAATTATTTTCTACTTTTTTCATCGCAATTGTAGGTTTCTGTTGATTGGCTAAGGAACCTAACCATTATTTCTAATGCCATTTCTGGGGGAAAATGCATTTGGGGTTCCAAATAATGGGTGAACGGACAGATTTTGTATTGTCCTCACGCTCTGTGTTCTAACTAGAGAATGGCATATGGATGCTCTTCAGTCTTCTGCCTTCTCCCACATCTGCTCATGTGCTCAAGCACTCTCCCATGCTTGTCAGCTACCCCTCCTTCAGATTTGTCTGCTGATATCCTTCTCTTCGAGCAGCTGGGTGTTGCTATGGAGAAAGTACTCGGCTTGGAGTCAAGAAGACTCATCTTTCTCAGTTCAAATCTTGCCTCAGACACAACTACACTCGTGACAAATTATTTAACTTGAAAAGGCTATAAGCCAAGACTAAAGTGGAGGGGAGACTTGGTGGGTGATTTTTTATTCACAAATGATTGTGCACTCAGTGAAGCCTCTGAGGCCAAGATGCAACAATGTATGTATGGGTCATTGTCTGCTCCTTGCATTAATTTTGGCCTAACAATTAGCACCAAGAAAACACAGGTTCTCCACCAGCCAGCACCGCACCATCCATACGTGGAATCTTCAGTTACAGAAATGCTATGAATGCTGTGGATAAGTTCACTTACCTTGGCAATATGCTTTCCAGGTATGTACACATGGATGCTAACATTGACACATGCACTGCCAGAGTTAGCTCAGTGTTTGGGAGGATCCAAAAGAAAGTGTGGGAGAGAAGTGGCATTAGACTGCCATCCAAACTGCAGGTCTATAGAGCCATTGTGTTGACCTCTTCCATTTGACTTGCTTTAGGAAGATTCTTAAGATAAGGCAAGATAAGGAAGGTACTTAGACACTGAGGTTCTTTCTCTGGCTAAACTACCAAGCATTCAAATTCTGCTGCAAAGAGTGCAACTCAGATGGGCGGGCCATGTTGTTTGAACTGTCAAATGTACGTTTGCCTGAAAGACTATTTGCCAGAGAGCTCACACAGGACAAGTGCTCACATGGGGTCAGAAGAAGCAATACAGAGGCGGCTAGGTAGCACAGCGAATAGAGCACCAGCCCTGGAATCAGGAGGACCTGGGTTTGGATCCGGCCTCAGACACTTAACACAAAAATTAGCCGTGTCATCTTGGGCAAGTCAGTTAACCCCAACTGCCCTCCAAAAAGCAAAAAAAAAAAAAGCAGCAATACAAGGACAATCCCAAGGTCTCTCTCAAGAGCTTGGAATCAATTGCTTGATATAGGAGACACTGGCAAAGGGCCACCCAGCAGTGCATGCCTGCTTCAAAGATGGTGCCGTACTTTATGAGTGAAGCAAAATTTCAGATGCTAAAAAAAAAGTGAGATGTTCAAATTTAGAGACACCTCTACTCCAATTCCAATTGTTTATGAGAACTATTTTGTCTAACCTATGGTAGAGAATTCCTAGCTTGTATTGGTTTAATCAGCGACAATCAATCACATTGTATCTCAACTCCAACTTAGTGATACCATTTTAGTGTTCTTTGAGAATGAAATACAACTACCAACTATTAGCTGTATGACCTTGGACAAGTCACTTAAACCTGTTTGCCTCAGTTTCTTCATCTGTAAAAGGAGTTGGAGGGGCAGCTAGGTGGAGCAGTGAATAGAGCACCAACCCTGGAGTCAGGAGGACCTGAGTTCAAATGTGGCCTCAGACACAACACACACACACACACACACACACAAAAACCTAGCCGTGTGACCTTGGGCAAGTCACTTAACCCCAATCATCCCCCCCCCAAAAAAAAGGAGCTGGAGAAGGAAATAGCAAATCACTTTGTAAATTTGCCAAGAAAACCCCAAATGGGGTCAAAGAATCAGATACAACTGAAAAAACAATTAAACAAACAAAAAAAGACTGACTTCCTAACTCTTCCTAACTTTCTAACTCAAGTACCCTATCCACTCTGCCACCTACATATATCACCCACTTGGCTGTTAATTCCTTTGTGGGCATAATCTCTGTCATTTTCCATCTCTGTAGACCCAACTCCTAACTCAGAGCAGCAATGCACAGCAACTCTTCAGACAGAGCTGAGATTCCCATACAGATGACCTATGGACCTTCCCAGCTCCATATCAAGGATCCTGTGAGCCTCTAATCACTCCCATCCTCTCCACTCCTACAATGGAGGGATTCTGGTGGGATCCTGAAGAAATAGGTACAGACCCAGAGAATGAGGAGATCTGTATTTTATTTCTGCCCTGACTCTGTGTGACTGTGAGCAAGCCACTTCACTTTGGTGAGGCAGAAGTCATCCTGCTGGGAATCAGTACCTTGTGCTAGACTTGGAACTGGAGAACCAAGGTTCAAATCCTAACCCTGGAAATTGCTGCCTGTGTGACCTTAGGTAAGACATCTGAAATGGGGGGACTGGTCTACATGATTTGTAAGGTCCTTCTCAGCTCTAGAGGTAACTAGGTGGTGCAGTGGGGAGCACATTCAGCCTGGGAGTCAGGAAGACCTGAGCTTGGTGATATTGGTCAAGTGAGTCAACCTGTTTGCCTCAATCTCCACAGCTATAAAATGGGGATAATAATAGTACCTATCCTGAAGGGTTATGATGAAGATAAATGAAATAATATTTGTGAAGCATTTAGCACAGTGCCTGACACATAGGAAGTGTTTAATAAATGCTAGCTATTATAATTTTTATTAATGATTATTGCCTTCAATCACCTCTATGCACTGGATTTGCAGCAGGGGCCACTGAACTTTCTATCTCTAGTATCTGCCATCTCATGACCTATTAGTTCCTCACCTGAAGTGACTGAGTTTTTACAAAGACTATGGATATAAGGATGACAGGAAAGTGATTTTAAAATCTCTTGTTCCTATTATTCTGCGTTTTAAAAGATTTTCATTGAAATCTTTTGTTTTTACATTGCCTAGATTTCCCCCATGCATATGTGTGTTCTTTAATGCGATTTTGTGGGGCTGAATATATTCGTATTTCTAAATTGACTTAGTTGAGCAGCTGAGAACAGCGGGGAGAAAATAGGAGTATAGGAGTCAGAGAGGCTTAGATCGAAGCTCTGAGTCTTAAACATGATGGCTGCAGGGGTCAGAGACCCTGGACAAGTGATTTAACCTCTCTGTGTTCCACAATAACTGTCTAAGAATGTCAGTTGTGAAGGAGATCAGGAAGTTTCCTCAGTGAGGGCTCCCTGTGCCAGTGACATCAGGGGTCTGGTCCAAAAAAACTCCACTTAATGATCACATTTCCTTATCTCCTAAAGATGTTCCCTGTGACAACAAACCCCTTTTCATGAACTATGACACAGTAAAAACCACACATGACAGGAAGGATGTTATGAGGCTGTGCAAAGGACCTTTGTGAAAAGGTCTGGGTCAAAATAAATGGCTGGCATAATAGCTTTGTTGATATTCCGTCATTTCAGTTGTGTCCAATTCTTTGTGACCCCATTTGGTTTTTTTTTTTTTTGACAGATACTGGAGTGCTTTGCCATTTCCTTCTCCAGCTCATTTTAGAGATGAGGAAACTGAGGCAATCAGGGGTAAGTGACTTGCCCAGGGTCACACAGCTAGTAAGTATCTAAGGCCAGATTTGAATTCAGGAATAGGAGTCTTCCTGGCTTCAGTCCAGACACTCTATCTAGCTACCATCTAGCTGTCTAAATCATGTAGAAGAAATACATAGGAGAACATATACCAAGCAATGCAGAATGAAGGATTTCTCCCATTAGGAATGAGATAACTCAGCTTAACCAAGAGAGTCTTAGATCTCACCCACAGGGAAACTCTACCGTATTTCTAGGGTAGCAAGCTGGGGATAGGCACAGGATGGGGACTGCCAACTTCTCCTATATCTCTGTAAAGACCCTTCAGCAGCATGAACTGGGGAGGACTCTTTCATCTTTTCTTTTGAAGCTAGAAGCCAGAAATATCCTAAGTGCCTTGATGCTTATGTAGTGTCCCAGAAGACTCAAATTTTGATGGACCCTGAAGGAAGACTCCAAAGGACCTGGGAAAGGCTGGAACTTTCTCAGCTCTCGCCAGCTCCACCCCAGAGAAGAGGGCATTCATGTCCTCCAAAATGGAGAAAGGTCCATACCAATGGACCTTGGGATAGGAGTTGCATTACTATTATTATTATCATTATTTTTGTTGCTCTCTGAGTCGGTCAATAAACATTTAAGCACCTAATATGTGGCAGGCAATATGGGTCACCGAGCAGCTGTGATGAAGCTCAGTGTGAAGGTTCTTGGCAATTTACAGTTCCTAATATTGCAATTTCTTTTCTTTTCTTTTGCAGGGGCAATGGGGGTTAAATGATTTGTCCAAGGTCACAAGGCTAGTTTTTTGTGTTAAGTGTCTGAGGTCAAATTTGAACTCAGGTCCTCTTGACTCCAGGGCCAGTGCTCTAGTCACTGAGCCACCTAGCCGCCCTGCAATTTTTTTTATTAAAGAATAATAAGGCTCCCAAACAAGAGTGAGCAATTGTCTCAGTTTCAGGTATCTGAGAATGGGAGGCTTCCCTCAGAACTTATAGAAGAGGGGCAGCTAGGTGGCACAGTGAATAGTGAATAGAGTGAATAGTGAATGCAGTGAATAGAGCACTGACCCTGGAGTCAAATGCATCCTCAGACATTTGAATACTTACTGGTTCTGTGAACTTGGGCAAGTCACTTAACCCCAATTACCTTGCCTTCCTCCATTCAAGAAAAAACAAACAAACTGATAGAAGACTTAAATGATTAAAGACTGTTGTGATTTTTTTTTTGGTCCCCCTTCCAGTTAGCCTTTCTACAATGGTTAAAGGGTAATTATGACATAAAAGCATCATACCACCTTCCCATTTCATTTTTAAAGTTTATTTAATTTTAGTTTACAGCATCATTTAGTTCCACAAGCTTTTTTTTTGAAGGGAGGAAAGCAAGGCAATTGGGGTTAAGTGACTTGCCCAAGGTCACACAGCTAGTAAGTGTGTCAAGTGTCTGAAGCTGAATTTGAACTCAGGTCCTCCTGACTCTAGGGTCAGTGCTCTATTCACTGCATTACTTAGCTGCCCCTATTTCACTTTTATTTTTTCAAAAGGTAAAGCTTAAACCCAAAATATTACCTTTAAAAATTCTACTTTTCTAAAAAAAATCTTGGGGTCTTACAGTGCTAATTGAAACACCACCATAGTATAGTCCCTATGTCATGAAGCAGAAAAATAATATTGTAGAAAGAATAGCTAATGTTGAGCCAGGAAAATTAGGTTCAAATCCCACCTTTAATCATACTCTCTGTGTGACCTTGGGCAAATTAGTTAACCTGTCTGTGTAACAGGCAACTTTCTAAACTTTTAAATGTTGATTCGGTATTGATCTGGACTGATAGAGGAAGTGCTCATACTCATGATTATACATTAACAATAAATCTAGGATTAAAGCATCTCGAGGATCAGTAACTTTAAAAAAAGGCACAATCATTTTCATTTTTATGGTTGGGAAAAATGAAGCTGAGATTGGTCAATCAATTTTTTTAGGACTCAGAATTGAGTGGTCACTCCCAATCTGTTTTTGCTTTTATTTATTTATTTTTTTTGCTATGCTATTATGCTGGGGCAGCTAGGTGGTACAGTGCATAGAGTACTGGGTAATGCACTTAACCTGCTTGCCTCAGTTTCCTCATCTGTAAAATGAGTTGGAGAAGGAAATGGCAAACTACTCAAGTATCTTTGCCAAGAAAACCTTAAATGGGGTCACAGAAAAATAGGGTATGACTGAACAACACCAACAGCAACAAATGATTTGGATAATTGGAGTCTATTTTTGTTTTTGCTATTGGCTATGCATATTCATTGTGGAACTGGTAGCTGATGGGAAATGGGTTAAGCCTTGGATGTTAAGTTTGTGGTCCTCCTTCTTACCTAAATGATCAAGTGATCAAACATAGATTGAACCCAATAATATTCCTTAGACTAGTAATATTTAAGGGAACTGATAAGTATAATTCTAGCAGTGGTTCTTGTCCTGAACCTCTTGCTTCCCCTTCTGAAGGACTGAAGGTCTCCCTTGAAGAAGTGGGAAGGGGGAAAAGACAAGGTAAGAGATATCTATTCCACCTCCCTTCAAGCCCCACACAACAATAACTCTCACCACACAGAGGGCCTCACTATACATGTGGGAACCCCTCTTCTGTTACAATGATGGTAAGGATGATTGCTGATGGTGGTGGTGGTGGTAGTGGTGATGATAATGATCTGAGATGTTATGTGACTTGCCCATGGTCACAGAGCTAGTAAGTGCCTACAGCAGGATTTTAATTCATGTCTTTGGCTATCTAACTCCTACACTCTATCCATTTTACCACTTGAGATCTTTTAATAATCATAATAGAGTTAGATATTTGTTTTTGAATTGGAAGTAACCAAACTATTTATCATTTCACAGAACCATAGACTCTTCATTTGGAATTAATTAAATGATTATGATAATAATAGAAACTAAATCAGGAGTCATTTAGACCAGGGTTTCTTAAACTTTTTCTACTCATGATCTTTTCAGCACTTCTTAAACTGTGGGTTGAGATTCTAGACTGTTTTCTCCATTCTTCTGCCACCTGCCCTACCCTCATCCAACTACAGGAACTCTATTATATTCCAATTAGGTAACATAATGGATAGAGCCCTGGGCCTAGAGTCAGAAAGACCTGAGATCAAATTCAGCTTCAGACACTCATTAGCAGTGTAATCCTAGGAAAGTCCCCTTACCTCAGTTTGCCTCAGTTTCCTCATCTATAAAATTAGGATAATAATAGCACCTATCTCCCAGGGTTGTCGTGATGCTCCAATGAGGCAGTCATCGTAAAGCATTTACTGGTACAGAGTAAGTGCTATATAAGTGTTGGTAGTTAATATAATTATTATTCCTGATATATGTTCATGAGTCCTTTAACTGAAGAAGACCTCTTTGAGAGGAAACTTACATTTCATTTTTTAACAATTCTAGTAAGTAGGAAACTCTCATATTGTACTCAAAACTGCCTCTTTTTTTCTTTTAGCTTTTTCTTTTTTATTATGAACTTATTAATTATCAACAAAACCAAAAGCATTTCAATATACTAAGAACAAAAAAAAAGACTGTGTGTGAAGCCATGGAATTTCTCTTATGTACAGCTTGATTTTTTTAGGGGTATATTAAATTGAATACATTGAATACAATTAAATTTAATATTTTGCAGTAAAATTGCCCTATTTGTGTTCCCTTCTAAGTTTTTTCTTCTGTATTTTTAATGTCTTATTGATTCTTTTTTCTTTTATTTCTGTATCTCTGCTACCACCTTCCAAAATGGAAGCCCTACCTTATAACCAATAAGTGGAGCCAAACAAAACTCTTTGACTACGTCTAAAAGCCATCTCTTATTGACGCACCTCTAATCCCTCTGCCCTCTGCCAAGAGGTGAGAGACACATTTCATCATCAGTCTTATAGAATGCTTGGTCACCAAGCATGTGCTACCATTTTTTGAAGTTGCTTTCCTTTCCTTATTGTCCCCATATAAATTGTTCTTCTGGGTCTTTTCATTTCATTTTGCATCAGTTCATGTGAGTTATCCCAAATTTTATTGAATTCTTCACATACATCACTTCTATTGAAGCACAATAATATTCCATTACCAATCTATATACCACTCTTTGTTCAGCCACTTCCCAGTTGAGACAGACAGACAGACAATTGGGTTCCCAATTGAGGAGCCACTTTGTTTCCAATTCTTCATTAAAATATAGAGTGTTGCTATGAATACTTTAACAATATGGGTCCATTTTCTCTGTCTTTGGCTTCTTTGCTGTACATGTGTATAGAAAACCATCCTGGTAGGCACTAGGCACTTAATAAATGCTTTTTTTTTTTTACTAACTTGTTCATCATAGTATTGTTATGTCAAAAAACTGGTTATAGTTGAATGACTTTGGGAAATAGTTCCAAACTGTTTCCCAGAATGATCAAACTAGTTTAAAAATCTACATTAGAGTGCCTGTCCTCCACAGCCCCTCCAACAATTGCCATTTTCATCTTTTGTCATCTTCATCAATCTAATGCTTTGCTACAATTTCTACTCTTTGATCGTAATTGGGTCTGCTGGAGCCATGCAGAATAAATTTGCTGATTCTCTATGGCTGTCAGCTACAGAATAATAATGCCAGTGATAGCTTTCCTGTGTTAATATACCCACAGATTACTGCTACTGCATAGTCAGATATCAGTGGGAATAACAGCTGATGTGCAGTCACTTTGGAACAAAGTCTTTTAGAAATAAGTAGAACATACAAACACAATGAAAGGACCATGACTTGTGAGAGGGCCTTCCCTCTTTTCAAACAGGGCTCTCTTTTCCAAACACCACGGCTGAGCATAATAATCTGTGTCTGGAAGTGGGGGAGGGGGAGGGGGACAGAGAGACAGAGACAGAGAGAGAAGAGAGAGACAGAAAGAGGGAGGGAGGAAGCGAGAGAGGGGAGAGAGAGAGAGAGAGAGAGAGAGAGAGAGAGACTAATTAGGATAGTTCTAAAATCACTTTATTGGTTACATATACAGTACAAAGTTTTCCTGCCTTTGCTGTAAATTGTATATTTGATGTGGCTGCCATAGCACTAAAATGACTTGTTTAAAGTGACATTTTGGTGAAAAATCTTTTATATCCTTTCATGCCAAATTCAATCAACAGGAAATATCCAGGTATATCTAAGGAGCTGATCAGCGAAGTGGATAGAGTGCTGGGTCTAGAATAAGGAATACTTGAATTCAAATTTGACTTCAGCCACTTACTAATGGTGACCTTGGCAAGCCACTTAACCTCTGTTTGCCTCAGATTTACCATCTGTAAAATGGGGATAATAACAGTACCTACTTCTCAGGGTTGTTGTGAGAATCAAATGAAATAATATTTATAAATTGCCCAAGGTAGGAGCTATATAATGGTGGCTATCATTAGACGTACCAGTAGATGTGGAGTAAAACAATCTTCATGATGTAAATCAGAAGTTAATAAAGCATTTGAAAAAATAAAAGTAAAAAAATAAAAATAGCTTTAACAAAAAAAAAAAACAAAAATAAATAAAAACAATCTTCAGTGCTGTGGAATCTGAGAAGTTAACAGCATTGAGATGGCTAGCCTCAAGTTGCATATAATCAATTCACTCATTCATTCATTTATTCAAATACATGCATACTTGAATGGTGGAAATAAAAATAAACACTGGTATAGACTTAAGCACTAGAACCTGGGATCACAGGGTCGGTGTCATGGGACCAGTGGCTAAAAATGCCTCTTGTAGAGTTTCCTGAGAAGCCACTCCCAGGATGGGAAGATTGCCTTTGCTAGAGCCTGGGGTACTTTTAACGAAGCTGTAAAATAGGAAATTTCAGCCAGAAATTGAGAGTATGCTTTGTGAGACTGGATGTTGGTTCACTGGCAACTGTGATGAAATTGCTGACCTTTCCAGTAGACAAATCAACATCTTTGGTGAAGAATGACCTACAAGGGATGCAGATGCTAAAACTTCCATATTTCCCTGGAACTTCCCTGTGAACACTGTTCAGATATTTGATTTCTTCTCTTTAGTGTGGAGCACAGCAGATTTCCCCACCTGCAAAGCCACTGGATTTGTGTAGAGGACACCTTGAGAACTGTTGACCTAATGACTTTTGCTCCATGGTCTGCTGGCCTTATACCAGAGAATGACTGAATCCCAGAATCTCAGAGGTCATCTAATCCAAGCCCAAACATGAATGAGTCCTCCATGACCTCCCCCGACAATTGATCATCCAGCAACTGCTGTAAAGCTTTCAGTGACAAAGAGACTCATTATCCCCTGAGAGAAAATACATATTCTACTTTTGACTGGTTCTAGATATTTGGAGATTTTTCTATATTGCGACGAATTCTGCATCTTTACCAATTCTAGCCATTAATTCTAGTTCTGTCATTTGAACCCAAGCAGAATAAAGCTAATTTCTGGGAACCCAAACTTTGTAAACGCACACTATGGTAATTGTGGCCTTTCCCTTCCCCAGAATCCCCACCATTCTCCTGGTCCAATGAACTTGGGGCCCTCTAGAGGTAGCTGGAAACAGCTCCACTACACTTAGTTTAAAGGTAGAAATCTGAAATCTCCTTGAGTTCAAGGTCCTATCCACATTCCCGCAGATACCTGGACAAGAAGGGTGATGCTAATCTCTACACATACTTTTTCCTCCAACGAGGACCTGGAGAATGTAAACAGGAGCTTTGCATCCCCAAGGCCTTTGAAATGCCTTGAAATCCAATTTTTCATCTTCTCCCTGTTACTATTTTAGCAAAACAAAACAAATAACTTAAAACCAAAGTACTTTGCAACAGGGTACAGTTTTATAAGCAATTACCATGTTTCACAGATCTTGAAAGAACTGCTATTTACTTGTGGGGGTCCCAAGGCACAGACTTTCTTATATGGAGAACAGGAAAAGTTTCTCCAGAATCTCACAAATTTGTTATCTAGGCTCTAGACCCCTGAGTGCGTGTGTCTTACAAATATTTCTAAAGTGCTTAATAAATGTGTGTTAAACAGAATTTTGAAAAGACCAAATTATTCTGGTTGAGAACCGTGGCTCTGTTAGAATTTTCTTCTGACTTTGAAAATCAATCTTCTGAAGAGAAAGCTACCAATCCCTCCCAGAGTCAGTACACTCAGTGAGAGAGGTTTTCTTCATGGTTGGACAGCTAAGTGGGTACATCATGAAGTTATTTTTTCAGCTTCTCCTTATCCAGAACAGTAACTAGGGTGGAGCTTTTCCCTATGCCCTAATATGGATGGGTGCTTCTTCTCTAGATGGAAGAGGTGGGTGGTTCCTCTCTACATTGTCTCAGAAACTGCAACTCTGTGTATCCACATCTTTTGCCAGCCTGCATCCCAGTTGAGGTTGGGAGAGAAGGTGGGCCCCAAGAGACAGAGAAGAGTCAGGGTCATGGGCCAACAGAGATAAGGGTAGGAATGAGAAGGCATGGACCAGCCCTCTTTCAACACAAAGATGGGTCGCCTAAGCCAACATCTATCCCTCCTATTCAACTGAATTTGCTCAGGTACCAGGATTTCTAGTCACATCTCTGCCTTCGTCCTCTGAGTTGCATGATGTATTCGTCAGAATGATTCTCTGGCCTGGTACTATACCTTCAGTGCTCCCCCCCCCCCATGTATTATTCTGAATTATTGATTTAAGTGAAAGAATTCTCTATTTGAGGACTATATTTGTGGAGGAAATTAGGCCCATGAATAGAATCCGCTTCTGGAGTTACTCCGCTTCCCCTGTCATATTGTGCCTAAACAGTTTTATTAATTAAATAGGTTTATTTCAGTGAAATCAGAGACGCGTGGCCTTTCTCAGCACATTTGTCCTCTTGCTTTTCTGCACTTTGGCATTACTGAGAGCAGGGTTAATTTTTCAAGTGTGTCAGAGTGGGATTTAAATAAAATATGGGTTCAAGCTGCCATGTGAAATTCAATGAAATCAATAGTAAGCCCTTATATTTGCATTCTTAGCATGGAAGCGAAAGTGTCAATGCACATATATTACTGTCTAATGAAACGTCAAGATTCCCCTTCCTAATGGAAGAGAATCAACTGCGATGCAAATTTAATGAACTCTGATTGTGAAATGCAAACCAGACCCAATATCCAGCAGAAAATTAACTTAATCAATAATCTCATTTGAAGCTTTAAGCTAAGTACAATCTCTCCACGCAGGGCTAAGTCTGCTTTGGGAGATGCTGATTTTGAGCACCATTTTGAAGTGGCCGGTGCATTAAGCTTTATGTGTGATCCAGCATATTTGATTCTCATCTAACTGCTCCCATTGTTGGTGCTGCTGATGGTGTCATCGGGAGTGGCCTTCGAGTACCCATCAAGTTTTAGGTCGCATAATTAGCTTATGAGAAAAATGGGTTCCCATGCACCGAATGGAAAAAATAGCTATAACATTATATTTTGTTGAAGGCCAAGTTGGATGTTTGAGAGAGGTTTCCTTGCTTATTCCAGAAATTAGGACGGAAAAAGGATAGGATTTTGGAGTTGAAAGAGCTAGATTTTACTCTGGGCCCCACTACTTCCTAACTATCTGACATTGAGCAAATTGCTTACTTTCCCTGAGCCTCAGTTTCCTGGTCTATAAAATTAGAGCAGTAATACCTGAACTGCCTCTCTTGGATCACTGTTTTTTAGAGCTGAGGGACCTCAGAGGTTATCTAGTCCACCTCATTTAACAGAGGAGAAAACTGAGGCCTAGAGAGCTTAAGTGACTTCCTTCAAGAGGGCTATTATGAGGAAAGTGCTTTAACAACTCTAAAGCACAATAGAAATGTGAATTATTGAGAAATTACTTCAAGAAGAGTTTTTAATGAATGAAGAAGGTAATCAAACTGGATAGAAATTGGTAGATAATTCTAAAAACAAGAGAGAAAGTAAAAATAGAACAACGAGAGAAAAGAATCCAGGTATTTCAGGTCCCCGTGGAAAACAAAACAAAACAAAACATGGGGCTAGTAGCCAGTATCTTGATTCTATATCTTACTTTGCTACTTGTTTGCTGTGTGGCCTTTAACAAGTTGCTTCATCCAGTGAAATAATCCCATTGAAGTGGATAATTTCTAAGGTCATTTTCCGCAGTGGCCCTCCTATTCTGCATTAGGGGAGGCTTAGCTATACTAGTCCAGTGACTGGGGTGAGGTGAAAGGAAATGAAGGCAAAAGAAAACTGGATGACCTTGATGAGGCTGACCAAGAGTGGGTGGCTTGTGATGGATTTTCATGAGGGAAGTGGAAAGAACAGCATGGAAGCAAGAAGAGCAATTCCTGGGGTCAGATTTGTAGTTGGATGGGACCTCAGAACCTCTCTAGTTCAAATCTCTCACTTTACAGGTGAGGAAAAGGATGTGACTTGTCCAAAGTCATGCAGGTATTAAGAGACAGAACTGAGATTTGAATCCTGAGCCCTCTCATTTAGTTACTTAACTTAAGTAATTAAGTGAGAGGAAAGATGGAAATAGAGAAGGCCAGTGGCAGGTATCCCAGTGTGTATTAGCCAATGTGGGGGCCAAGGATATATCATTATCCAAATCTGTGGCATACAGATTTAGGTCATTTATAATAATAATAACTAATACTTACATAGTACTTATGATGTGCTGAGCACTTTACAATTATTATCTCAATTGATCCTCACAACAACCCTGGGAGATAGGTGTTATTATTATTCCCATTTTACAGATGAGGAATCTGAGACAAATAGAGGTTAAGTGACTTGCCCATGGTCATACAGCTACTAAGTGTCTAAGGTCACATTAGAACTTAGATATTCCTAACTGACTAACTGATTAACCAAACACCATTGTTTAATGTCTACCACATGCAGTGCATTTTTAGGTGCTAAGAGGAAAACACAAGGAGAATGAGCCTTCGAGAAGCTTATGATCTATTAGGCAGATAAGGCATATGCACATGGAAATGCCAGAAAATTGGTACAAAAATCTGTTTTAGGAATTCAGAGGAGAGCAAGATTAGGAATAACAAATTAAGGATTTAAGGACGATGTATATAAGTTGATCATTCAGGTATAGTCATTGGATAAGAGGCAATGGAATGAGATGATGGCCCTGGGAATGGGAAGTAGGAGTTAGGTAGATTTGCATGCCATTGCAAAGGAAGAAGCCATAGAACCTGACAAGTGATTGGTTATGGATAAAAAGAAGAATCTAGGATTTTGAATCTGGGAAACTGGGAGAATGAGGATGTCATTCATAAGTACAGAGAAGTTCAGAGGAGGAGCTGATTGAAGGGGAAGGTGATAAAGTGCTAAGAAGATATCTCACTGGAGAGTTTTTTCTAGGAGGTTTGGGTGTTCAATCACATCAAGTAATTTGAAATGTAGGATCTCAGGAACATAGGAGTCATCTACTCTAACCTTCTTATTTCACAGGTGAGAAACTGAGTCCCAGAGAGGTTAAGTGATCTACCCAAGATCACCCAGTTAGTAAGTGTCAAAAGGCAAGTTCTCTGGATCCAAATCCAGCATTCTGTTCATTCTACTGTAGGGGAGCTCTAGAAGATGGGTTAGGCTGGAGATACAGATTTAGGGTTTATTAGCACAGAGGTGAGAGTCAAAGCCATGGGAGTGGTGATGCTGGGGACATTTTATCCCCCTACTAATTATAAACTATTAAAGGAAGGACTATAATTTTAAACAAACTTCATAGCTCTCCAAACACAGAAAGCAGTGTTGCTTTGCACACATTGGGTGCCTAATAAATGTGTAATAAATGTAAAGGATTGAATGAGACAGAGGATAGAAACTTTGGGGAATGCCTAGAGGTGTATGGGGTGTTTAGGGAGGGCCATATGCTCTGGTGAGAGAGTTTGTAGAGTCCTTTTTAGGGCTGCTCATCCACCTTTGGTGTCTACCTGTCACCCAACTCTCATCTGTGACTCCAAGAATCTGCAGCACGATGAGTGGCCACACCCCAGTAAAACCTTGTTGACAGACTGGCCAAACCAAGTTGAAGTTAACTAAGAGATCTCAAACCCATTGGTGAGTTAGGGAGATGTCTCCCCCAAGCATGTGAAGAGTTGCCAAAGGGGAACAGGTGTATGAGAATGGTTGAAGCAGGCACAATGTAGCACTCAGAACTTGGTCAGACATGGAAGACAACAAAGACATCCAATGCATCCCTTGCCATCTCTAGTCATCCTGACTTTTTCTGACATTTCCTGTCACTAGACTGATGACCCTAGAAGAGAGAATGGGGCTGATGACTTTATGCAGTTCTGACTCACTAAAATTTAATTCACATACACATTGATATCATCTCATCATGACATTGGTTCTCTTCCAAAATGAAGGATAGCAACAGGGATGTACCAATAATATTTAACAATGGACTCTTCTGAAAACAAAGCAAAACAAAATAGAAAATAAGCAGGATACCTTTTAAAGTTTAATTTGCGTTGTTAACCCTTTCTTCAGTCAAGGCAATGAACAACACAATAAATCAAGCCCTGATTTCTAGCTTTTGCCAATTCTCAAGGTATAGATGCTCCCACTGAAGCTTTAATAATGTTTGAGCTGGTTCTAGCACTCCCTGGGAATGTCTTCATTTAGGGAGTGATACTATAGTCCTTATCATTCCCATGTTTCAGATGTGGAAAGTAACATTCAGAGAGAGAGAGAGAGAGTCAGCAACTAGCCTGTAGTAATGCACCTACTAAGTGTTAGATGGCAAGATGAAATCACCAGTGTTTGATACCTCAAAATCCAAGGCTTATTCCATTATATACACCATGCTGACTCTGAATTTGCAAACAGGAAAATTTAGGCTTAATGTTAGGAGAAATTTCTTAACTATGATGGCTATCCCAAAGTGGAATGGGTTGCTTTGGTAGGTAGTTGGGTTCGCCTCTGTGGAGATCATCATTAGAGACTGGAAAATCACTTCATTGGCTTTGTTAAAGAGGAGAGTCTTTTTCAAGTATGAATTGGATTCTAAAACCTCTGAGGTCTCCTCCTACTCTTGAGATTCTAGAATCCACATGAAGAGATAAAATATAGTTACTCTAGGGCATGAGGCCAATAGAAGATCATTTGATGAGAGTGCAACAAGTTGATAGCCTAAGGAGACTGGAAGGATTAGATGGATCCTTCATTTAGAACTTTCTCTATATTTTTCTTCATCTCTTTTCAGTTCCTTCTCACATACTCCACATCAAATGAAGAAAAGTATTATGTAACAAGAGGCATTCAATTGGGGGTAGATAGTATTAACTAGTAGGGGACCTGACCTAACCCAAGGTCATGGATTCAGGGATATCCCAGTAAACAGTCACTTTTCAAAGTGGTTGGAAACCTTGAGGGTTACTGTGGTTTGAGTGCCCTCTGGGATGCTGGCTGTAGGGGGCTCTCTGACCATATCTTACATCATAGTAATGTAGCTATTATCTATCATTGGAGGGTAAAGTGGAGGAGGGGAGAGACAGTTCACTTCTGCCTGAAGGAGAAGAGGGCAGAGTGGCAGGAAGTGGGATAAGTAGAGAAGGGATTGCTTAAGAAAAATCTTGGAAACTTGGGTGGAATGGACTGTTTTGACTCGACCTCTAAAACTAGGACCAGCTCTAGGGCCAACCTGGACTGAAATCAGATGCTGCTTTATTGTTAGGAAAAGGCAGCCCTGGCTTTTAGTCCCAATTTAAGAAGTTCTGTTTTGGTTTATTTTGTTTTTTTAACTACTTACTATGTCCAAAGCAACTTCTAAATCTTATAAGTTGCAGGCAAAATGTGGCATGAATTCATAAAGGGAGTTTCCTTATCTAGGAGTTCCTTATGCCAATGAAATCATAGGTTCGGTTCCTATCCCCAACCATATCCCACATGTAAGGATTAAAGGCTGCCAGGTCTGGAAGATTTCTTGTGATACTTAGAAGCTGTTTGACCCCATGCAAATTATTTATCCTCTGTTTTCATTAGACAATTCTCTATGACTCACCTACTAAGTCATAGAATGTAGCCCAGCTTTTCCTGACTCCAAGCACAGTACCCTATCCACATGGCCATGGCAATTCATGAGACAAACAAAAAAAACAAAATGGCCCTTTGTGGCCATGTGGCTCATCAGCATCTATAAAGATATTGGCAGAGGGGTAAAAAAAAGTGGATGGAGTTTTTAAACCATTTATAAATATTAATTTGCTTTTCCAACAACCCAAAGATCTCTGTCCTACAATTAAAAAGTTAACACAATCCTAAACCAGATATAATTAACATCCTTACTATAAATGAAAGCAGAAGATATAAGGAAGTCATGTTAAATAGAAGAACATTAGCAGGATTTCAGAGAAGCAAACAAAGGAATTAGAGTCACTGTTTACTCAGAGATAAGAGGATCCAATTTAAGGGACTCTTGGTCATCTCTCCTTGTAGGTACCAGGGTAGAAAATATCATCATGAAGATAATTGTAATTTCTGTATCGGTATCTACTTGGAGAATGATGTGGTGTTGAAACTACAAAACTTAACAAGGTTCTCCAAACCAAGACAACATACATTTATATTGGTGATTTCCATGTGAGGTGGTCACAGGCAAGGATGGTAAAAAAAAAAAAAGTTGGAAAACATGACTTGAGATTAAGAAATGAAAGAATACAAAGGCTTGTATCCTATCCAAAAGTTCCATACCAGGATGTTATCAATACTACCTTCAAGAATACAGTCAGAAGGTGATAAATATTGCAAGTACTGAACAACAACCACCCCCCCAATAAAATTAAACATTTACTTCAAAAAAATTTAAATAAATTTAGTTTGTTTTCATCATGTCTCCATTTCAAATAAACCCTTCTCCTCTTTTACCTAAAATCCATTATTCTAACAAAGAATAAAATAGAAAGAAAAAAAAAGCAGTATTAAAAATTTAATGGACACATCATCATAGTCTGGCTATGTATGACATAGTTTCCCACCTGTCTAAAGAAGGGACAGAAGAACAGCTTTACTTTCTTTTTCAAGACCAAACTGGATCATTACAATTTCTCAGGCCTGGTTTAAACATGACATGGCTGGGGCGGCCAGGTAGCACAGCAAGTAAGAGCACCCGCTCCAGTGTTGAGAAGACCTGGAGATCAAATCCCGGGCTCAGACACTTAGCACCCACCCAGAAACACCTGGCCGTGTAACCTTGAGCAAGTTACTTAACCCCAATTGCTTAGGGGCAGCCAGGTGGCTCAGCGAGTAAGAGTACCGGCTCCAGTGTTGGGACGACCTGGAGATCGAATCCCGGGCTCAGACACTCAGCACCACACCCAGAAATAACTGGCTGTGTAACCTTGAGCAGGTTACTTAACCCCAATTGCTTAAAAAAAAAAAAAAAAACATGACATGGCTGAACAACAACAATCAAATGAGAAGATTACATAGATTTGAACATGCTGTAGTAGAAAGTGCTAGGTTAGGAGTAGAAGGACTTGGGTTCACATACCAGGCTCTGTCTGATACTAATATTGGTTAAGTCACTTCAACTTGTTGGGGACTCAGTTTTCCTCATCTTTAAAATGGGAGGATTGAACTAGTTGGTTTCTAAGGCCCCTTTCAACTCCAAATCTATGATCCTATAATCCTTGACAAGAAGAAAAACATGGAAGTTTAGAAAATTAATTCCTTTGCAAATGTTATGGCGGACACTAGCAGGAGATTATGGACAGTATTGCCTCACAAAACAGTAAAGATTGTTGGAGGGGGAAATAAGTCTGCTGAAAGTTTCATGTGAGACTCAGCTAAGCCAGACCATCCCTGGAGCATTTATAGATGAACTGGGAAGAGGACAACAAATAGATGGAAAATAGAATGGATTTGCCAGAATTCCTATAACAATTTATTTTCATTATTAATGACGCTGGACTATTTGGACTTTAATGTCTCAGTCCCCAATGTGCTATGTAAAGAAATGGAAATAACATTCAAGACGATGAAGTCAAGAGTAACTTGATCAGACCAAGTACATGGAAATAGGTCCATGCTAAACATGATTGGAGTTTAAAGGCACTTGGGGATTAGTTTTCAACATATCTCAGAGAGGAAGATAGCACCTGTGGCAGGTGGGGTAGGGGGAATGCGGAGAGTGAAGAAGTCATTTGGGATGAAACTGTGAATTAATAATTCCTATGTATACTCTCTCATCACTTTAAAATCATCAAAATAATTACCTGTATGCCTAATGATAATATATTTGATAATAATACAATAATGGAACAGGTAAGTTTTTATAAACTAAATTCTATACATTAGACCATATCTTTATGGTCTCACAATCAACTGAAAAACACAGAGGATGCAAGCTCCTACTATGCTTATTGCCTATTAATTATTTTTAGAAGCATTTGACTTAGCAGAGGAAAATGTATCTTTAAAAGCTCCAACAAGGTATCTCCCATGCATATGTTAAGATTGCACAAGATTCCCTGAAAGGTACACACACAAAAATAACTTCATTAAATAATCCTTTAATTATCCCTCCCAAGTAATGCATCAAACAGTGAAGCATGCTTCTCCAAGTTGTCTGACACTTTTATGGAGAATGTCCTGTGCAGGGTCCAATGGAAGAGGGATTCTTTATTTATTAATAGAGAAGTACTCCAAGGACGGCTAGGTGGTTCAATGAATACAGCACCGGCCCTGGAGTCAGAAGGACATGGGTTTGGATCTGGCCTCAGACACTTAGCACACACACACACAAAACCTAGCCATGTGACCTTGGGCAAGTCACTTAACCCCAATTGCCCTCCAAAAAAAAAACGGCAAAAAAAAAATAGAGAGGTACTCCAGATTCTCCTGGTTGTAGATGATTTTGTATGGTTTCTCAGTGAGATCCACCACCATTCAAAGGAGATTAGTCTAAAAATCCACATGGGAAAAGTCAAGAGAAAGAAAAATGCCTAGTCTAGATGAAGTTCATTGCTAAAAAATAAATACAATCTGGCCTCTGTCTTCATCCCTCTGAAATTTCTCTCCCAAAGGTTACCCATTGCATTCTAAGCACCGATTGCACTTTCTTAGTCTTGTCTCTCCTTGATCTCTGCAACATTTGACACTGCTGACCACCCCCTTCCTTATGGTTAATCTCTCTCCTCTTGACATCAGAGATACCACATTTGCCTTATTCATTCTTCTCCTGCCTCTTTATCACTCTCCTGTCTTCCTTCCTAGCTCCTTGTTTTACTGTCAACCCCTTAAGGTTAGCATTCCCAAAGGTTCTATCTCTGCCATTTTCTTTTTTCTTTCTCAATCAATCAATAAGCACTTTTAAGTGTCTACTTTTGACTAAGTACTATTAGGTGGTAGGATATGAAGACAACCTCCCCCCCCCCCAAAGAAAAAAAACAGTCCCTCATCTCAAGGAGCTTAAATGCTATTGAGGAAGATAATATGGACACATTTAAGTATATGTAGCATACAGATATATTGACAATTTAATATAAATGCAAGTTATAAAGTAGTTATAGAGAGAGGTCAGGAACCATTGGGGAAGAGGAGTGCTGAGAAAAGGCTTTGTGGAAAAGGTGGTGTTTAAGCTGCATCTTAAAAACTCTTTTAATTTTATCTCTTTTAAGATTCTATGAGGCAGAGGTGAAGAATGACTACATTCTAGGCATGGGAGGAAGCACAGACATGAAGGATGGACTGCTATGTATGAGGAGCACAGGGAAGGCCAGTCTGGCTAGACCATAGAGTGCAGAAAGGGGAATAATATACAATGAGACTGGGAGGACAGGTTGGAGCCAAGTTGTGGAGGGATTGAAAAGCCAAAAAGAAGAGTTTCTATTTCCTTTTAGAGGTAATAGGGAACCATTGGAATGTATTGAGTAAGGGAATGAATATCTGCCATTAAAGAAAATTGCTTTAGAAGTTCTTTGGAGGATAGACTGGAGTGAGGAGGGGCTTGAGGCAGAGTCCAATTAAGAGGCTATTTTAATAGTCTAGATGAGAGGTAATGAGGGCCTGAGGTAGGCTGGAGCTGTGTGAAGAGATAGAATGGGAGACAGAGAGGCAGATAGACAGAAAAAATGGTATAGAGTGACAGTCAGCAATATTGTTAACTTTAGACTCTGTCTTCCAACTCTCATGGCTTCAACTTTCTTCTTTCTTTAGTAGATTACCAAAATCTATACCTCTAGTTCTGACCTGTCTTCTGAGCTTCAAAATTACATTTCCATTTGCTTGTAGATTATTTTCACGTAGATGTCTGATTGATGTTTCAAATGCATGTCCAAAAGCAAGTTTGTTGTCTTTTCCCTTAAACCTGTTCCTCTTTCTGACTTAACCCTCTGCCTAGTTACAGTTCAAATTTGAAACATTTGTAATATTCTAGGTTTGAATCCTTTCTGTGCTACTTATTGGCTGTGACCTTGGACAAGTTCTGACTTAACCCTCTGCCTAGTTACAGTAGTTCAAATTTGAAACATTTGTAATATTCTAGGTTTGAATCTTTTCTGTGCTACTTATTAGCTCTGTGACCTTGGACAAGTCACTTAACCTCTGGAAGTCTTGGTTTCCTCATCTGTAAAATTAGGGGATTGGATTTAGATGAAGGAAGTTCCAGAATGCTGGAAATCCCCTTTAACTCTGAGATCTATGATCCTATGACCCCCAAGATCCTTAAATTTAACAAACAACTGCATACCTACTGTGTACAAGGCACTGTCCTAGAACTTGGGGGTTCTAGTAAAGGTTGGGATGGGATCAAGGACATAAGAGGAACAAACCTTGGCAAGGAGAAGGGATACCTTCAGTTTGTGAAGCTAGAGCAGTAGAGGAAAGGATGGGTGAAGATAGAGGCTTTTGAAGAGTGGAATATGGTAGATGAGGGATCTTAAGATGGGCAGACTTAATCTTCCTCAGTAAAGTAGGAAGCAAGGTTATCTTCTAAGAGATGAGGGTGCAGGTAATTGGGGGCTTGAGGTGAGAGATGGTTTGAAGCAACTGCCATAGGGAGTTAGACGTCAAGCAAGATTGCTGTGGGGTGGTGAAGGACCAGATGATGTCTCTCAAGCTCTGAATTCTAAATCCTATGACGTGTGACTCATTTCTCTCTTCACGTCTTATATCCAGTTACTTCTCAAATCATAACCATTCTGCCTCTACAATATCCCTTGCATTTTCTCTTCTCTCTTCCTGTGGCAATCAATCAATTGAAACCCTTCTTTACAGGGTTTGATCTATTGCAGTATTTTCCTTCCAATTCTTCCTCCTATTCTCTCTTTCTTCTAGACTAGCCTCCATATTTCTTCTAGAATTACCTCCTTTATACAGAGATTTAGTCAATTTACTCCATTGCTCAGAAAATTTTCATTGATTCTTTATTGCCTACTTAGTAATATACAGATTCCTAGACCTAACCTGAATCCAAACTTGAATCCTAAGCCTGATTGAAGGCTTTCCAAGCTCAGATGTCAGCCTAGGTTCTCTTACTTCCTACTATACCTTTCCATGTATTCTCTGCTGAGCCAAACACTTTTCTCTCTAGAATATAGCCCCCATGTTTCTGTTTCTGGGGCTTTACTCATCATTTTCCCTGTGCCTGGAGTGAGCTTCTTCAGCCTATTTATCTGTTGGGTTTTTACCCATACTGGTAGCCCAACTTTAGCTACTCTTAGCAGCTTTCTCAAGGAAATCTTCTCTGATCTGCACTCTTAGTTGATAACATTTTCCCTCTCTAGCCCTCATTGTTATTATTATTCTTTATTATTATTAGGTTCTTCTCTTACCTAATTTCATATCTCCAACAGTGCCTAGTAGAGTACCCTTCATATTAAAGGAACTTAATAAATGTCGGCAAAAATGGAATGGAAATGTAGCCTTAGGAAGCTACATCAGGGAATTTGTGCCTTAAGGGAGGAAAGCTTCAAGAGAGTCTTCCAAATCAACCCCTGGGGTTGGCCTAGAGATAGTCCTGTCACTCTGTATTTGACTGATATGACTCAGGTTTTGCTCCTCGGTGCCAGGATTGGAGGGGTAAAGAAGAAGGGGAGCCAGCCAAGTTCATGACTCTGAACCTCGAAGCTTCTTAAAGAGATCACTCTTTCATGCTCACTCACTCAAAAATACAGGGCTTTAACTTCAGCTGTCCATGCAACCATTTCATCGGCATTAAAGTCACTTAAAATCTATTGATGTCAGTAGGATTGACCAGCTGAGGAAAAGAATCCAAAAAAATCAACTGACAGATTTGGCCATCTGTGTTCAGAGAATGGAGATTCTTCCTCTAAAGTTGCTGAGCCTGGTGTTACCTGGGGCCCTCTGGAATAGATCTGCCTTTCTCAAAACCTGCCTCTCTCACACCTAAGGCAGGTGTGAAATGACAAGTAGACAATATTTGTACATCTCTCTAAAAGTTCTCTGAAATGTTTAATTCTCAATTATTATTTGCTATTAAGATAGGCAAACTTAATCTTCCTCCGTAAAGTAGGAAGCAAGGTTATCTTTTAAGAGATGAGAGTGCAGGTAATTGGGGGCTTGAGGAGAGAGCTGGTTTAAAGCAATTGCCATAGGAAGTTAGATGTCAAGCAAGATTGCTGTGGGGTGGTTGCTATTATTATTCCCATATTATATTTTATTATCCCAGTACTAGTGCTGAATTTCCTCTATTCTTGATAGCAGAATGTATATTTATTGATTTTTTTCCCTTTGGTCTTTGCCTAGTGATCATTAGCTCTGAAGTCAGAGAGCCTTAGTTAAAAGCCTGCCTCTGTCACTACCTGTGTGACCCTAGGTAAGTCACTGCCCTTCTCTGGTCTCAATGTCCTTATCTGTTAAACGTTTTATTAAATGAGGGGTTTGGCTTAAGGTCCCTTCTAACTCTACACCTATGATTCTATGCAATCATTATCATTGTCATAATAAAAATAGCTAACAATTTTATAACACTTTATGGGTTGCAAAATGATTTACTTACAATACCTTGCTGGATGCTTAGGACAACCCTGAGATATAGGTAGTACAAATATCCTCTTTTTGCAGGTGATGAAACCAATATTCAGAGATGGCAAGGAACTCCCCTAGAGAGCTTAACACCCTCACCCAAGGTCCCACCCAAGGTACGTGGTAGGGCTGGGGTCCTTTCCCTCCAAGTTAGAGATCTTTCAATTACAAAATATCATGCCTTCTTTTTCCTAGAGGTCATTTTCCATTTCTCTACCTGGGTGTAGTTTCTGAAACAGTCTGGGGTGGCTTAGATATGGGCAGGATGGGGGAAGCTGCAGAAACCACTCCCAGCTAGTTAAAAAATTATTTCCATGTGAGCTAATACCATTCCTAAAGCTCTTCATGGAAACAGCTCAGCATTATAGCATTATCTAGACATCTGGAATGACTCTCTTTTTCCCTCAAAAGCACAAACAGCAGAGGAGATTTTTACTTTACCCAAATGTATACACTATTTGTCTCCATCAGTTTGTGTGTGTGTGTGTGTGTGTTTACGTGTATGTTGATTCTTATATACATACATGAGCAAGTTTGCACACTTCATAGCACTGTGACAGGAACCCAGGGTGAGCTCCTTCAGACACACAGAATATAGCCCCATTTCATGCTCTGCTCCCAAATAGCTATTTTTGCAGCAGAGAAAGCCTGAACTCTTGGGAATAAGCCAAATGTTTTGGGCGTGGCTGGCATAGATTCTGGGAAGGTCTTTTTCTTGCTTCTAGGTATCATTACTGTTTATTTTTGAGGTTTTGTGTGTGTGGGTGTGGTGTGTGTGTGTGTGTGTGTGTGTGTGTGTGTGTGTAAAGGAAGAAAGAACAAGAGAGATAGAGACAGAGACACAGAGACAAGGACAGAGACAGATAGACAGAGAGACAGAGAGAAAGAGACAGAGAGAGAGGTGGATTGTGATTTGGGGAGGAGGCCAGTGAAGGAGGAACTGTATTCATTTTTAATGCTTCATCTATTGTCACTACAATCTATACTTTCCATATTTCCCCCTTTAGACCTTTGTGACATTCTCTTTACTGAATTTATCCACCCAAGTGATCTATCAGGCCTCTGTTTCAGTGGGTGAACTCTGGACTTCCACTGAAGTCTCATGGCTGGAAAAAGCCAACAGCAGCCAGGCCTGGCAGGCCCCCACCAAGGGAAGGAGGAGGTGGGATTTTCATTGGAATGGGCCACTCCCGAATAATTGTGTGAACAAATGGGAAGCTTCTGAAGCCAGATTTAGTGAAGGAAACCTCTCAGCATTTAAAAAAAAATTGCCCCTGGCATTGTTGTTCTGAAACGTGAAGATCAAAGAAGTGTTGGGAATTTGTTATTTTTTTAAAAATAAGTTTAATTTTCTTTACATTGTGAAGATGCCTCCAGATAGTAAAAATTCACTTGAATGATTTGCAACCATTAATATGCGTGTAAAGATCCTCCAAGATCCTTTTCTTCTTGCCCTGCCCCCAATGCCTAAGCTTAATTTTTAGTCACTAAAAACACCATGTAAATTTTTAACCATACTCATACCCCCCATCTCCAGGAAATAAAGAAGCAATTTACATATTATTGATTGAAGTGGATATGATTCAAAGCAACAAGGAAAAGTCATTTTTAGAAGGAATTAGACCGTAGTAATGAGTATTGGACTCACTGACCAAAGCTTTATTTGATTTCTAAACATGACCTTGTATATTTTTATCTAAGGTCAAGGTGCCTGCTCTATTGGTGGTCAGACCAAATCTACTGATTGTAAGGTTAAGGGTCTTGTTATATTTTTATTTCTGCCCCTCACAATCTTTACCTTACTTGAAGGCTAAACTCAGGTGCCCTCTCTCTGCAAAGCCTACCCTGATTCACTCCAGTGGTTAATGTTCTCTTCCTACTCAAATGAAAAGGATACCCTGTGCCCTAGAATTCCTCACCAGAAAGATTCTTTGACGGCAGGGACTATTTTGTCTTTGTCTTCATATCTAGGGCCTACCATCAGTTACTCATTTAATCAATCAGTAAATATTTATTAATCATTTTTTAAATGCCTACTATGTGCTGGATGCTATGTGCAAGGGATAAAAAAAAAGAGACAAAGGACAATCTCTTCCTTCAAAGAACTTACAGTCAGGGGTGGCTGGGTGGCAAAGTGAACAGAGCACTGGCCCTAGAGTCAGTAGGACCTGAGTTCAAATCTGGCCTCAGATGCTTGATACGCTTACTAGCTGTGTGACTTTGGGCAAATCACTTAACCCCAACTGCCCTCCAAAAAAAAAAAGGAGCTTACAGTCTAATGAAGGAGTTTACAAGCTATTTGTAGGCACTTGAGAAGCATTTGTTGTCATTGAATTTAATCAAACAATTGAGTGAAGTACAGTTTGGGGTGAGTAGAGTTATTCTTAGATCACCCTAGCCTCTAATCTTTGGTGGCCCCAGCATCAGAAAGAAGAAGATGCAGCATTGCACGATTAGAGTTCTGTAAAATGCAATTAACATCAATACCATTTCCTGAGACCTCTTGTAGGGTACTCTTTGTCCATTTGTGAAACCATTTCCTTGTGATAATTCTTCCTTAGTGATATCAATTTCTTAGGTATCCTACTATGTATAAGACTGTGTTAGGCAGTAAGGGGAAGAAATATAAGATACAGTTTAGAAGAGGAGAAAACACTCATAAATGTTAAAAAAAAAACACATGCAAAAAAACATCTACTACTTCATATAATTGCTAAGTACCAAATGAAAATTCAGTGCCAAATGAGGGACATAGACCAGTTATCTCAGAAGTGGTAGTCATAGCACGACTCTAAGAGATGTGTGACCAGCCAACTGGAGAGTAGGAAGATGAGTCAAATTCTGTTCATATCCCACTTTCCTGATATAATCAGTTAACTTTACCTCATTACACAACTGTGCAAGCTCCTAACCTCCCCCCTTTTCCAGAATGTTAACCTCTCAGGGTAGATTATAACCTTGCCAGACACCATCAGTAGCAATTGCACTGGTGCCATTGGAAAAGTTCCTCCTCCAAAACCCACTCCCTGACCTTTAGATCACCCTGGGACACAGCAGGTACCCCTCAGAAGGTGGCCTCAGTCTGAGGCAGGGAGCAGTGAATTAGAGCTCCTCCTCTCTTTTCATTTTTGTGGGAGAGAACAAGTTACAAAGAATGAGTAAGGGTGGATAGATTGTGGATCTCATTAGATTACATTCCTTAGGCAGCTAGATGGTATAGTGGATACAGTACTGGGCTTGGAGCCACTAAATGCTTGAATTCTAATCCTGTCTCACATATTCACTAGCTGTAGATACTGAGCAAATAACTTAACTAGTCTTTGTCTCAATTTCCTCATCTATAAAATGGAAATAATAGCACCTACTTCCCAGAGTTGGCACAAAACTCAAATAAAATAACATATAGAACCTGTTTTGAAAAATCTCAATGTGCCAAGTAAAGATTAGCTATTATTGTTACTATTATTCCTTCACCCCCAAATCCACCCTTTTTCTGAACTACCCTGTTTCTATCAGGTCACTACTACCCTTCTAGTCATCCAGGTTAGCATCCTCATTGTCACTCATCTCATACATCCCCCTTTTCCAACATCTCCCTTTGCTTCTTCACATATTCCCCTCTTCTTTTTCTCTTTCTCTTTTTGTGTGTTCTCCCATTCTGCAATTTAGTCTCAGAAAAGAAAATAATGATAACAATAACATTTATTCTCTAATAGGTGGAGTGTTGTGAGGTTTAGGGCATGGTGTTTCAGGTCTATTTCTCTATTATTACTTCTTTCTTCACCCTTGTCTCTTTGTGTGCTTTTAGAAAGAAATCTCCCAACAGTACCTCTATTGTTATTTTGCTATTGTTGTTGTCACTTTCTCTTTACAATTTTCTCTCTCTCTTTTTTCTTTTTTTAGGATAATTTATTTTGTGACTTTCCTAAGTTGCTGGTGTATTTGTTTACCTTTCTTGTGCTTCTATTGTATAGAATGTTTGCAAAGCAAATAACTTGCTCACATCTGGTTTTCTTTAAATGCCTTTTTTTTTTTCAATTGAAGGTCTATCTTCTTTCATTGATGATTAGCACTTTGGTTTGTAAGGTATGTAACCCTGATCATATCTTGAGCACCTATGTTCTATAGGATGCATAATTCCTTTCCTTTCTGTAGTTTCTGGCAGGGGTAGAATAGGCTTGAGTTATTTGAATTTCCTTTCCTTTCATTAGAAAAATCTTCTCCTGTTTACTTGCAGTATTTGTTGTTTGTCATTGGAATGATTAAATTTAACAACTACATAGCATGGAGTTTGAGGATAGGGTTTTTTAATTTTCTTGAGGTGATCTGTGGGTTACTTCAATTGGCATTTCCTTGCATCATGGCATTCAAGTTTTTTTCTTCTTTTTTTAACTTCTGGGACAATTATAATTCTTAAGTTATCTCTATGCATCCTGTCTTTGAGATCAATCTGTTCTGCTCATATAGAAGTCATGTTTTCTTTTAATGTTATTGCCTTTTGCTTCTCATTTTCGTCACTTTTTTTTTTTTGTATTTGTATTCCCAATCAATTGTTCTCTTTTGTTTCTTTGGTGACATGTGCTGTTTTGGATTCAAGTTTTTCTGTTCTATCAATTCTTACTTCTGTTAGGCCATAATTCTATTTTCACAATTCATATTTCTGTCTTGAACCATTCAGGAACATCCTGCTATGTTCCATGCTTTCTTAGAATTCCAAAGAGTCTCTAGTGTATCAAGTTTTTAATTTATTTTCCTTTGTTTTGCAATATTTTTCAAAGATGTATGAATTCTTTTAGTTGATCTGGAGTCCATATTTCCTTCTGTTACCAATATCTTCTCTGTTTATCTGCTTACACTTAAGATTGTTTATTGAGTTTTCTTCTTTGTAAGATCTTTAGTAATGTCACTCTTTTTTTCCCTTTTAATCTCCTATTGTTTACTTTCTGACTCAGTTTGCCTAGGGTCTGAAAAAAAGCCATCTCAGTCTCTCCACAATCTGGTCAATTCAATTTTTTTTACTGTTCTCTCTGCCTCAAGTGACTTTTGTGGGAACAGAACCATCCTCAGCTGGATAACTTCTCCCTTTGCTTCAGACCTGATGGAATCACACACATTTGATGGCACCGTGCCCCAGCTGCCTCTGTTCTTCAGTTCTTTGGCTAAGGACTGGTACAGCACAACACACTGTTCAAGGCAGAACAAACTTCCTGATTCCCCAATGCTCCACCTTCATGGTGTAATGTATGTGTTGGAGTGGGAGGGAGTATTACAGAGTTGATTTGTGTTGCAAACTTGTGGGTCAGATTGGACCATCCTGTCAGTGTGGTGTCTTATTTATGGGAGAGGGAATGCTGAGTGAGTGCTAGGGAGTAGGGTTTAGCATTCTCTGCTGTTACATCATTAGGTTGTTGCCTCATTAGGGTTCTTGGTGTCTTAGATGAGAGAGACAGCTGAAATTGCTTTATCTCTTGCACATAATTCTGATCTTGTTTGAGAAAATTGAGATAATGTCTAGTTCTTCATTTTGTTAACCATATGACCTGGAAGTTATTTACTCAACATATAGAAGTTGCCAGTTCTATCCCTACAATATCTCTTGTATTCCTTCCCTTTACTCACACAGCTGCCAACCTCATTCAGGTCCTCATCACTTGTTGTCTGGACTATTGCAATGGCCTTTTATTACTTGGCCTCCCTGCTTCAAGTCTCTCTTTACTCAAATCCATCCTCCAAACAGCTGCCAAAGTGATTTTCCTAAAGGAGAGGCATAACCATGTCTCACTCTTCTTCTACCCACATCACTGGCTCCCTATTGATTCTAGGATAAAATGTAAATACCTCTACTGGGCATTTAAAACTCTTCACAACCTGACCCCTTCCTGTCTTTCCAGCCTTCCTTCCTATACTCTATGACCAGGACAAACTGGCCTTGTTCCTTACAATGACATAAAAACATAACTAAAATACCCAGACATGAAGAATAAATCAAGGTATAATACTATTCATTAAGCATAACCATATAAAGAAAGAGGAATACTTTTGTTTTAATTCCTCCTGAATTGAAATTGGAAACAATTTCTTTTTGCTCATTTTGTTTTGGGTATGGTGAACGTATAAAAAACCATAACTCCTGCTGAAAAGTGGTTTTGTTCACTGACTATGACTTCTTATTAAATTGTTTTATTGTGTAATTTTCAATAAAAAAAGTTTCTTAAAAGAAACCCAGTGCCTTATCTAGCTACCTTGAATAAATTAACTGAATAATTAATTAATAATAATCATTATTTACAAGTCTACCCCATCCCCTAGGACATACATAAGGACTTTTCAAAAGTAATGAGGCAGATTTAATTATATTGCTCTCATAAATATATTATTAGAAATGTTTTAGTACTAGCTACAAAGGTTTAGATCATTGATGAATTGAATAAAGTATTTTAAAAATATAATTTCATCTTTATCACATCCTTTTAAATTTGTTTTATTATTTCCATAGTATATTAGGACATTAGTATATATTTTTAATTGCTAAGTAAATCAATATGTATATATTGGTAGTGCATACTCAAAATTTTTTTTACTAATGGGGTATATAATAAAAAAAGATTTGAGATGTCTGCTATAGACAATAAGAATTACATTAATTAAGACTCAGAGAGGTGACAGAAACATTAGCATTTATATAACATTTTAAAATTTGCAAAGCCCTTCACAAATATTATTTTATCCTCACAACTATCCACCTAATTTCCATTTTTGCTGTTCAGTCATGTCCAACAATTCGTGACCCCATTTGGGGCTTTCTTGGCAAAGATCCTGGAGCGGTTTGCCATTTCCTTCTCCAGCTCACTTTATGGATGAGGAAACTGAGGCAGAGTAAAGTGACTTGCCCAGAGTCACACAGCCAGTCAGTGTGTGAGACCAGATTTTAACTCAGGAAGATGAGGCTTCCTGACTCCAGGTCTGGCACTCTATCCACTATAACACCTAACTGCTCACCCACCTAATAGATAGGACTGAAGCAGGTAGAAGTTCAATGGCTTTCTGACAATCACACAGATAGAAAGTGTCTGAGTCTATATTTGAACTCAGGTCTTCTTGACTCAAACTCCAGTGCTCCATCCACTGTGCCACCTAACTGCCAATCATTGACAGTCCTGCTGTACTCAGACCTTGTTACATCTGGAGTTTTGTGATCAGCTCTGGGTGCCATATATTAGGAAAGGCATTGATAAACTGAACGATGTCTGGAGGAGGTACTCAAGTTAATGCCATATGAAAATGGGTTGAGAGAAATTAGAATTTTTCATTGAAAAGAGAAGACTTGGGGGGAGGGAAGACCAGTGGTGATAATTAACTATGAAATAGTATAGTGTAATGGAAAGACAGGCATGGTTTCATCTCTGGTATTTACTACTTTTATGGTCTTAGAAAAGTCACTGATCTTCTCTGGGTCTCAGTTATTAAAGTAAGGGAGTTGGCCTAGAATTAGGAAATTTTTCCCTTTTTTTGTCCTGAATCCCTTTAGAAGTTTGGTGATGCCTATGGACTGCTTCTCAGAATAATGTTTTTAAATGCATAAACCAAAATAAACAGGATACAAAAGAAACTGATTGCATTGAACCAGTAACATTAAAAATCAAGTTCATGAGCCCTAAGCTAAGAACTATTCTAGATGATGTCTAAAGGCCCTTCCAGCTTTAAATCTTAGAATTTCAAGTTGACAGGCTCTTGTGTGGAAGAAGGATTAGATATGTTCTGCTTAGCCCCAAAGGGCAGAACTTGAAATAATGTTTTGAAGTTTTAAACAGGCAAATTTGGGTTTGATGTCAAGAAAAAATGTCCTAATAATTACAGCAATCCCTAAGTGGAATGGGATGCTACAGGAGGCAGGATTTTCTTCCTTAATGGAGGTCCTCAAGCTAAGACTGGATAAACACTCGGAGGACAGAGTCATGTTCAGGTAGTTTGGTTTAGGGGTTGGACTAGATGACTTTGGAGGATCCCTCCAGCTCCAGGGCTCTGATCCTAGGAGAGAGCCTCAGAAATCAACCCTAACTGAGATTCTATGAGTTCAGAGTAAGGAGACCCCAGTTCCTCTTACTCTGGTTCCTGGAGACTACACTCTACATTCAGTCAATTAAGTGTACCCTTGATGTTAATTTTAACCAGATTTTACCTACCTAAAAAAAATAGGCAGGAAAGGTAAGAAAACAACTCCAAAGGATATTTTCTGTTCTAGTCCCTAAACACCCTAGATATAGCTTTGAGGAAATAGGGTTGTCATATTGGTTTAAGATGGAAGTGAACAAGTTTTATTAGCTTGAATTAAAGGTCAAGAACATGAATGCCACTCTTGAGATTGTTATATTATATTTTCTGGAAAATTTAAGTGGCATGTCTCTAAATTCTCAAACTCTTTGAAGGCAAAGCTAATTCCAGATAATCCCTGAAATCTCTTAGGAAGACATCGTGTAGCTAAAAATTTTCTTGCATGTTGTATGTAGAAAAAGAAGAGGTTAATTGGATTCGCTGTCTTAATGTGGTTCTTTATTCCCTGAAATCCAATGTAAAATTATTAAAATAGGAGGGAGGGAAAAGAGGGTACCAGAACATAGAATTAGAGTTGGCTGAGACCTTCGAGTTAATCTAATTCAATACCTTCCTTTCATTGACTTCTTCCTGTTCTCCAAACAAGACATTCCATTTCTTGATTCTGGGCACTTAAACTGGCTAACCCCTGTGTCTGGAATTCTCTCCCTCCACATGTCCCTCTCCTGGCTTCCTTCAAGTCTCAGCTAAAATCCCACATTTTACAAGAAGCTTTTCTCAGTCCCCCTTAATTCTAGTGCCCTCTCTCTGAGACTACCTCAATATATGCTCTATATAACTTTTTGTATATAGTTGTTTACATATTGTCTACCCCATTAGACTGTGATCTCCTTGAGAGCAGAAACTGTCTTTTGCCTTTCTTTGAATGCTTTAGAAAGAATACTGTCAGTGCAAAGAATGTGTGCATTGCATAGACCAGTGGAAAAGATGTTGAATTTGGAGTCAGAAGACCTGAGTTCAAATTCTAACTGCTATTCATCCCATGATTTTGTATAAGCCATTCTCTCTCTGATCCTCAGTTTCTTGTCAGTCATCAAGAATTTATTAAGTGCCTATTATGTGGGATAAATGGGGGGGCGGAGAAAAGTTTGGGGAGGAAATACACAGTAATCATAACTGTAAAAATATTAATAGCAAGTTTCTTTGACAAAGGTCTCATTTATTAAATATATAAAGAATTGAGTCATTTTATTTATAATTTTAATTATATTAAATTTACAATATAGATTATATATTTATAATATAAATTTATAAAAATAAGAGCCATTCCCTAATTGATAAATGGTTAAAGGTTATGAACATGCAGTTTTCAGAAGAAATCAAAGCTATCTATAGTCATATAAAATGTTCTAAATCACTATTGATGAAAGTAATGCAAATTAAAGCAACTCTGAGGTACCACCTCACATACATTACATTGGCTAATATGACAGAAAAGAAAAACGTCAAATGTTGGAGGGGATATGAGAAAACTGAGACAGTAATGCACTGTTGGTAGAGTTATGAACTGATTCGACCATTCTGGAAAGCAATTTGGAACTATGGCCAAATGGCTATAAAACCATGTATGCCCTTTGGCCTCGCAATACTACTACTAGATCTATAACACAAAGAGATAAAAAACACAAAGGAATGTACAAAAATAGTTATAGCAAAGAATTGGAAATTCAGGGGATGCCATTCAATTAAGGAATGATTAGACATGTGGAATATAATTGTGATGTAATACTATTGTACTATAAGAAATGATGACCAGGATGGTTTCAGAAAAACCTGGAAAGACTTACTTGAACTGATGCAAAGTGAAATGAGCAGAACCAGGAGAATATTGCAGAGCAATATTGTATGATGAACAGCTGTGAATGACTTAGCTATGCTCAGCAATACAGTGATCCAAGACAATTCTGAAGGGTTTATGATGAAAAATGCTATCCAACTCCAGAGAAAGAACTGATGGAGTCTAAATGCAGATACTATATTTTTTACTTTATTTTTCTTAAAGTTTTTTTTTGTGGTCTGTGTTTTCTTTTACAACATGACTAATATGGAAATATGTTTTGCATGACTGCACATGTATAACCTATATCAAATTGCTTGCCTTCTTAATGGGGGGGGGTAGAGAGTTTGGAACTCAAACTTTTAAAAAATGAATGTTAAAAATTGTTTTTACATGTAATTTGGGGAAAATAAAATATTAAATTAAAAAAAAACTAGGGGAAAAAAAAGAAGGTTCTGAGATGACCCACTGACTCCTGAAAGCAAGACTCAACTCTGATTTGACTTGCTTCACAATTTGGTGTCAGAGTAGCCCTACAAGAGTCTATTGTATTTTTTACTTTTCTAAAAGAAAAGCCAAGGGCAAAGAAGTGGTGGAGAGGGATAAAGCATCCATCTTGAAAGAATGTGGGAAAGATTACAAAATGAGGATCCCCTTCACTGGATTGTAGGGTTTCCTAGCTAATGATCTAAATCTAGGCTACTTTTTCTTTTTTCCAGAAAATCTCAAATTTGCTCTTGCTCATGGCACAATTAACAAAACAACAGAGTTTTTGGAATGGAAGGGACCTTTAAGATCATCTAACTCGCTCCCTTCATTTTATAACTAAAAAAAAAAATGAGAGTAAGTACCCAAAGTCAGAAGCTAATTAGGGTAGAGATGGTTTCCCAATGCAAATGTCTGGAAGGATAATTGAAATATTCCAAAAATCTGGAGGAAGATAGTTAAGACACTTTTAAGGTCAATCAAGCAATCAACGAGTATTTATTAAACATTTTAGTATGTCGCTCAGTATAGTAGAAAAAGATCTGGAGGTAGAAGTAGGGGATTTGGACTCCAAATGATTCTGGAGGGGAAAGCAAGGTTGGTGGCTTTGCACAGTCCTGCCTCAGTTAAATTCAGTTCACACGCAAGTGCCCACAATGTGAAAGGACTATGTTCAATACTAGAGGAACAAAGACAAAAATCAAACTAGTACCATCTCAAGGATCTTTCATTCTACATGATATTTATATAGTATTTTAAGATTTGCAGTATGCTTTTCTCACAGTAATTTTATGAGGTATGTAAGGGAAGTATTCTAACTTGTTAGCAGTAGGGTCTGTGACACTTCTGAAGGAAAGGTTTGGGCGAGTGCTCTTTCTGCTTTTGGGGGTTCTGTGTGGTATTTCAGGATTTCAGGGACAGGTCAAAGATCTGAAAGCTTTCAGTGCTCTCAGAGTAGTCTGATCTGGGGCAAAATCTGAGAGTTGTCCCCCTGATCTGAGTTCTACAAATTCCTGGTCTGGATTTAGGTCTGATCAAGAACAAAGTGCAGCTAGATACAATCCCTATCAGTCAGCTGGGAAGCTTTGTTGGTTCTGAGACACAGAACTGTAGGCTCCCCTTTAGTCTGAGATTCTTGTTCTGGTTATGCCTCTGTAGTCTGGGCTGGATGCTGGCAGTGAGACCCTACTCTGTGTCAGGAGTATGAACCACATCACCACTGCTGCTGTTACTGCTTACTTCTAAGATAAACATCATTGTTTCTTGATATGCCACTCAGAGCATCCCTACCGGGGAACATCACCTCATATGCAGGTTAGATCTATGACCTAGAATTGAGTAGTGGGTAACAGATGTCAGTATGCACCTTTCCCTATAGCAGTGTCCCAGTTTGGGTCTGGGACCTCCTCTTGCCTTGGTGCAAAGTCTTTCCCTAGGTGCTAGAATACTTCATGAGCAGCATGGTGTAAAGGTAATGGGAATTTGAAAATCTTCCCTGCCCCTTAATAAGCCTAAGGGAATTTGAAGACCTTCCCTGCCCCTTAATAAGCCTAAGGGAATTTGAAGACCTTCCCTGATTTGAAGATCTTCCCTACCTCTAATAGGCTGAATGTAATTACATGGAGCCTGTGGTAGGAGGATTTTTTGGAGAGTCAGAGCAGTTAGAGACTAGAGGGAAGAGAGGACACACCCAGGCAGACAGTTAGACTTGTGAGTAAATGTTTGTGGGAAGGCTAAAGGATGGTGTGGCTCTTTGTGGCGTTATGGCTCATTAACTTCTATATTGCTATGATGGATTCAGTTTCCTAGTGTTGGTTTTCTGGTGTCTGAATAAATGTTTTGTTTTTGTCTTCTATATGGAGTCTGTTATGTTTTGTGATTGAGCACTATGCCGGCATATTTACAGTCACTGTCAACACTGTGAATATTATGTTGGCACTACACATGATCCTGGCCTGACCCCAATACCCAGTGTCAAAGACTACTGTGTCTGCTTCCCTATGCCAAGTTGGACTAAATAAATGATTGTGACTTTTTCTGGATTTCCCATTAGGACTCAATCTGGTGCATTTTCTATATCTGCTTAAAGGAGATTTTTTTTTGGGGGGGGGGGATTTGGTCTTATCAGTTCTTACAACTCCACCATTTTGACTTTGTCCTCCTGCCCTAGGATCTTTAAAGGTGTGTAATACTAACTAAGCATCAGCTAAGACTTTGGAGAAGATGACAGAAATGAGAAAATTCCAACAAAACTGAAATGCACAGAAGTTTGATTTCTTATTAGTTCCATGCATAGCATACTGAAGATGATGAGACTTAGACACCTCTTTATGTCAATAGTGAGCCAATATGGTAAAATGGAAAGAAAATTGCCTCTGAAGTGAGTGAGAAGACTTTGAATTCTGCCTCTGATCTTTCAATCAATTGATAAGTATTTATTAAACAATGGAAATACAAATATAAAGATCAAAGTGATTCCTCCTCTCAAGGAATTTGTTGTTTATCCTCTGTTACAGAAAAGGACCAGTGACATCAGGAGAGGGGTATCTTGACTTGCAAGTGAATTGGATTTAACTGAGACAGGACTGTGCAAAGTCACCAGCCTCATTCTCTCTTCCAGAGTCATTTGGAGTCCACTGCAAGACATAGATTAGGATACCTAGAGATGGTCCTGGATGCCATCCTCAAGGAGCTTACATTCTAATGGGAGAGATAATCAATATGTGTAGAATAAAGACTGTATGACATTGGGCAAACCATTTAGTCTTTGGGTCTCAGTTTCCTCACTTGTGAAATGAAGTTAGACAAGACAATCTATGAAGTCACTGTGAGTTCTAGGTAAATTATGCCATGATCTTGTGATCACCAAGAGATTTCATTCACTAAGACCCTCAGTGTGTCCCCACACTATATTAGCATTTAAGCTCTCCCAGGGTTGGAGTTATAGGTGGTTCTTAGTCCCAACACACTTAGAGATGGCCATGAATGAGCAAGGAAAATCAAATCTCAGAAGGAATGGAGAAGATAAAGCTTCCTACACTATGAATGCTGCTCTGATGGTGGTGAGCTTGGTGTCTTATATGAAAGAAATAGATGGTCTACTCATGACAAGCTATTCTCAGTCATGCCCTTGGAATTACCTTAACAATCAGAGTTGATCTTGCATTAGAACCTCACAGACATCTTTCACTTGCCTGTTGTGAGGGCCTAATTGCTGAAAGCACTTCCCTGATTAATTGATTGATTGATAGAGTGCCCTAAATTATAAAACCCTCACATCAACTCAAAATGGGAAATGCCATTCATTTTTTCTGATGCCTGCATCCCAACACTGTTTTCGGACCTTTTTAGTGGAAAGCTGTCACTCTGCCTCACGATATAAAATTAAAGATCCTTTGGTTGATAGTGCCTGGTGCTATCCATGACTTTCATCTTCTACTTATGATTATTCCTGGGGCCAACAGGTCTCCAGCATTTCCTTGACATTTTATTTTGGGAGCCTTGAAGGAAGAAGAAAAATTATTGAGAAGTAACAGGAGACAATGTAAATATCGGGATTTGAAGGCAAGGTACATGGTTGGTGTGGAGTGGGATGGTCAAAAGCTGATCCATTTGATAACGAATATTTTTGAGTTGCTGACCCACATCTGTAAAATAAGGAAGTTAGATTTGATGGCCTCCGAGGTGCCTTCTATGATCTCATGTAAATAAATAACCTGATGTATTATTTTGACAAAACTAAGCACAGATATATCACTTCTTTCAGTATGCTTTATCTGCCTGTTGATGTCAGCATTTTCCAGCATGTGACAGTTCTCTTAAATCACATTAGTTTGGGGGGTGAGTGAGAGAAGGGGCATACCAGACAGGGAGCTTTTCTATAATCAGTCTAACTAAGGCAATGGAAATAGACACCTCACACTGCGAAGTACTAGAATATATTTCAACTCTGGCAATAATAATCACAGGTACAAAAGAAACCTATTTACACTTGGGGGACTCTTTCTCCCTCTCCTGACTCCTGCTGCTCCCCAGGAGATGATCTTGTCAATAATCAAGATATCAAAACACTCCAATGTGTTTAATGAAAAATTGTTGTTGCTATGGCAAAGGAACAGTTTTGATTTTATAGCCCAAGTAATTATTATTCATTATTCTTCATTTATAGCTGCACTGCTCCCTGAGTGCTTATGGCATTCATTAAGACTGGGTCCTAAAATGCTGCATTATTAAGGAGAAATGTGAATGGTTTTCTAAGGAATGGTTTTGAAGTGGTGCAAAACAGTTCCATGCAACACTCTTATCTTCAGAAGATCACAGTTCTATAGGAAATAGGTTAACGTGCCATCAATAACAAGTTAGACAAGATGTAACCAGGAGCAAAGAAGGGAAAAATAATAGGGTATTTTGCTTTTCATCACAAACAATGAGATTTTCTACTTATTGTTGTGGGCATCTCATGCATCACTGAAAATCATAAAGATGCTCAGAAAACCTGTGAAATGATTTCAAGTTATTTAAAGTCTAAGCTGACAATTGAACTATTCATAGGTTCAATGCACAATTTTAAAAATACTATAGGGACAATCCCATCTCTCCTTTCTGCCCCCCCCCCACTTCCCAATTTATTCAGGAGCTGAGTATTCAGTTTGTGAATTAACTATGCTCTTTATTTCTCCTCTTTCCCCTCCTACTGCCTTTTGGTAGTTTCATAGTTCATTAGAACCTCCATTAGAGCTTAGGCAGGAATGGGAAAGGAGATGAAATTCTAATCAATTTGAATTATTCCTTCTAACAACAGCAGCAGCAGCAATAGCTAGCATTCATATAGCATGCCCTATGTGCCAGATACTGTTAGCACTTTAAAAATATTGTCTCTTTTGATCCTTATAACAACTCTGGGAGGTAGATGCTATTACAATCCCCATTTTACAGGTGAGAAAAATGAGGCAAATAATATGTAGACTTGTAATGGGAATGTAAATTTAAGATGTTCCCTGCCCCTAGGCCCTTTGATAGGCTTATGTGCACCTGGAGCCTGTGGCCAGAACCTTGTTTTTCAGGAGATACTTTGTGATTGGGCAGTGGGTCAAGAGGGTTGTGACATTCTCTGAGCCAGGAGAAGGCTATATAAACTCTGACGTGAGGCTTTGTTTTGGGGCTCACTTTGAGAAGTGTTGCGTGATTTGAGCAGACGAGACTCCGGGCAGTCATTGAGAGCCCTCCAGCTTTGAAAAACCCAGATGTTGATGCTTCCCTCTCTGGTAACTGATTAATTATAGATGTAATGGTTGGACAGTTGGAGGCCTGTCTTCTTGATCTGTTTGTTTCTCTGTCTTCTTGTAACCTCTGTATACTCTGAAGTTCTGGGTGCTGACTTTTTCCCCTGAACTAGGTAAATGATATGTCTGATTGATTAAAGCAAGATTGTTAATCCATTTTGAGTTGCTTTCCTTTAGAAAAGCAGATCTAAGAACCTGTGTTGGCAGCCACCCTGGGGATGCTGGGGTGCTTGTTGCTACAATACCCTATCTCAAATTGCTTACCATCTTAGGGAGGAAGGTGGTGAGGGAGGGTGGGAAAAAAATTGGAATTCAAAATTTGTAAAAAAATTAACATTAAAATTGTCTTTACATGTAACTGGGAAATTATTAATTAAAATATTTTTTTTAAAAATAGAAAGATAAACTAGGCAAGTAGAAGTTAAATGATTTGCCTGGGAACACACAGTTAATAAATGTCTTACTAGTAAGTGGCTAGATTTGAATTCAGGTGTCTCTGACTTCAGGCAGAGTAAAGTCCTTTCCAATGAGCACTTGAACTGCTTTTCCTTCCTTCTTTGGGCAGTGGAAAGAATGTGACATGTAGAGAGTGCTGAACTTTCAGTCATGAACCTGCCACTATAATCGGTGTGACCTTGAGCAAATAATTTGTTGTTTCTGGGCCTTACTTCCTTTATCTGTGAAATGATGGGGTTGGATTAGAAGACTTTTTAAGGTCCTGTTCAGCTTGTGGTCTGTGATGCTATGAGTCTATGTTATGTGCTGTTTTTACTAGGTGCACAAAATCACAGACTCCCCTTTAGTCTGAGACATGCAGTAATTGGGGGTGGGGGTAGAGAGTTATCCAGCATGACTTTTACTTAGATTTTACTGCTTAACATCACCACAGATAACTGAAAGTCAGCTCATCTGTCCTAAGCCTGGAAGAAATCAGACTCCAAAAAAGCAAGAATTTTAATTAAGCTTAAAATTGTGGTCCTGAAAATCAACTTTTATTTCTCCCAATAGTGCTTGGTGCCAATTTGCAGAGTAGAGCTGAAAGAATGGTCTATACTTCCTCCTTCCACTTCCTCATCACCCACATAATTCTTCAACCCTGTAATCTGTCTCCCATCCCCAGTACATTGATGAAACTGCTCTGTCTAAGGCCATTAATGGCCTTCTTATCATAGGATCTCACTAGATTGTTCCGACTCTATTGACTGATCAAAAGTTGGTAGGTTTATTTAGTAAATTCTTTTTTTAAAACTATTTTTCTAGGTTGTAATCAGTAGGACATTAATGTCCTAGAATCTAACCAAGATGGCTGGGCAGGAACAGCAATACCACTGGGGGTGCCCTCCCCCCTTGTCTGGACTTCTTGACTGCTCACTGGGTTGGAATGAGCTGGAAGTCAACATCATTGCTTCTGATGAAATGGCCCTGCCCCTGCCTCCTACCATCCTCTGTGCCTTACCATCTGCCCTACTTCTATGGCCCCCATCTCCTTAGTTACATACAATGACAGGTACTACAGTCTTAATAAGTGGGTTTTTTTCATTCATTCATTTGTTCATTCATTCTCTACTTTTTTATCACATTCTTCTTTGATGGAGATTATCAGTAACATTAGTGATTGAAATGATTACTTTGAAATGCTTATGAGGAGATTACACAGAGCAGACTTTTAGCAAACACACAGAAATATGAGTCTGTATTGACTCATTTTGATGTGCTTAAGAGATGTTCTAAAGATGCAATTTGATTTTGCCATATTACACAGCTTTTTCAAGAGCTGTGGTTTCAGATTACGGGATAAATGTCCCACACTTGATTACAACATCATGGATGTTGACATTCTGCCATCCTGGCCAAAACTCTAAAAAGAAAATAAAACAAAACACTTGCATACTAACCAATACCTGCGTCTTTTCTGGGAAACACTACAGAATATGTATTTGTTTTTTAACTTTGTTTTCTTTGCTTTGGTAGACAATCCAGGAACTTGAATCAGTGAGATTTTTCCGCTGGGTGAGTGGTTCTCCAATCTGGGTAGGAGTTGAGGTCTCTTTTCCTACTTAGGAACAAATCAAATGGCCAGGGCACAGTTTGTACAAGGCAGGTTGTGCAATTTTCAACTCATAAATAGGAAAATAAAAAGCATAAGTTCAGCTAAAACAGAACGCTATTTTGGAGCACAGAAAACAAGAAAGCAGTAAGAAAGAAAATGTTATCAATCAGGGTTAGCCTTGGGTAAAATTGTGTAGTAGTAAAAGTTTTCTTTAAGCAATCAATCAACGAGCACTTACTAGGTATATTCTATATGCCAAGCATTTAGTTAGGTCTTGGGATAAAAATACAGCATTAAAATTGTCCCCCCCTTCAAAGAGCTTACATTCTAATGGAGAAAACACACATACATATGAAAATGAAGGAGATGCACAGAAACCTTGGGTAGTATGGCACCAGCAGCTAAGATGATGAGGAAAGACCTTGTGAATTTTCCAGGGCCATCCCTCCTCTCTTGTCTTCTGGACAGTCAGTTTTAACACCTCCTTCTTGATCAGGTACCCAGCATTTACACGGTTTCCCCTTCACCCTGCTCCCTACCTTGATGAAAAGCAAAGCATCTACTCAACTAATTTGTACTGAGTTGTCACTCTGCTGGGATCTTGGGCTTCAATGGTATAAGGAAGACTCATGGAAAATGTTCCTAGACACAGAGCTCAGCAACTTCTCTGAAATTTATAATCTTAGAGAGTTGACAAGGGTACGCAGAGGTTAATGACTTGCCCAGGGTGATGCAGCCAGTATTGAACACAGGTCCTCCTGACCTTCCTAGGCTGACCTATCAGATATAGCATATTGTCTTTCTTGTGCTGAACTATTAATGACTTAATATTTTTTATTTAACCAGAAGGAAAAGGGACTTTTAAGAAGAGGGCATTGCAAAGGAATGAATTTTTATACTATGATGCCAAAGTAGCAGAACTTTTTGGGGGTAGATTTTCCTGTAGACTGCTCCTTGAAAATAGGGGCAGTCTTATTTTCGTGCATTTGGTAAGTGCTTAATTAATGCTTTATCATCTATCTATTTATCTATTATGATTCTGATACTGCTTCTGATATCTTACTGAAAGTAAGAAACACAAAGGCAGTATTGATAATAACAGTTTCCAATTATATTATTATTATTATTTTTAAGCAATTGGGGTTAAGTAACTTGCTCAAGGTTACACGGCCAGTTACTTCTGGGTGTGGTGCTAAGTACCGTGTTTCCCCGATAATAAGACCTATCCCGAAAATAAGCCCTCCCCTTACTGTGTAAGATTCCTCTAAAATAAGCCCTCCCCCGAAAATAAGCCCTATTGAGATTGCTACTGTAGTTACCCTCTGTATGCGCCGTCCCCCACCCTCCCGTGAAACGCACACCGCGCTCCGAGCTGCATCCAATCAGAGCTGCAGCAGTGAGCGCGTCATCCTGTTCTTCTCCAGTGATTTGCTTATTGAATAAAGGTACATTTTTTTGTTCACATTTACCTGTTTATTAAAATTGCTGTCAATGTTCATTAAAATAAGCCCTCCCCTGAAAATAAGCCCTCTGGTGTTTTTCTGTACAAAAAAATTAATAAGACAGTGTCTTATTATCGGGGAAACACGGTATCTGCACCCGGATTTGATCCCCAGATCATCCCGACACTGGAGCCGGTGCTCTTACTCGCTGAGCCACCTGGCCGCCCCCCAATTATATTATTTTTAATGTTTGCAAAGACCTTTCCTCACAAAAATTCTGACATAAGCACTGCTAATATTTTTATCTTCATTAAGCCTCAGTCAAGAAACTGAGGCTTAAATTGGTTCAGGTGACTTGTCCAGTGTCAGAGCTAGGATTTGAACCCAGATATCCTGACTCAACATTCAGTCTTTTTTTTTTTTCCTACTAGACCCTGTGATTGAGTCTATTCATGAATATTAAGATTGTAGGCAAAAGCTATATTCAGATCTGTTGTGATCTATATTTTCTTGAAGCACCTTGGGGAGCCTACAAGCCTGAGCATTTCCCCCTTTCCTTTAGCTTAGGGACCCAGGGGATACATGAGAAACCGGGGCTTGGCTACAGGCTTTATCTCCCAAGGAGCCAATAGACTGAAAGCTTTCAGATTTGTAAGAATATCAGAAACTCACTTTTGCTTTAATTGAAAATCCAGGGGAACTTTTTGTTAGTTGCTTGGAACTAGGAGGAAATAAACAGGAGAAAGTAAGAGGATTGCTCTCAGTCACACTTAGCCCTCGGTGGTCCCCCTGCTGCTCATGATCTCTGGACTTGTCTGTTACAAGTGGTGAAAGGGACATTCATGGAATATTCTGGGGCTGGTGGAAACAGAGATGGGTAGGGATAGGGTTACTGAAACAGGGCATGGGATCAAAGCAAAGGTCAGAGGCTGCAAGGCCTTGAGACTTGATTTTGAGGCAGGAATAAAGATGAACTAATATAGTTTGGACTTCTGAGCATGCCCAGTTTTCACACAGAGTCAGAATTGAGGGGCCTTTGAGTATGCCTGACTTGCTTAATGGGAGCCTACTGACTCCCCTACAGAGTGGGTGGGAGTATTTTCCTTTGATTGACTTCCTGCATCTTTAAAACTGGGGAGATTTCCATCTTTTCAGCTGTGCTTTTTGTTTTTTCTAGTATCTCCTATCTGATATGAAACTGACAGCTGCTAAAGATCTTAGCTTTAAAAGGCCAAGGTCTTCCACCACTTCTGGGGTTATCTCCAGTTGTCCTGATGTGTATCTGGCCACTGGACCCAGATGTCTCTGGAGGAGAAAGTGAGGCCGGTAACTTTGCATAGCCCTGCCTCACTTAAATCCAGCTCATTTACCTGTCATGGCACCACCTCCATGATGTCATGGTCCTCTCTGAGAAAGAAGGACAAACAACAGAAGTCTGGTATGCTCAGGATGGACAGCTTGAAATGAACTGGTGAGAGGGGAAGGATTTCCTTCCTCAGTCCCTCCTTTAACCTTAGCTCTGAGAAATGAAGACATTGGGGTTTGTTTCTGGTCTGTTGCTGTTTGTTTCAGGTGTGGGTGGTAGAGAAGTTTGAGCTATGACAACCTTGGAGTCAGGGCGGCAGGGGTGGTTCAGCTGCCCATTGGAAGCCATGAGGAACCAGAGTTTCTGGGGCTTGAGCCCAGGGTGGCTTAAAATTACAACTGGGACTATGCTCAATCCCACTTAGCTGTCATAAAAGAAGTAAGTGTTTATGTACATGGAAATATACTTTTGAAAGCAAATATTCCTTTTGTAAAAGCTCCTGTGTTGCACTAGGAGAAGGGGAGAGGTAATGTCAAAACCTCTGTGATACAAAAATTCCTCCCTCATGTTCTATGGAATCAGTGATTAATTTGAGCTCTAATTTAGCAAACATTTATTAGCTGTATACTGTGTATACTATACTGCACTAGGTACTGACTGTGAGATAAAATACAATCCCCGACCTCATGGAATTTATAATCCAAATTGGGGTGGGGTGAGATATGATATCCAAAAACATATAAAATAATAATAACTTTAAAATGCATTGTAAAAGAACTACATAAGAGAGGCAACATAGCATGGCAGATGGTGGATTGTATTGGAAGACCTAAGTTTGAATTCAGCTTCAGACTACTGCTTGTGAGATTCTAGGAAAGACACTGAGTCTCAGTTTCTTCCTGAGGTTGTTTTAGACAAAGGTAGGCAAACCATGGGTCAACTAGGTGGTACAGTGGATAAAGTGCCAGGCCTGTAGTCAAGAGGACCTGAGTTCAAATCTGGCCTCACACATTTACTAGTTGTGTGACCCTAGGCAAGTCACTTAAACCCATTTGCCTTAGTTTCCTCATCTGTAAAATGATCTGTGGAAGGAAATGGCAAACCATTCCAGTATCTCTGCTAAGAAAACCCCAAATTGGGACGTAAAAAGTAGGACACAACTGAGCAACAATGATTCAACAAGTAGTAGCTTACAAAATAAGCTTTCTTCACAACAACCCTTTGAGGTATGTTAGTATAACTATTATTAGTCCTGTTTTCTGACTTAAAAACAAGGCAGGGAGAGGGGGAGAGGGTGAAGAGTAGAAATTCAGAGAAAGAGAAAGTTGTGACTTTCCTACTCATCAGAAAAGAGGAAAAACCAGGGACCTGATTACACCTCAATAGATAGTTCCATGAGTTGCTATGGCCCAAAAAATCTTAATCATCTAGTAGCCATCCCTCTGGCAATGAAACTTCCTGGATTTAACTAAACTTAGAGCCTGTCCTGGGCTGATACTTGGTCTTTCCACTTTGGTAGAGCTTGTGTTCATCTTTTATTAACTTTCATGAACTCATGGTCATTCCATACTATGATGAAAAGGGAGAGTAGGGTTATAACAGAGGAGGAGCAAGAAAGTTATCACATATCAATTAATAATTATAATATTAGGATCTTCTTATTAGTATTAAGGAAATAGGTTTTATAGCATCACCTACATGAAGAAAATGGGAATTTAGATTGGAAGGGCAGTAGGTTCAGGAAGGTGGGAAAAGGTAGTTTTGAAGCATGGGCCACTTTCTGAAAGGACAACCAGAAGGTGGGATTGAGTATGGAAATAAAGGTAAGAAGACCAATATAATGTATACTCTGTGAGGCCAGGGACTACTTTTTTGTTTGTTTTTATAAATCTAGCATGTGGCACACTGTAATGTTAATGGGATTTAAGATCTTCCCTACCCATTAATAGGTCTCATGTGGAGCCCATTAAGGGAAGCTTGCTTAGGAGAGGCTGGCTTGTAGGAAGGCTTTCACACCTTTTTCTAATTTCCAGTTAGGCACTGAGTCATGAGTATTGTGATGCCCTCTTGGTCTGAGAAGTGTGTGTGTGTGTGTGTGTGTGTGTGTGTGTGTGTGTGTGTGACACACACACACACACATTCTGAGTTGATATTTTGCTTTGGGGGTTCACTTATGAAAAGGATCTTGTAATTCCCTGGTAGATATTCAGAGTGGCCATATGTTCAGAGCTCCCAGACTGCTCATATGTAAAGGCTTTTTTGATCCAGGGTTGTATGCAAAGTGTATAGTTGATTCAGACAGTCAGAGCCCTGTCTGTTGGTCTTTATTTCTCTTTTTGTATTTTCTCTGAAGTTCAGGGTGCTGACTTTTCACCTAATCTAGTGAATGTAATTTAAAAAGATTGTTGACCCCTTAAATAGCTATCTTTCCTGGTAAAGCAGATTTAAGAACCTGTGCTAGCAGCCATCCTGGGTATGCCAGTGTGGTCACCACTACACACAAATGATGCCTGCTCAATAAATACTTGTTGAATGACTTCTGAAGGTATGCTACACCTTACTTTAATACATTTAAAAATCTGTGATTTGATTAGTTGAGTACTACCTTGATTGTTGTAGATTACAACTTCTCCATGTCCCCCTAGTTAGTAGTTTTCTGAATTGCTTATCCAAACCCCCCCCACCATCTGGTGGTCACTACTTTGGTGACAAACCTCCCAAAGTTATTCTATTTGTCAGAACATCAGTTTCATTCATGTAGTTTTTGAATCCCCAGATTGTCTCCATAACAAAATGAGGTATTGAGGTCATTTCATCAATTTTGCCATTTTGCCTTGAGTTGACCAAGTTTCCAAATACCACTGAAAGTCATTTTCAAAATGTATCTCATTTGCAAAAAAAAAAATATTCCTAACAATTCCTTTTTGTAGTAGCAAAGAACCAGAAACAAATCAGTGCCCACGGATTGGGGCGTGACTGAACAGCATATCAACATAAGGGAATGTAGTTGTGCTATAAGAAACTATGAATATGAAGAATTCAGAGAAACTTGAGAGGGCTCATATGAAAGGATATAAGAGCAAGGTAAATAGAAGTGTGAGAGTAAGTGATAAAATGAATGCAACAATACTTAAAAGGAAACAATATTCAAAAACAACAGAACCCTGTTCAATATAATAACTAATTATAATTTCAGGGAACTCTTGATGAAGCATCTTCCTGGGGGGGGGGGTAGATTCGAGGTACTGAATGAGATGCTTTCTCACATAGCAGTCAGCAATGTCAATGCATTGACTCATTTTGTTGCTGTGAGAGCAGGTTCTTTGGAGTAGGAGGAGGGTGGAAAAATGGGGAAATGCCTACAGATATGAAAAAACCCTAATACAATATTTAATTTTTAAAAATCATCTTAGATATAGTTTTTGACCTTTACTGTAGGTTATTAGTACCTGCTACCAGTGCTTAGCACAAAAGTTTTTATTGACTGACTATAAAATAGTGCCTCTAGTCCCCATTCCAAAGTATTAAGTATAGATATTAGTTATTACTAACATAATAAGAGTATTGCCCAGAGTTGCTGGAGAGAGTGGATTAAAGAATAGTACTCCATTGGCTTAAGAATGCCTGTCTCCAGACCATTGTACTTTGACAGCTGTCTGGTTGTGGTAGGTGAGTAGTTAAGCAACACTGTAGGCCAGTGATGACATTGTAGGGAACCTATATTTAACACAACCACAAGGTACTAATGCAGAATCTATATTTAAGAATGAAATGAGATTAATTACTGTTTCATGAGAGATAGACAAAATAAAAGGACAATCTGGTATAGGAGATGGAAATCTTATTTCTCTTTCAAGATGAACTCAAAGGACACTTCTTCCACTGAAACTTTGATTCCCTCGGGGGAGAATTTTTTCTTCTTCTGACTTCTTTGTATGATGTTCCTTTGGGTCCTTCCTTTGCATTAGTCACATTTTATTTTGTATTGCAGTTATTTCTGTATGTGTGCTACCAGATTTTAATCTCTATCCTGATAGAGCACCCTTTCCTCATCTAAACTTTGTATTTCTCCCACTTTCAGTACAGTAGATACTTTAATAAATATGATTAATTAAATTGAAACGATATAGAAAATATCACTGGTTTGTTAGTGGAATGAAACTTAGGTCCATGTAGGGAGTACCTCTGGAAGTCCTCCACAGTTCTACAATGCTTTTGCACCAGAAAACAAACAAACAAACAAACCTTGGTATACAATCTTGAATATTCTGTCCCAGAGGCATGCAATGTAAGGATGACTCTGAGAGTCAGGAGTTTTGAAAAGAAGGAAGGAAAAAAAGTAAGGGAAGAAAAGATCTGCTGACATAGGCATTTATTTCTCTCTGTGCTATGCTAGATTGTTTCCAGTGGGGTTTGAGATATTTAAGGCTAGTTTTCCTCTTAGAACACAGACTTTTGCTAGCAGATGTCCCATACACTATACAACTAGGGATAGCTAGGTAGTACAGTGGATAGAGTGCCAAGCTAGGAATCCAGAAGACTTATCTTAGGGCGGCTAGGTGGCTCAGTGAGGAAGAGCACCGGACCCAGGATGGCCGTGTAACCTCAGGCAAGTTACTTAACTCCAATTGCTTAATTAAAAAAAAAAACCTGAGCAAGTCATTTAACTTGGCCTCAGTTTCTTCATCTGTAAAATGAGCTGGAGAAGGAAATGGCAAACCACTACAGTATCTTTGCCAGGAAAACCCCAAATGGGGTCTTGAAGAGTTGGCCATGACTGAAAACGACTGAACCACAACAGTACTATCCAGACACAAGAATTGTCCTTTCGCTTATCTTGGGACTAGGTGCAGTCACATTCTTTCAGACTGAACGGAAGTTACCTCTTCTGCAACTCAGGAATGTTCAACCTACCTATCCAAACCAAGTAGAAGAATGACTATTATCCAAGCTATGATAGACAATTGGGTAGACAAGTCATAGAACTGATTTATCCTCCCACATACTGAACAGGCACTGGTGATAGATTGTAAACTGGGCTAAGAACAAAATAGGGAGAGGAGAGATTTGGATTGCCTTCGTGGAATCGTGTAGTACTTTTGTTCATAGGATCATTGATTTAGATCTAGAAGAATGTAGCACAACTTCAATTCACAACTCGGAGAAATTGATTGATAGCACCCATTGCCGCAGATGAAATATAGCAAAGCTGGAATTTGAACTCAGATCTTCTCTCCCTAAATTCAGCATTCTTTCCATTACACCAACATCCCCCGAGCTTCTCCCTGAAACAAAGGCCCATCTTTTTAAAACCAGTATTTTTCCAAGAATGCTGTGTGTCTGAATCATGCAATGCCACAGCCTCCAAAGACTTGAAGTTGTGGCAATGGAAAGATGTATGGTTGGTTTAAATTGGCTGCATGTATTATAAAGGAAGAATTGTGTAGGAGAAGCAGAATAGAAATCATCCTGGAGAGATATAGAACTAGAATTAGAAGTTAGGCCTAATTGATTTAGGTAAGTGATTTGAAGTAAATCCCGAATCTTTTTAGCAACCCATTTAGATTACTTTGTAGGGTCTACACTCCCATTAGACATTACTTGTATGTTGTGAATCTCTTATGCAATCTGATAAATTACTTGGGCCTCAGAATACTTTTCCTTCAGTAAATGTTTAGCAGCCTAACTATTTAAATGAGATAGGGGAGAAGAGAAGAAAGCAGAGGACTGGGAGCCTTGGGGCCCTGCCTTGGGAGAGTGCTAAATGTGGTTATCAGAAGATCAAAGGAACTAGGAGAAACTACTTTGATCCTCAGTTACTTGTCAGAGTTGCAATTAGATCTTTGAAAAAAACCACCTCTCCCTTTGCCTACAATCCTTCCCTTTTAGACACCTGCAAGTGAGGAACCAAGGCAGAGGGTGTGTCCTTGAATGTAGCTCCTTATTCTTAGGGACCTTCTGCTTGGTTGTAGGAAATGAGAATTCAGAGCATTTCCTGGGAGCCACTAGAGTTAAACTGCCTCTTGGGTCTCAGTGGCCCCAGTTTCCCAATCTGTACAAATGAAAGGGGAAATGGTGTCAGAAGTCCCTTACAATTCTATCATTCTATGACCTTGAGTTTTCTTTATTGCTTAGTGAAGATTTTAAAAACTTTTATACCTGTCAGGTTCTTCTTGGATATACTTATGAGCTCTGTGTTCACCAAATAAAATTAAGAAGTATGTATGTGCACATACATGTTTTTTATCATTATGTACACAAATATTATGTGTATTATATGTACATAAAGGTATAAGAATCATATTGACATCGTTGGAATACATCTTATTTTTTATATATACATTTAAGTATATATTATATGTACTATATATAAGCATGAGAATCATATCTATATAGTTGGAATCCATGGTTTAACAAATGTGGGAAAATCCCAATGTGTAAACTCTCTTCATCACTACAGATAGACAACTTGCCAATAATTTACAGTTTTAGAGAGTTTCCTAGGACATTGAAAAGTGAATTGATTTACTCAGGATCATACAGTTACCATATAGCTGAGATAAGACTCAAATCCAGGTTTTACTCACTCCAAAGCTGGCCCTTTATCCACTATGAACCTGACTCTCAAGGGTAAATAATAAATTCAGTTTAATAGGCCTTTGTATTAGAAGTGCTTAGTGACCAAAGCAGGCCCGGATATGCTGCTTTAAAGGTTGACAAAGAACTTTACCTGTCATTTTTTCCCATCACTTGAACAGAGACAGCATTCTTAAAGGGAACGATTGCTGCATTTAAAATAAGATGATCTGAGTTCAAATCCCAGTCCTGAAGCATTCTACTTTTGTGACCCTGGGCAAATCACTATACTTCTCTGGGCCTCCATTTCCTCATCTGTAAAATGAAGGGGTCGAACTTCTACGTTTCCTTCCAGTTCTAAATCGATGATACCTGTGAAACATAATAGGAAATGTACTTAACACATGGCTGAGACTAATATTGGGGTTTCCCAGATTTTCTAAATAATGAATTCCATAATACAAATATTTGCTGACTGTTACCTGACTCTCATTGTTTTCATCCCTTGAATTAAACACCCACACATTCAGTAGCACACTCAGGCACAGGCATTTGATTTTTTTCTTCCCTTTATTCTCAAAAGCTACCTATCAGTCTAATTAAGATCCTCTTGGTGATAATTCTCTAAGCAGCTTCAGTCTCATTCTTGGGATGTTGTACACATTTTGTGCTAGTCAAAAGGAACAAGAATAATGGGTATATTTCTGCTGATGAGCCAGACACTTCATCCCTATCAGTCTTGTGTAAGATACAGAATGTCTTGTTATTTTAATGTTTGCTAGTTACCCTAAGAGGCAAGATTTGATAAGTGCATTTCCTAATCCTGAGCTATTGAAATATTGATGCTTATCCTTACTTGGCCTCCTGGGAGTTGCGCCAGGATAGCTGTATCTCCCCAGCTGAGCGTTTAGGCTAGCTGTCTAGCTGTTAGCTTCAACTGTGCAACACCAGCATGAGATTAGCTTTGTTTGGGGGAAAATGTGAATCCCATTTAAATAGTTGTCTAGTCTCATTTCTCTTTGACAGAACTGATCCATGGGCAGAATTCCCTGACATTTTTGAGCGGTGCTATAATGTGTTTACAGTAATGGTCTCTTCAATGTGTTGGCATCATCTGTTTTCAGGTACCAAGGCCCTCTGAGATCCCACCAGAAAAGAAGTGAGAGCTAAGTAGTTGTTTTCATTACTGAATGATATTGAGTCTTAGAAACTGTTAAATAGATTCATATAGTATCCTGGGAAGATGAAAAATTTGTCACATTTGGAAAACGTCTCTGCATGATAGATGAGGTTTTCTGACTTGTGATGAATCTATATTGAAATATTATTTGAGACATATTGTCAGGATATGATACGGAGTACCACACAGGACAAACCTCAAATCTATGTGTCCTGGGGGTGGGGAAGTAGGAGATGGAGAGACAGGCTCATAGAAGTATCTGTTGGATCATGTTTCTTCACCAACAGAGATATAATGAGCATTTTTGTCCCTGGGACAAGGGGTACCAAACCATGTATGGAGCAAACAGTTGGAAACACGACCTCAAATCAACTTTTTTTCTTTTGGTTGGATCAGCCTCCATGGATAGTGAACCCTATATGCTTTGAGGTGACTTTAGGGGAAGGCATAGCTTCTGTGGGAGTAGTGCCTGATAGAATAGGTGAAGGATTAGTTGAATCAGCTATCATCTGGTTGTTTCCTATTTTAAATATTATTCCTGTTGACTAAATGCTAAGGTCAGTTGTTTCTGCCCTACAGAATAGCTGTAAATACTGTCAGCACCCTCTAAATTCCAGTGCCCTAGGGAAAAGCTCTGATTGCTCCACCCTAGTTACAATTCTAGTCATCAAGAAGAATTAAACCTTATTATACAGTTGCTATGCAGAGCATAGAAACAAGCAATAAAAAAATTAATCCAAAAATGGTTATAATTATCTCTGGTGGAGCAATAATTATAAGGCAAAATCAATAAGGACATAGGAAAAAAAGATAAGAATTTTTGTGTATTTTATTATTATTGAAGTACTTTAATCTTTGATTCACTCAATAAACCATTAAGTACCTACTATGAGCAATGTTCTATATTTGATTGATTCTATGAATCTTCAGAGAAGATAATGAGCTTATATAGAAGGAGGTCACTGAGAAACAGTATAGCAGCCCTAGTCCTGTGTTATGTGTATTCAGGAATAGTTGTTGAATTAAATTGAAACCACTGCAAAATAGGTGATTAATATTATTCTTGAGTCAGTTTATCAAAGTAGAGTTCTAAAGGGATTTCTGGGCTCTGTCTTAGGCTTCTATTCCATGGCACTTACACTGAAGACCAAAATGGTAGTTTGTCATTTTATATATCAAAGGCACCATGGCATAGAGGAGAGAGTGTTGGACTTGGAGTCAGGAAGACAAGAGTTCAAGTTCATTTTCTGAATATTCTATGAGCATGTGCAAATCACTAAAGTGACTTGGGCAGATCCTTAAGACTATAAATTTAAGAGGCGTGGCTTGTCTACATGATGGAAAGAGTTTCTACATAAGAAGTTCCCTGCATGGATGAAATCAAAGGTCTGGACCAAAACAAAAACAACAGCAACAAATCAAAAAACAGTGGGCTCTGCCACCTTCTTTGTGACCTCTGATTTAGATCTCTCCTTTTTCAGTTGATCACCTCATTCAATGATGCATCTCCATCATGGAATATTGTGCCCCTCTATTCCCCTTAATATCCCCATAATGATTTCGTCACATTTTATTAGCATTTTAAGATTTGTAAAGCACTCATCTTACCACAACTCTGTTTATGAAGAGGTGCAGGTATTATTATACCCACTTTACACATGAGAAGGTGAGACTGGGAAACTGACCCGTGATCCATCACACAGCTAATTAGCACCTGAGGCAGAATTCCAACCTAGGTCTTCCGATTCTAAGATCAGTGCTCTATGCACTGTGCCATGCTTCCTTCCTTGAGTCTGTTGGCCTACAAGCATTGGTTCCCCAATTTTGTCCTGTTCTCTTGTGGCTCTGCACGTCCATGTACATGTTCCTAATGTACTCCTTCAACATTTCTCCCAACTCTGATACCATATGTAGTACCAATGCAATATTCACAGTGCCCACAATCACTATAAATTTACCTTCATGGTGCTCGATCACAAAATACAACACTCTCCATATAGAAGACAGAAGCAAAACGTTTATTCAGACACCCAGCAAACTGAATCCCCAAACCAGTAAGCCAACTAAATCATAGTAGCAAAGAAGTTAATAAGCCACAACAGCACAGAGAGCCATGGCATCCTTTAGCCTTCCTACAAATCAACACAGTACCAATATTTACTCACAAACCAATCCATCTCCCTCAGAAGCATCCTCTCTTCCCAACCGTCTAGCTTGCTCTGACTCCCACCTTCCTGTTGTAATAGTAATGAAATTTGAAGATCCCTTTGTATTGCTAAGCTAACAGGCAATTAGTACCTAGTTTCAAATTAAGCCTCTGTAAAGAAACAGGAGGTATGAACCCCTGTTGCTGATGTAACAGGAAGGGGCTGAACAGGGAGGAGCTAATACCTATATAAGGAAGAGTACAATCTGGACAGTCACAATTTCTTGGGTTAAGCATCGTGGAGGCAGAGAAGCTGCTGCCAAGGAGAGAGAAATAGAGAGAATTTCTCTCAGCAAGTATCTGGAGGCTGGGCTGCTACTGCTGGACTGAAGACTGAACTGAGAATTGAGAAGAATTGAGAAGAGAAATGAGAAATGAGAACTGACATAGAAGTGTTTTGTGGAAGTCACATAGGACTTGTGGTGGCAAAACTCGAACTTGTGGTGGCAAGACTTCAAAGGGCCAGCTGGAGCTGCTGAAGACTGAGGAAGCATGACTGTGGTGCCGGTATTTTGTACAAATGTTGTTGTGACTTTGCTAATGTGCATGGATGTTATTATAGCTTCATTAAGCTTTGTCTTCCCAGGAACAGAGAATGTGAGAGATTTGAGGTGGACTGAACATTGTAAGCTTCAATATGGAGTGGGAACTGCACAGAGAGATGGACAAGGAGCTGGGAGCTGTCTGCCTTTGAACTCAGCTAGCAGTTGGTTAGATTCGGGCAGGAGCTGGGACCATGGAAGAGGAACCATGGAAGCTGAAAGCCTGTCCTGAGTCAAAATGACCTCTCCTTGGGTACTGAGTAGTGATTTATGAAATTGTAATTTACTTGTAACCTAGGGGTGGATGGCTTTTATACTTTCTACTACCCCTTAAGAGGGTACTGAGTAGTGACTGTTGAAGTTATAATTTAATTGCATCCCATGGGTGGAGAACTTTGACTTTTGTACTTTGTGACCCTTAAGGAAGCAAGGATGATTGAATGATTGAGTTACTAAATGATTGTACTTTGTTTAAAATTATGTGACCACATTGGTGAAAACTATGTGGCCATTTTAGTGATAAGTTGTTGAGTTGTGACATGGTGAATGCTGTATTTTGATTTTTTGTGATAAGTTGTAATATTCTTAATGCTGTACCTTAATTTTCTGTGAATGTTTTGCTCTGATTTGTTATTGAATAAATAGAGAGTTTGCTATGCTATATAATCAGAACCTTGAAAGCTGTTCACAGCAGCAGTCCTCTGGAAAGCTGCTTATACAGGGTTTTATACCTGTGGACTCTGTTCCATCCTTCAGCAAACCCCTCCCACCAGAGGCTCTGTGTGATTACATTCAGCCCATTAGAGGCAGACTTTGTTTTCAAAGGGAAGGTCTTCAAATTCCCTTAGGCTTATTAAGGGGTAGAGAAAATCTTCAAATTCCCATTCCCATTACACTGTATTTAATCAAGTATGACCTGTTGCACATGGTTGGTGCATTGTGGAGGTTTGTTGAATGAAGGAATCAATCATTCCAAGATTAGAGCATTTCAAAAATATTAAAAGCAATGATGACCTTTCTCTGCTTCTACCCCTTTGTCAAGGAAAGGAGTACTTTTGGATGAAGTCTGGATACTATACTGACTGACTCCAAGACCAATTTATGTTCTGTAACTTCACATGGTTCATACAAAATAATACTTTTGTTGTTTGGTGATTGAGCCCACATAACACTTCCCATAGCAACTATTCAAATCTCTCTTCTCTTTTCAAGCTCCCGAATCTGCCTCCAACCTCTCTCTCAACAGGCGACCTTACCTTACTTTAAGTGGGAGGTTCTGTTGTGAGGTTCTGTGTCTTCAGCAGTTATTCTATGTACCTCAAGATTACTCACCCTTCCCTCCAGTCCCACAGAATGAGGTAGTTTGCCTTCTTTTGAAAGTTAGTCACTCTAACTGTGTCCTCAAGCCCAGCTTCCCCAGCTTCTCCTAGAACTTGCTCTCATTCTTTCATCTGGAATCTCTCCTTTTCTAGTGACTTCTTTCTCCTTTGCCCACAACCATACTCAAAGATATTTTATTCTAAGCTTTCCCTTGGCCCTGCCCCTCTATCAGGTGATGAAGGGATCTCTTATTATTTCTCTCTACCCTTTAAACTTCCAGAAAATGTAGTTTATAATTCCTGCCTCTTCTTCACTATCATGCCTCGCTTGCTAACCCCTTACAATCTGACTTTTGTCTCCACTATGCTTGAAAAACAATACTCTCCAAGGTCACTCATGGCCCCAACTATAATCTTTTTATCAACCCTCGTTTTCAATCTTTCAGAAGCATATAACTATTGACTTCATATGGCTCTGGAGGAAAAAGTGAGGTTAGTGACTTTGCACAGACCTCCCTTACTAAAATCCAATTCCTTTGCAAGTCATGGAATCACTTCCTGATGTCATGGTCCTCTTCAAGAACAAAGGACAAATAACCTCTGTGAGTAGAAAAGGAGCTGCCCACTGGGGACCAAACTGGAGCTGGCCAGTTGGGCAATATGGCTTCCTTTCTCTCTCTCCTCCTCCTTCTCTCTCTTTCCCCTTCTCCCCCTTTCTTCCTCCCCCTCTCTCTCCCTCATCCTGTTCCCCCTCTCTCTCTTTCTCCCCCCTCCTCCTCTCTCTCTCTTCTTCTCCCCCTTTCTTTCTTCTCTCTTTCTCCCCCCTCTCTACGGAGGGTATCACACCCTTACCTGCAGGTACTCTGTCCAAAGAAAATTTAAATTTAATTCTCTAAAACCTTCTTTCTTAAAGACTAGCCTTAACTGAAAAATCACTCTGGCTCTCATTTATTGGCCAGCAATAAATCCCTGGCCAAGTCCTGATTGTTCATTGTCTGGGCCCTGATTGGCTCAAAATGAATGTAAATAGCAATTATTTCTGTTTTGACCTGAAACTCTGGGGATCTTCCCCTCCCACAAAGATTCATTTTAGTGTTTAAAAATATTACATTAATTTATTTTTAAATTTTTGACTAGATAAAGAGGCTATTCTCTGCCTTAATTTTTATTAAGCCTTAATCACAGAATGGGCATTGCTCCATCAAAATGAGATCTGTTAAAGACCTTAGTTTGAAAAGGTCAAAGTTCCCCACTGCATCCTGGACCATCTCCAATCATCCTGATCTATATTTGACCATTGGACACAGATGGCTCTAGAGGAGAAAGTGAGACTGGTGTCTTTTCACAGCCCGCCCTCACTTAAATCCAATTCCCTCGCATGTCATGGCGTCACCTCTCTGATGTCATGGTCCTCTTCAAGAATCAAGGACAAACAATAATAATAACTCTGTTGACCTTCTTGATGTTAACTCCTATTTTGTCTTCTGTGATACAGCTTTCTTTTGGATCTCCTTCCTCTTGTCTGAATCTCCTTCACTGGCTTATTTACTTTCCCCCCTCACTCCTAGCAAAGGTGTCCCTGACTCTCGTCTCTTTCCTCTCTATGTGGAAATTCTCTTCCCTTCAGGTGCCATCTTCTTCATGGAACCTCCTCTCATACTCTCTCATCTCTCACATCAAAGTGACTAATTTCCTTCATTAAATTTTCTTATAACTCTTCATCTGGATGTTTCCTTCCTCCTCATATTCTATCTTACATCATTCTTCATCTTCATCATCATTTACAGTGATGATAGTAGTTATGATAAACATGATAATAATAGTTATGGTAAAAAAATTAAAGAGCCAAGGAAGCTCTGATGTCCACTACTGGCAAGAAAGTGAGAATGGCCTCTTGTAGAAGGTAAGATGGGAGCTAGGGAAGTCAGGAAGTAGAGGTGAGGAGGGAGAATTGGTGAAAGGCATAGTCAGAAGATGTATCATTTTTAAGAACAGTAAGAAGGCTGTTGTAGTTAGAGTGTAGGGTATATGAAGGGGAGGAAAGTGTAAGAAGTCTAGAAAGGGAAGAATGGGTCAGATTGTGAAGGGCTTTAAAAGCCAAATAGATGTTATACTTGATCCTAGAGGAGTATTTAGAGCAGGGGTGGGGAACTTGCAGCCTTGAGGCCACATGTGGCCTGGAAGTTGCAGGTTCCCCACCCCTGATAGATTCGCAGCAACACTATACAGTTTACTAAATGGAGTAAGTAGAGTGTGTGTGTGTGTGTGTGTGTGTGTATGTATGTGTGTGTGTGTGTGAGAGAGAGAGAGAGAGACAGAGAGAGAGAGAGAGAGAGAGAGAGAGAGAGAGACAGAGAGACAGAGAGACAGAGACAGAGAATCAGAGACACAGAGAAGACAGACAGAGAGACATGGTCAGACTTGGCCTTTAGGAAGATTATTTTAGTTGCTATATGGAGGATGGTCTCAGGTGGGGAGAGTGGTGAAGCAGAAGGCTATTGCTGTAATTGAAGCATGAGATTATGAGAGACTGTGCCAGAGCAGTAGCAATGTCAGAGGAGAAAAGGGAGTATATTCTACAGATGTTGAAAAGGTAAGAGCATCAGGCCTTGGCCACAGATTGGATATGGAGGGGTAAGGAATGTTGAGGAGTCCAGGATGACACTGAATTTGTGAGCCTGAGTGACTGGAGGATGATAGTAGCTTCAACAATAGAGAAGTTCAGAAAAGGGGAAAATTTGTTGGGAAAAGGTATTCTGTTTGGGACATGTGAGTTTAAGATCTGTGATAGCCAGTATAAGATGTCCAATTAGTAACTGGTGATGTGAGAGTGAAGGCAGAAGAGAGGTTAGGGCTAGATAAATATATTATCTGCACAGAGATTATAATTGAATCTATGGGAGCTGATGAGATCATCAAACCAGATAGTATAGAGAGAAAAAAAGAGGTCGTAGGACAGGTCCTTGGGGAATGCCCATGGTCAGTGATCATGTGACATGGAAGACCTCCAGCAGAGGAGACTGAGAATGAGCAGTCAAACAGATAGATGTAGAACTAGGAGATATCAGTATCATGTAGAGAAGAGACAATATCCAGCAGAAGTTCGTGGTCAACAGGGTCAAAGGCTGCAGAGAGGTCAAGAAGAGGCCACGACATTTGGCAATTCAAGAGATCCTTTGTACCTTTTGAGAGAGCAATTTCAACTGCATAATGGCATTACAAGTCAGACTGCTTAGGGTTTAGAAGATAAGAAGTAGAGGCACTGATTGTCGATGGTTTTCTCAAGGAGTTTATTCATAAAATGGAGGAAAGGTAGAGGATGATTGCTAGCAGGGATGGTAGGATCAAGTGAGGGCATTTTAAGGATGGAGGAAACATGGATATTTGTGGGCAGCAAAGAAACAGCCAGGAGAGAGGGAGAGATTGAATATGAGTGAGAAACTGGGAATGATAGAAGGGATAAGATAGGATAGAGTGAGATCAAGGGCACAAAGTAGAGGGAACTGCAAGGAGAAGGGTCACTTCTCTGGGTGAGACAGTGATAAAGGAGGAAATACTGGGAGGAGGCATCTGAATGATATGAGGTGAGAGGAAGGAGCTCTTGCCAAACAGCTTCAATGGTTTCAGTGAAGTGTGAGACAAGGACTTCAGTGGAGAAGATAGAGGGAGGAAGGAAGTATGGAATAGTTTGGAATAGTCATTGGGATTAGTGGGATAATGACTAGATTAAGGAGGTGTTAAAGGATCCAGATGGGATCGTGTAACGTAAATCTGTAGTTTGGGTATTTTCTCCAGTTTGGTGCAGCAGTATGGGAATGGGAGCAAAGGCAGATGATGGTGGGAGTGATCCTAGGATGTGACTGGGCAGGGCATGACTGGCAACAAGATAAGAGAGGAAGGGACTTGCAAAAGATAGTGCAAAGTTGAACTTGTTCACTGAGGGGTCAAGATGGGAAAGGAAGGAGAGTGTAACCAGTGCAGGAGTGATGACCCGGGAAAGAACTAAGGTAGTGAGTTGCCATTATTAGAGATCTTTCAGCTAAGTTTGTATGACCCTTTGTTAGATATGTAGTAGAGAGGCAGCCGGGTGCCACAGCGAATAGAGTGCTGGATCTGGAGTTAGGATGAGTTCAAATCTAGCCTCAGATAGTAGCTGTGGGCTACTCTGGGCAAGACACAACCTCTATTTGCTTCAGTTTCCCCATCTGTAAAATGGGGGTGATAATAGCACTTACCTCCCAAGGTTGTTGTGAAGATACAACGAGTTTATATTTGTAAAATGATTTGCAAACCTTACAATGCTCCATAAATGTTAGCAAGAAAAGATTCTCCCTCAGGAGCCAGCTGGACTAGATCAGGGGTTTGTTCTGTGAAGTTTGGATTCAAAGGGCCGAACTTGAGGGCCACATTTGGCCTTGAGGCTGCTGGTTTCTACCCCTGTGACCTAAGCAATGCCAGACTGTGGTCTGAGAAGTTGCTGTTATCTTCCATTCAGTATACCTCCTGACTCCCAGACTACTCCCTGGGGCTTTATTCTGGGGCAGAATTAGAGTCAGAAGAGAAATCTTGGGAGGGTACTGGACCTCGCTCAAACTGACTTGGGAGAGACCCTTTCAGACTTCTCAGATGTGAGCATTTACTCCTTAGAACTTCACAGCTACAAATTAAGGTTTGATTTGTTGTTTTTTTGATTGTCTATATTTAAGTGTTAACAATGCAGAATAAATTTAAATGTGTTGTATATGTATCTCCTTCCCAGATCAGTTGCTAAACATTTACCAGCACGTTCCTGTATTATCCTATAAACATTGCTTGAGCTCAGCAGGAGGGCAGTAGAAGGCTCAGGGAATAAGTCCTCACCCGACTGGAAGCCTGGTAACTGAAAGCTAAAAATAATAATAATTAAGAATAATAATGATTATGATGAGGATAGAGATAGCTAGGTGGCATAGGGGATAGAGTGCCAGACCTGGAATCAGGAAGAACCATCTTCTTGAGTTCAAATCTGGCCTCACATACTAGCTGTGTGACCCTGGGCAAGTCACTTAATCCTGTTCACCTCAGTTTCCTCATCTATAAAATGAGCTGGAGGAGATAATGGCAAACCCCTCCAATTTCTCTGCCAAGAAAACCCTAAATGGGGTCAGGAAGAGTCAAACAAGACTGAAAAAACAGTTGAATAATTGACTGAAGTAATAACTGACATTTTTATAGCATTTTAAGGTTTGCAAAGTGCTTTACATCCATTATGTCATTCAAGCCTCACAGTGCCCCAGAAGTCATCTTCCTCTGGTTCCTCCAATATTCCTGTGTCCCCTGTCACCACCTGATCTGGCTGCCAGTTAATGTCAGGACAGCCACTTTGACATAAGAAATACCTACTATGGTTACCTGGTTCTGATTGATGACTCAGTTAGCCACTTTCTTTGACAGAACAAGGAAAAGGGAATGAATCCCTCCATCTACAGTAAATTCCCTGTTTTTATGTAATAAGTGACTATTTCTGGGCCCCACATTGGAAGAAGGTTTTCCTCTCATAGCTTCCATTGTTTCATCTGTAAAATGAGGAACACAGACTTAGTTGATCTCCAAGATCTTACCCAGCTTCAGCAGCACAATTATTCTAAGAAGGGCCAATGATAAAAAGGGATCAACAATGAGGGAAATCAGAAGAAATAACACTGGATATGCAGTGAAAATATCACCTAGTTACTGAATTGCTTTCATCCCCATTTTCCAGATGGGGAAAATGAGTCATGGAGAGGTTAAGTGACTTGTCCAAGGTCAAACAGCTGCAAAGTAGAATACTGGGACTTGTTATCGGTCAATATTCCATCAGACAAATTCACCCCATAGGATGAAGACATATCCAAACTAAAGTGTATAGCTGAGCACTCTCCATGACATCATAGGTCAATGGTAACCACCATCTACTCAGCAATACACCCTCCACATGTGACTGCCACACATCCTGAGGATTTCTACATTTGCCTCTTTCTCACATATAAGGGGCAGCTAGGTGGTACAGTAGATAGAGTGCCCTGCCTGGAGTCAGGAAGACTCCTCTTCCCACGTTCAGATTTGGCCTCAGATACTCACCAGCTGTGTGACCCTGGGGAAGTCACATAACCTTGTTTGACTCAGTTTCTTTATCTGTAGAATGAGCTGAAGAAGGAAATGGCAAACCACTCCAGTATCTCTGCCAAGGAAACCCCAAATGGGGTCATGGAGAGTTAGACACGATTGAAACAACTGAACAACAACACATGTATGTAAAGCGAGGGTGTGAGGTGAGTGCCAGGGAAACAGGGTGCCTAGAAAAACACATCAGGTGACAGACCTGAGGAGCAAGAGGCAAGCTGTGAAGGAACAGCAGCAGTCTGCAATAACAGTGGTTTCAAAAGGAAATGCAGGGCCACAGAGAATTATGGGAAAAGAAAACTGCTGATGCATGAAAAGGCAAAACAATGTAGAAAAACATCAACATTTCTTGCACAATCAACCACTGAAAATGTGTCATCAAGCACGAGACCAGTTTTACCTGGCAATAACACAACTCAAATAGGTCGTTTAATTAGGAAGAGAGGCATTATTCCTGAGCTCAATATGGCCATTACAGATAATTGTCTAAAACAAGCAAAAAAAGCCACCCCCATCGCCCAACCCCCACCCCAAAATCCCCAATAGACCTCAGACCAGCCCAAAGTGTAAAGAAATTTTATTTTTTTCTTCAAATGAAAATGCTCTGGGCACAGAGCCAGGAAATAACCTTGGACTGGACTTTTCTGAATGCCCCAAAGTTAAGCAGCTGTAATTTAAAAAAAAAAAGTATTCTCCCATCCTGGTCAACCTTTTGAAATAAGGGATTTGGGTTTTATTGGGAAATCTGCATTTCATCATAAAGATGAAATACTCTATCCTTGACTCTGTTAGTTTTTAAAGAAGCGTCCTTTTAAAAGGAGGATTTCTTCTTTTCTTTTGGTGTTGTGTTAGGCATATAATAAAGACTGTGACTGTAGCAACTGAACTTCAGTCAGAACAGACTGATTCCGGAAGCAGGAAAAATCTAACGTCGGCTCCCGGGACCTTGAAGGCCATCTAATGAAAACTAACCCCCTGTTTCATAACCAGGAGTCTGTCTGGAGAAAATAAAGGAAGAGAAAAGGATCAGTCTTAAAACTAGTGATTGATATAATTAAAGTATTGGTTAAAGAAAGGCTCAGTGACCCTAGCCAAAACAGGCTGTTGGAAGGTTTAGTCAATCCCTCTTCCCCACCCTACCCTCTAAAAAAAAGCCCCCAAACCAAAACAACAACATCAGACAAGTTACTCTGAGAGCAGCTAGATGGTTGAAGGGCTAGAAAGCTAATCACGAGCTCCACGATTGCTTGTGTTTAGTAGGCTGACTGAGAAATTTGTTGGTGGATTGGCATAGCTCATAAAGTGAACATAACTGACATAACTGTAGCATATTGGAGAGAGTATTGGAGTTAGAAGTTTAAAAACTGGGTTCAGATCCCAGCCTTCTATTTTCTTTTCTTTTTTTTTTTTTAAAAGTTAAATTTAAATTTTATCATTTTTTTTTTTAAGCAAGCGCAAAAAAAAAAAAAAAGCAAGCCATGTGAGAGAAGCATGGTCTCATATATAATTCCCTTTTTGTTGTTTTCTGTGTGTGAAATAGGGCAGCTAGGTGGTATAATGAACAGAGTGCCAGGGCCTGGAGTCAAGAACACTCATTTTTCTGAGCTCAAATCCGCTTCTGACACTCACTAGCTGTGTGACCCTGGGCAAGTCACTTTCCCCGTTTGCCTCAGTTTCCTCATGTGCAAAATGAGCTGGAAAAGGAAGGTGCAAACCATTCAGTATCTTTGCCAAGAAAACCCCAAATGGGGTCACAAAGAGTCTGAAATGACTGAGCAACAACAGAAGTTTGTGCAAATGCTCTTTTTCTGGGAGATTTGAGTTCCAAATGAAAAATAAAATTAAATTAAAAAGAAAAGGCCAACTCTCTATTGAAATATTCGTGCATATGGGAAAACATGATTTGATATATATAGTACATGGACATAGTCATTTCAATAAGATGTCCTGGTTCTGAGAGGCTCTTGAACATAATAGAAAATCCATATAAAATATATCAAACTTCAGGGTGCTGATCAATATTGTGCTGATCAGGACATAGAGGTCCAATGGTGATACATGCCTCCCTTCTCCTGGAAAAAAGAATTTCAATAAAACACCACCTTCAAAGTCCCACTTTAAAAACACAAAAAATGTACTAAACCCCTAAGGCCAAAGTCAAAGGGTCAGGCTCACATCTGGGTTCAGCTACTTTCTACCTATGTGACCTTACACAAATCACTTCCTTCTCAGTCTTAGCTTCTTTCTCTGTAATATAAGGGGGTTGGAGTAAATTATTTATATGGAATATAGGATATTTAGGGGAATTTCCAATGTTTGTATAACCTGATGGGTCTTTGATTTGCAGATAGAACAGGCCACATTACCAGATTAGCATGCAAATTCCCACAATGTTTTTCCATAGTCTTCTATTTTCTAGTTGTGTAATTATGGGCAAGCCATTTTTCCTCTCTGTGGCTCAGTTTCCCTATGTGGAAAATGGAAAGACCAGAGGGTGGAGCCAAGTTGGCAGAATAGCAGGAAGCAGTTCAGTGAGCTCTTTCCCAAACAAATCTAGAAAAAGCACTAGACTGAATCCTGACCGGGAAATTTAAGAAAAAGTCACAGTGAGTCACTTTTAAAGTTTGGTCAGCATAAGGAGGCAGAGGAGTCTGTGGATACTGGAAATTTGGTCTGGTCAGGGGTAGCTTCAGCACCTATGGAACAGGTACCAATTGGCAGATTTGTCACCCATTACCCAATTCCAGGTCACAGATGCAGGGTGGTCTATACAGATGGGGACCTTCACTCCATTCACCCAACTGTAGAATTCTGGGGTAAGGTATGCCTATGCAAAAGCATAGGCAGAGCAAATTAAGAAGTGAACAATAGTAGTATAACTCAGTGGTATGGTTCCAAGTTCTATCCCAATCTGAAGCCTGCAGAGGAATAACCAGGGTCAGAATACCAGACCAAGGAGAGCCTACTATTTTATGCCTCAGAACCAGCAAAGTTTCCCGGCTGGCTGATAGAGACTGAAGCCAGTAGCTGTCCACTTTTGTTCAAACCCAAAACCTGGTCAGGAATTTGCAGAGCTCACACCAGGGGAGCAACAATCAGACTTTGCTTTGGATCAGAATACTTTGGGAGCACTGAAAGCTTGCAGGTAACCAACCAGCCTGAGCTGTCCTTGAGATCCTGGAATAACACCATACTCAATACCCCCAAAAAGCAGCAAGAGGGCTAGCCCAGATCCTTCCCTCCACAAGTACACAGAGCCTGGACCTAATATCAAGTCCAAATCAGGAAGCAGGCTGAGAGAATGAGTAAACTGGGGAAAAAAAATCCCACCACAAAAAGCTATTCTGGTGGCAGGGCAGCTCAAGACACAAACCCAGAAAGAGAGACTCCAAAACATCTACAAGCAACACCTAAGAGAAAAACACTCAACTAGAATTACTGGGAGAGATAAAACAAAAGCTTCAAAAAGAGTTAAATATGTTTTTATAAATAAAATGAGAGTACTTCAGGGGGAAAAATACACTGGGTTTCACATAAGCAAGGTGTACAAATAGACATCTATACAAACAAGGAAGGAATGACAGGAGAGTCTGACACTTGAACCTCACTCTCTGTACTGGTCAAGGGAGTGAAGAGATGGGTACAGAAATATATTTACCTAACATGAAAAGAAGGAAAAAGGGAGAAGGTAAAAGGGAGAAGGGGAATGAGAAGGAAAAAGGTTAAGGGAGGCATTAGTCCTAAGGAAAACAAATTCTAACTAATGATCTACAAAAAATATTTATACCTCTTTTTTAGGTGGCAAAGAATGTGAATGAGAAGGGTGCCCATAAATTGGAGGGGGGAAATGGCTAAACAAGTTATAATATATAAAATGCAATGGAATACTATTGTAATGTAAGAAATGATAAAGGGGTTATTTTTAGAGCAACCAGGGAAGACTTCAATTTGATAAACATTTATTAAGCATCTACTATGAGCCAGGCATGGTAGTAAACACTAGAAATAGAAAAAGAGACAAAAGATAGTCCCTGCCCTTAAGGAGCTTACAATCTAATGGGCATGGGGACAAAGGCAAACAAATATACACAAAACAAGCTATATACGGGGATAAATAGGAAATGGTTAATGGAGAGAAGGAACTAGAATTAAAAGGTGGTGGGAAAGGCTTCTTGTAGGAGGTGGGATTTTAGCTGGGACTCAGAGAAAGCCAGAGGAAGGTCAATCCTGTGAAGGAGGAAGCATATTCAAGATGAGGGAAATAGCTGCAGAGAATGCCTGGAGCCAAGAAATAGAGTGTCTTGTTCCTGGAACAAGCCAAAAGGCCAGTGTCATTGGGAAGAAGAGTATATGTTTGGGAGTAAGGTGAAAAGAAACTGGAAAGGTAGGAGGGGCTAGATTATGAAGGGTGTTTAATGCCAATTAGAGCATTCTTAAAATTTGCTCCTGGAGGCAATTTTAGGGACACACTGGAGTTTATTGAGTAGGGGTGCGCGTGACATGATCAGACCTACATTTTAGGAAAATCACTCTGATGGCTGAATGGAGGAGGAATTTGAGTGGGGAAAGACTTGAGCCAGGTAAACCCGCCAGAAGACTGTGGTAATCAAGATGATAGGCAATGAAGGCCTGCACTACAGTAGTGGCAGTGTCAGGAGAGAAGGATAATATTCAAGATAAATTTCAAAGATAAAATTGACAACCCTGGCAACAGCTTTGATGGGGGAGGGGGGAGGTTGGTGAGACACAGTGAGGAATCCAGGATAACTCCTAGGTTGTGAGCCTGAAGGACTGGGGAAAATGGTGTTGCCTTGTACAGTAATATGGAAAGTGGAGGTAGGGGGAGGGTTTGGGGGAAAGATAACAAATTCTGTTTTGGCCATATTGAATTTAAGATGTTTATTGGATAGTCATTTCTTTTTTTTTTAAATGCTTTATTAACTTCTGATTTACATCGTTCGTTTCCGCCAGATTTTGAGTTACAAATTTTCTCCCCGTTTTCCCCCACCCATACCCCCAAAACATCAGTCCCACAGGATATCCCCACCTCTGATCTGCTCTCTCCCATATTTTCTCCCATACCCGTTTCAACTTTTCCAGTAGGGCATGGTGGATCTCTATATTTCCCAATTACATGTAAAACAATATTGATAATAGTATATATATATTTAAACATTTGATTTTAAAACTTTGAATTCCAGATTCATTCCCTTCTTCCCTTATCACCCACCCTTACTGGGAAGATAAGCAGTTCAGTATAGGTTGTACATGTGTGGCTAATGCAAAACAATAACATAGCAGATATATTGTAAAAGACTGACTATATTTCCCTCCCTCCTATCCCACATCCCACTTGTTCTATTCTCTACTTTGATCCTGTCCCTTTTCAAAAGTGGGTGCTTCCAACTTCCCTCCCCCCCAGCCTGCCCTCCCTTCCATCATCCCCTCCCCCCCCTATTCTCCTGCAGGGTGAGATCCCCTATTTAGTGTGTATTTCCCTCCCTCCTCAAGCCAGATTCAATAGGAATAAGGTTGACCCATTCCCTTTTGCCTTCCTATTCTTCCCCTCCATTGTAACCATTTTCCCTTGCCTCTTCTGTATGAGATAGTTGCCCCACTCTGTCTCTCCCCATCTCCTCTCATTATATCCCTCTCACCTCTTAATTTCACCTTTTAAGTATCATCCCTTCCTGTTAAATTGGTCCCGTGCCCTCTATCTATGTATACCTGTAAACATATATACACACATTCACATATGTATTCATATGCCTGCATACCCTCATATAAAGACATATATATAATATATATATTTCTAATCCCTTCAACTACTGAGAAAAGTTTCACAAGTTACAATTATTGTTTTTCCATGTAGGAATGTTAATAGATCAACTTTGGCCAAGTGGCTCAGCAAGCAAGAGCACACCGGCCTCAGTGCCAGGACGACCCGGATCAAATCCGGGTCCAGACACCCAGCACCACACCCAGAAACAACAACTGGCCATGCAACCCCGAGCAAGCCACTCAACCCCAATTGCTTAAAAAAAAAAATAGTTCAACTTTGATAAGTTCCTTATGATTTCTTTTCCCTGTTTACCTTCTCATGCTTCTCTTGCTTCTTATATCTGAATGTCAAATTTTCTATTCAGCTCTGGTTTTTTCAACAAGAATGCTTGAAAGTCCTGTATTCCACTGAATGACCATATTTTCCCCTGAAACAGGATACTCAGTTTTGCTGGGTAGGTGACTCTTGGTTTTAATCCCAGCTCCCTTGACCTCCGGAATATCACATTCCAGGCCCTTCGATCCTTCAGTGTAGGAGCTGCCAGATCCTGGGTTATCCTGATTGTGTTTCCACAATATTCAAATTGTTTCTTCCTGGCTGCTTGTAATATTCTCTCCTTAATCTGGGAATTCCGGAACCTGGCTATAATATTCCTAGGAGTTTTCTTTTTGGGATCTTTTTCAGGAGGTGATCGGTGGATTCTTTCAACCTCTATTTTGCCCTCTCGTTCTAAAACATCAGGGCAGTTTTCTTTGAGAACTTCCTGGAGGATGCTTTCCAGGCTCTTACTTTGGTCATGGCTCTCAGGCAGTCCAATAATTTTTAAATTATCTCTCCTGGATCTATTTTCCGGGTCAGTGGTTTTTCCCATGAGATATTTCACATTGCCTTCTATTCTTTCATTTGTTTGGATCTGTTTAACAGCATCTTGATTTCTCATAAAGTCATTAGCTTCCATTTGCTCCAATCTAATTCTCAAGCAATGATTCCCCTCAGTGAGCTTTTGAGATTCTTTTTCCATCTGGCAAATTCGACTTTTTAAGGCATTCTTCTCCTCATTGCCTTTCTGAGCCTCCTTTGCCATTTGAGTCAGTCTGTTTTTTAAGGTATTATTTTCTTCAGTCAGGCTGTTGACTCTCATTTCATAATTTTCTTGCATTGTTCTCATTTCTCTTCCCAATTTTTCCTCCACTTCTCTTATCTGCTTCTTAAGGTCCTCTATGGCCTGTAACCAGCTTGTATTTTCCTTTGAAGCTTTTGGTGCAGGAGTTCTGACTTCACTGATTTCCTCCTGTTCCATGCCTTGCTCCTTCTTATCCCCAAAATAGGAGTGTAATGTTGGAATCTTCTGTCTGCTTTGTTTCCTTTGCCTGCTCATTTTGCCACTCAATGATTTGACTTTTGGGCTTTTTGCCACAGTAGGACTCTGCCACCAGACAGGGGAGTTTTCGTCCCAAACGCTGGGGTTTTCTCAGCTGCCGGAGGTATTAGATGGGTGCCCTCTCTGAGGTCTCCACAAGCTCTGGCAAGCTGGACACACACCCCAGGACCTCCACCCTAGACTGCAATCCAGATCCAAGCAGGTTAAATCAAGAGCGATGACCCCTCAGACTGGTGCTTGGTCCCCCTACACTCTGCAGGCCAGGAGCTGAAGCCGCCACGTGGCGCTGTCTCAGCGGTTTCTCGCCCCGGGGGTAAAAGCCACGCACTCCCACTTACTGGGTCCCAAAGTCCAGAATGCACTGGCCTCTCACCTTGTCCTTCGCATCTATGTGTTGATAAATCTGGAAACGGCCACAGCTGCTGCTGATCTGGAGTCTCTCTGGCTGGCGGCTGGTCAGGCCCGCCCTGGGGCTAAAACCTCGGTATGGGGCTGGGCTCGGCTCCCAGAGCGCTGTGCTGGCCGATTCCTGCCGGCCTGCCGGGCTGTTCTCAGCGGGAGGTTAGCTTCTCTGTGTCATTTTGTGGGTTCTGCAGCTCCAAAGTTTGTTTAGAGTCCCCTTTTTACATGGATTGGGGAGGGGGTAGAAGCCGGAGCTGCGGGAGGGTCGTGCTTCTACTCCGCCATCTTGGCTCCGCCCCCCCCTGGATAGTCATTTCAATATGGCTAAAAGGCAGTTGGAGTTCCAGACTGGAGGTCAGCAGAGAGGTTGAAATAGGAAAGGGAGATTTAAGAATTGTCAGCATAAAGACAATTAAATACATGTGAGCTGATGAGATGACCAAATAAAGTTGTGTAGAGGGAGAAGAGAAGAGGACCTAGGACAGAATCCTGGTTAGAGAACATGATCTGGAGAATGATCCAGCAAAGAAGGCAGAGAAAGAGAGGTCAGATAGGTAGGAGAAAAACCAGGAGAGAGTTATGTCCCAAAAACCTAAAGAGAAGAGAGTAATCAACAGTGTCAAAGGCTATGGAGATGTCAAGAAGACTGAGGATTGATAAAAGGCACTCGAGATCATTAGTTACTTGGGAGAGAGTAGTTTTGGTGGGATGATGAGGTGCGGAGCTCAATTGTAAGTGGTTAAGAAGAGAGTAAGAGTTTTGTAGATGGTCTTTCAAAGAAGTTTAACTACAAAGGATAGAAGATAAATAGGACAATACTTAGTAGGAATGGGATGATCAACTGAGGAGTTTTTTTTCAGAATAGGGGAGACACATGCATGTTTGTAGGCAGAAGGGAAGGAGCCAGTAGAGAGAAAGAAATTGAAAATAAATGAGAGTGGGGATAACAGAAGAATCAAGCTATTGGAGGTGATGGGATGGAATGGGATAGTTTGAATAAATAGGGAGGTTAGCCTTGATAGAGTAAGACCACTTCCTCATATTAGACAGGGGTGAAGGAAGAGATAATAGGAGAAAGTGTCTGAGTGATAGGGGATGAAGAAGAGGGGAGAAGAAGGAGATCACAGCGAATATAACCTCAATTTTTTTCTGTAAAATATAAGGCAGGGTTCTCAGCTAAGAGAGTGAGGAAGGGGAAGACATGGAAGGTTTGAGGAGGGATGAAAAGGGTTGGAAGAGCTGTTGTGTAGAGCCGGATAGTGAGTTGATATGGGCTATATAGTAGGATTGCCTAGCAGCAGTGAGGGCCCAGTTGAATTTGTGTAACATAAATTTGTAGTGGATCCAGTTCTCTACCTTCATTTAGCATCAGGTGTGTAGGTGCAAAGGCAGCAAATGGTGGGAGTGGTCCTAGGCTAATATAATAACGGGATCAGGAATTCAAGGATGGAGGACAGCATAGAGTTGAATAGGTTCATCAAAGAGTCAAGATGAGAAGAAGAGGAGAGAGAGTGACTAGTGCAGGGGAAATGATCTGGGAGAGAACTGAAGAGTTAAGTGATTGGAGGTCATGGTATGGATGAAGAGAAAGAGAAGATAGAGGGAGAGGTGAAAGGCATAGTGAGGAAGAGATGTCGGTGGACCCAAGGCACTTGGTCTGGTCAGGAGTAGAATCAGGACCCGTGGAGAGACTGTGCACCAGGGCAAGAAGAGGTAATGATGGTCAGATAGGGGGATTTCAGAATTCTTGAACATGGAAGTGGTACATTTGTGGATGATGGTGAGACCAAAACTTGTATGAACTGAGGCAACATAAAGCAATCAAAACAAGGAGAATAATTTATAGCATGATAACAACACGGTGAAAGCAAACAACTTTGTGGTTTTTAAAAAATAATGTTTTCTTTTATTCCCAATTACATGTAAAGACAATTTTTAACATTCATTTGAAAAATTTTGAATTCCAATTCTCCCCCTCCCTCCCTGAGACAGTAAGCAAGTTGATATTAGGTTATACATGTGCAATCATTCAAAACATATTTCCATATTAGTAATATTGTGAAAGAAAACACAGATTAAAAACCACAAAAAATCAAGAAAGTAATAGTATGCTTCAATCTGCATTCAGACTCTATAGTTCTTTCTCTGAAGGTGGATGGCATTTTCCATCATAAGTCTTTCAGGATCGTCTTGGACTATTGCATTGCTGAGAAGAGCTAAGTCATTCACAGTTGACCGTGGTTCAATGTTGCTGTTACTGTGTACCATGTTCTCCTGGTTCTTCTCACTTCTCTTAGGCAAACCACTTTGAAAGAATTAGGAACTCTCATCAGTGCGATTGTCAACTACCATTCCAGAGGACCAGTGATGAGACATGCCACCCACTTCCTGATATGAAAGTGTCAGTGTGCAAAATGAGATTAAAAAATGAGCTGCCTTGATTATTATTAGTTCCAAAATGAACAAATGAAAAGCAGGGTTGCATAACAGATAGTGGGCTGGCCTTTGAGTCAGGAAGGCCTGAGTTCAGCTCCCACCTCTCACATGTGCATGTCAGTGGATAAGATGCTGAACCCACTGCTTCTGGGAATACTAAGACTCTTAAATTACAGATGAGTTTCTGATGATCTGAATTGGTAGAGGCAATTTCTACACTAGGGGTCTCTTACACTGATGAAATCACAGGTCTAGACACAAAGAAAAAAAAGACAACATGTCACAGGCAAAGGGAAAGTTTTATAAAAGTAAGATTTAAGTTGACACTAGGGAAAAGTGTACTATTGGTGCTAGGAGTATTTTCCAATTGAATCATATGTCTTTTTTTTTAGGGTTTTTTTTTTGGAGGAAGGAAGGCAGGGCCATTGGGGTTAAGTGACTTGCCCAAGGTCACACAGCTAGTATGTGTCAAGTATCTGAGGCTGGATTTGAACTCAGGTTCTCCTGACTCTAGGGCCAGTGTTCTATTCACTGTACCACCTAGCTGCCCCTGAATCGTATTTCTTTAGAGGAAAAAGGATATTCAGGTCATGAGAGGGCAGTTCAATAGATTTGTGTCAAGACTCCTCTGGGTCAAGTTTATATGGAGTCTGAATCTTGTCTTTAAAATATCTTAATTGTTGATAGAAGGGAAATGTCAGAGAACTCTTCTCTCCCCAAAATTGGAAATGAAAGATTATGGCAGTGTAGCATTTTAAAGAAAGTCTCAGGGAAAAATAACAATTAAAAAGAAAGATAATAAAAAAGAAAGTCTCAGGGGGAAAATATTTACTTTATGTAAACATTTCAGGGACTCAGACTGTCAACAGAGAAACCATATGATCTGAAGGGGGAGCTTTGGACAAAGTATCTTTCCAAGAGCACTTTAAACCTACTTTACAGAGCTTATTCATTATCTGTGACAATATAGTCTACTTGGAAAAGGGGAAGCTCTCAGAGGATTTGGGCTACAGTACCCAATAAAAGTTTAAAACACAACTCTGTTTTCAGTTGCTTCTGGGGATTTTTAGGTCAATCTCCCTATGCCACTTTCAAAGTACCAGAAAACAAGCAGACAAAGAGAAAGATCTTAGAGGTAAGTCTAAGGGAGGGTAAGAAAAATACAGCATCAGAAGAAATTGAAGGAAAGTGAGATTACTCCTATATAATTGTAGGATTATAGATACAGAGTTGAAAGGGACCTTAGAGGCCATTTAGTCCAATTCCCTCACTTCACAGATGAGGAAACTGAGGAACAGAGAAGTTGTCACATGTGTTCCATTGATGGTAAAAGGCAGATTTGGGTTTTAACCCAGGTCGTCTATACCCAGACCCAGGACTATTTCCACTACACTCTATTGCTTGACTTAGAGAAGGATCCTGGAAGCTTCTATTGAGGAAAAGTCTTAAAAGAAGTGAAGGCCATAAACAGATAAAGATGATGGGGTTGGGGAGGAGGGAGAGAATACTATATTTTAGGCACAGATGATGATGAAAACAGAAAAGATGTTTGGGAAATACTAAAAAGAGAAAAGCAGTGTCACTAGCAAACCTTATGAAACTAAGTGAAAAAGTTAGAGTGTATCAATCAAGTTGTTTTCAATACCATTGCTTAAAGACCTCAAAGTCTTGCTGCCTATACCAGCTGATCAAAATTTGTCCATCTTTAGTCACATGAGCTAACTTTAAGACACTTTGGGAATTTTAGCAAGGTCTGACAGGAAAGGGAATAGAAATTCAGACCACAAAGATGAACTTAGACATCTTCTATGGAAGTGAGACAGACTGAAACTGTCTCAATCAGAGCAGTGTGAGACAGTAAAGGAGACTGAGTCAGAGGAAGAAGGAGAATAGCAGTGCTGTGAAGAACCACAAGAGAGAAGGGAAAAGGAATGTGTGAAACAATCCAGGGGAAGGTTGTTCCCAAAAGACTCCCTGTGATGAAATATTAATGTGGAGAACTTGGGGATGGTAAAATTCATAAGAGTAAACAAAACCCTATAAGGGAATAAATAAAGTCACCCCTACTGTAGGAGGCAAGTGGAACATGAAGTCTGATTGAAGGAGACTGATGATGAGGGGTAGGGAAAGAGTAAAATTTTAGTGAAACTGAAGAGAGAAGGAAGGAAGACCGGTGTGTATGTGTATGTGTGTGTGTGGGGGGGTGTAATGTAATACCAAGCAAAGGCAACTTCCCAGGTTCAAAATACCAGCATAGGTGCTCTCTATTTTATTCAGTAACAAACCCAGAACAGAGAAGATCAAAACATGACATCATTCAAAATACAGCATTTACTAAGTGTGATTAAATAATCTCCAAGGCTTACCCCACCCCAGGACTTTCCAATCATTCAATCAATTACAAAGTCTCTGTTCCAAATACTTCTCCACCCCTAGGCTATACCTTAATTAAGTCCACCACAAAGCCCCTCTTCTCAAATGGAGATTAGTTTCCAAACATAAGTAAAATACATTCATTTGCTCAACCATAGAACACAAAAAGGTCAAAAGTTCCCCACCCCTGGATCACAATTGAATCTACCCCAGAGTTACATCAAGTTTAAACACAGCACTTAATACCCAAATGGAGGTCTTTTCTTCATCTTGACACGAGGCAAGTTCTCAGCAATCTTAGTTCCTGGGGAGACAAGGCTTAGCAAGGCCATAAGATACATTGCCAGTCCCTTCATGAATTTATCCTCTGTCTGTAGAACAGTCCTAGAACCCCTGAACACATTAGCAAAGCCCTCTCCCAGGATTTCTGTAAACATACAACAAGAAAATCCTTCTTCAGGGCTTCTGAACCAACAGAAAGGCTCCCAGACCCCTGCAACAACAGCACTGTCCTTCACCAGTGGACAGTATTCATTCTGTCTGCCGGACAGTCTCCAGACCCCTGCAACAACAGTACTGTCCCTCACCAGTGGACAGTATTCACTCTCTGTCTGCAGGACAGTCTCAGGCCTTCTTAACCAAATGCCAGGTTCCAGGACTTCTTCAACAGGACAGTCTTTCACCAGTGGACAAATCTGGCAAAATAACATCAAAACAGACAGACAAAGTACCAGCAAAACAGCCATGTCTCCTCAGTCCTTGGCAGCTCAGGGGGCAGGTCTCAAAAGTCCAGGGCAATTCAAAGCGGCCACCAGCAATCTCTTAGTCTCTCCCTCTTCACGAGGTGCTGCTTCCCAAAAAGAACTTCCGCCTCTCTCTTGTCTCTCCAAATCTACATCACCAGCTCCTCCCACTTCAGGACTTTCTTTTCACATCAACAAGCCCATCCCACAGGTGGGATTAACAAACTCTGGGTTTTAATACAATCAATTTGAAAACCAAGCCAATACAGGGGAATCTTTAATTGCCATTACTATCACAGGGGGGTGGTGGGGGGGGAGACTGACACACAAGAAGAGTAGTTAATCCATGAGCTGAGGGAAGGGACTGAAGAAATATCCCACTGGAAAAGCCTTAAAAGTATAAGTAGGAGACAGCAGATACAATTACAGGGTCATAGAATGTAAAGTCGGAAGTACCCTTGGTGGTCATTTTGTACAACAATATAATGGCTAATAATCTGAAAAGAATCCGCTCTATAACATACCCAACAAATAGTCATATAGCATTTATTTGAAAATGCCCATTGAAGGAGAATCTGTGCCCTTCTGAATTAGCCCATTATATTTTTGAATAGTTCTAAGTTTTAGGAAAATTTCTCCTGACATCGCCTGTTTGAAATTTCAACATATTGTACTTTGTTTTCCCTCCTGGGACCAAGCCAAAGAAGCCTCACATCTCTCCCGTGGGATAGTCCTTCAGATCAGAACCATAACTAGGGTAGAGCAGCTGAGGTTTTGAACCAGAACAGAAAAATTCAGAAGCTGCAAAATGGTAAATAATGATTTGAAAAGATAATGTAATTACATTTTCCTTTATATTTACGACGGCACTGTTTTCACTCCATTAGTGTAGAAGCTAATTAGCAAGGACAATTAGCTAAACTAGGATACTAACATATAAAATCATAGCTTTCCTTCTCAGGCAACAGCTTTCCCAGCAGCAGTTCCGGGGCCCCTTTGTGAAATGGTATTTTGTCATCTCCCTCAAAGAGCCAGTGTCAGGGAGCTGGTGTGTTGGGGTGGGGTCTCTCCCCATAGTAAGGGAACTGAGGATACATTTAATGCTGCTTGTCCCAGAAAGTAAAGTTATCAGTTACTGGCAATACTTCAAATACTGGAAAACAACCCCAATGCCCAAAACACACACCCACACACACATGCGCACACACATACACACTCACAATCTTCTGTTCACCATGTTAAATAACCAGTCCTCACATATCACAAACTCAAGGCCTTTTACTGTCCTAGCTACTTTCCTAAGTCAGTCTCTTCCTAAAATTTGACATGCAGAACTAAACCCAATATTCAAGAGGTGATCGAACAGGTACAGAGGACAATGGCGCTCTCACCTTTGTAGTTCTTGATGCTGAGTAACATTCTAAGTGGACATATCACACTGTTTCATATTGAACTTATAGTCCACTAATATCCCCAGATCCTTTTTGGGAGAACTGTTACTTAATCACACCTCCATAAAAAAATAACATCTTCCATCACATAGAGTGGAAAGCCTAGGACCACTCTGTTTGAGTTGGTCTCTTATTTGATCTTCACAACAGCTCTATGAAGTAAGCAAAGAATATTATTTTACAACTTGAGATCAGCTCTCTATCAACGAAGCCATGTTGCTCCTCATGAATATTAATAAAATTACAAAAAAAGATTCCAACAGTGTTCTCTTTTGGATATTACCTCAACATGCAAAGGCAAAAAAAAAATGGCTCTAGAAAACAATTCCTCTGTTAAGACTCTGGACAAAAACAATTGAGTGACATTATAAAAGCCCATACCAATTTTCTTGGAAAGTCCTTTCTATTGGAGAAAGTAAAAGAAATTACCCCAAGAGAAACATGACTGTGGTTTTTCAAATGGTTGAACCACTCATTGGAGAGATCTATCTATATTCAACCAGTAAGAACACAGCAGGACCCAACCCATCATAAAGCGTTCTTGTTCTCTGGCCATTTGGACAAAATATCAACTACTATTAATTTTTGGTATCATACTATAAAATCTAGTGGGATTGTGGATATGCACTGCTGATATTTGATGAAGCTTCTATTTTATATGATAAGATGATCTTGGAATAAAGCTCTTAAAAGTCCCACAGTTCAAGAAGACATTTTTATCTTAATGGTTCCTTTAAAAATACAATCTTTGACTCAGTATTTCTGTAAGCATGTGAACATGATTGGAGGACTTCTACTTTTAAAATGTGTAATATTTAGGGCATATCTTGTATGAAAATGTATGTACCAACTGGCACATTGCCAGAGAAACCTTATTAATTGGCCAAATTCTGCCCAAATGATGAGTATTGTTTTTCTGTTAGGTATTCAATGTTTACCTATAAATGGTTAATTAGTTAACTCACACTAATGATCTAGAATTTTTATTAAGACAAACTTCTACTGAATATTTACATGCATTTTTCAAGACTCTCTAATTTACTGACTTGCTTTCCTTTCTGTTCCATTCCATTCCCTTCCTTTCCCTTTCTTTCTCTTCTTTTCTTTTCTTTGCATATGATAGAATGAAAATCTTTGTAGGTCTGGTAGTATGCATTCCAGGTCTTATCTCATTAAGATTGATTAGATTTGAAAGAGAATTTAGTGGTCATTTAATCCAGTGTTCTTATTTTACAGATGAGGAAAGTGAGGCCTGAGGAAGATAAGGGTTCTAAAACAGTTGCATATTAAGTTAAGATCAACTTCAGTCATTCTTTATGAGGTCTCAGAACTAAAGCAGCAATCTGTCCTCCTGCTGTGACAGCAGCCACAGCACTTCACCCTCTCTGCCCTCCACTTTTCCTCTCGGCTGTTCCTAGTTTGGAGAGGAGAGGGGAAGGAGAGGGAATACCAGGAGAGAGGAGAGAATAAAAGGTCTCTCCCTGCCTGCCACCCACCACCTCCTGCCCCAGAAAAGGGCAAAAATTTTAATGCTAGAAGTTTATAGGAACATGATTCTTCCTTTGAAGAGGCTGGGCTTCAGTGGGTTCATATTTCCAGGTTAATAAGGGTACAATTTCCCAAATGGTACTATTTCCTGGTTAGTACTTAGATTATAATTTCCCTTAGTCAATGCATCAAGGATAGATAACTTCATCAGTATGGTCACATAAGTACTATGTGTCAGAATCAGAATATAAACTTAGATTTTCCTGACTCCAGCTTCATCACTCTGTCCCTTACACCCTCCTGCCTCTCTTTTCCCAAAGAAATCATGTTATAAACAACTGCCAGCCTAAAGACCATAATGCAACTGGATTATATAGTATTGAGTCATTTTACCCTTTCCCTCTCTAGTCTTCAGTTTCCTCATCTGTAAAATGGGGATGTAATGTTTTTACTTTCACACAGTGGTTATAAGGAAAATACTTTTGCCATGAAAACTAAGTTTTTGTCATCATCATCAGCATTTTTATTAACATAAGCATTATTATTATTATTACTATAGAAAAATATTTTCTGAAGTTGAAAAAGCAACTTAAGAACTTTGGGAACCCAACTCTTTTGTTAGTTGGGGAACTATAAATATAATGAAAATGTTAACTTGGTAAAGAAAAGAAGAAAGAAAGAAAACAGAAAGAAAAAAAAGCCCAGCTAAGTACAGAGTAAGGTTATAATATTGATATAGGGCACCAGCTGAAAAGAGAATTTTTGAACGGTTTGGTTAAGAAAGTTCAAGTGACCTCCTCTAAAAGAGATAAGCAATTACTTAGTGTTGGGTTTTGTTTTGTTTTTTGTTTTTGTTTTTTAGCAAACTCTATTGAAATGCTTGGGAATTGTTATCCAACAGTACCCACTTTTGTACTTGAGTCTGTGGGTTCCAGTGAAACCAAGCAAGTGAGGATAATGAGGTATTCAGAGGCAACATAAGGACTGAGTACATGAGAAAGACTGTCAATCTCTGCTCTTTGCTTAGCTGACTACAGCTTTATGGGTACACACATACCTAGGCATTAATTAAACGAATGTGGGAGTATATTACTAGATTTGGGGCTCAGGGAAAAGTCAGTTGAGTTGCACTAGCAAGGTTTAAACATATTCTCTTGCTCATGTAGTACTAAATTGTTTAATTTGATTTATGTTTTAGAAAATGGGTCAACAAAAGTCCTGAAATTCTCATATTTTTTTCCTTCCTTTCTGAGTCTAAATCCTGGTTCATTGAGGGGATTCAGTAGTACTTTATGAGATCTGATTTGCCTGAGGTAGAGACAAGTAATGTGCTTTGTATTCACAATAATAGCAGAGCAAATTCAATTATGAAAGAAACTTCACTGCCCCCACCTCCAGAAAAATACCAGAGAAGGATAGAGTGAGGCCAAGATGGCAGACAGCTGTTGGTAGGTAGCTTGCTGCCTTTAGGACACTTCTTCTGGTTTTCATTTACAATGTTATGTCCTTGGTTAATTGCCTGGCTTGTTGTTTTTAATGAGAGTTACTGAGAAGATAAAAATAAGCTTCAGTATTGCTGTTCTTTTGGCATCCACAGTCCAGGAAACAGGCCTGCCTGCTTTTACATTCTTTTCTCTTGGGAGAATCAGAATTGATTTATTAAGTAGGATTAACTTGGGTTGGTGCAAAGAAAAGGTCATATACTATTCAGAAAGTGATGAAAGTTAAAAAAAAAGAAAACCAAGATGGCAGGAATAAATATAAAAAATGCAGACACGGAAATGATGATTGATCATCATGATGCAGAACTAACTGGGAAAAGTAAGGACTGCAAAACATTGAGAAATCAAATTAATGACCTGGAAAATAAACTCTGATTAAGAAATGTCAGGTTGGTAGAGAATCTTGATGGGGTAGAAGTAAGAGAAACAGTGATCAGTGATTTTTTTTTTTCTTCTACACAGTGCATTGCAAAACTGCTTTGGATGAATAAGTTTTAATTCCTTTCACAAGCTATACTCTGTCCCTACCCTCCTTTCCCTACCCCCTCCAAAAAAAAGAAAAGAAATTATTTTTCAATAACCTTCTGCCTATATTATGTGGGATGAGAAATCCTTACAAGAAACAAGGCAAAACTCCTAGAGAAGAAAAGCAAATTTTCCTTTCTTTGTAGCTTTTGGCAGGAGAGGGCTTTGCACTTCACTAAGGAAATCAGGTAAAGATCTTCTCACATAACACAAAAGCGTGATTGCTTCCTAGGACCACAACTCAAGCTATGGACTGTAGCCCAAAACTCTGAGGCCATTGCTTGTCTCTGTAAGCACAGAAATGATATTTAAGGCTTTTTACTTCAATAAATTACAGTGTTTATTATCCTACCTGGTAGGTAAGGTGCCTTTCCACCATTAGGAACATGAGAAGGGAGAGAAGGAGTGGCAGAGACAGGGACAGGGACAGAGAGAGACATACAGAAACACAGAGAGGGAGACAGAGACAGACAGAGAGTGCACATTGGATTTGGAATAAAAAAATAAACAAGTACTATGTTTAATTCTAAACTGCTACTTTCTAGCTATGTTACTGTCACTTAATATCTCTGAATTTCAATTTCCTCATCTGTAAAATGGATATAATAATGTACTCACAGGTCTGTTGTGAGAGAGTGCTTTATAAAAACTCAAAGGCTCACATCTTGGTAGTAAGGTGTTTGTGTAATTTCTATTTCCCTACCTGAAAAGATTTTTAGATCTAGAGCTGGGAGGGAACCTTAGAGAACACAAGATCATAGGATCATCAGTCTAAACCAGAGAGGACCTTTGACCTCATCTGACTCAACTACCTCATTTTACAAGTGAGAAGATTGAAACCCAGAAAGGTCATGTGACTTGCCCAGCAGGTAGGGAGTACCAGAGATGCTCAGGTCCTCTTGACTCAACAGTCAGTCCCTCTTTTTACATCCACCCCTCCACACCCTTCCTAGTCTTTTCTATGAACTTTTCAGAATCTATTTCTTTGGAGATGGTTGAAATCTATAGCCATAGTTGGTAACTAGGTGGCAAGGATAGGGAATGGATACATAAAGACTGTTTGAAAAATTAAAAAACAAACCAACCCCCAAACCTCTGGCCTTGTGTGGAAAACTCCAGGTGTAAAATTTTCCCTAGGAATTGAGTCTTTAGGCAATAGGAAACCTGCCTTTCAGTTTCAGATTCATTTCATGAGATGAAATCAAATGCAAAACAGGCCAGACTCATTTTCATTGCCAGAAGAGTATAGTAGACTTGGGGAGAACAAGCAAACCACATGTGTATGAGGGAATTTGTGTTACCTCCAAGGGCTGAATAGAAACCAGACTTTCGATGTTCAATTAAGAAAAAAGTTGGGAGTGGGGGAGATCGGTAATGATAATATTCTTACGATCAGATTTTTTGTATTACTTTCTTTTAATTAATTTCTTTTGAGACAAACTGACTTAAATTACTTAGAAGCTGTAAGTGATAAAATTAATGTATTAATTAAAAGCACAGAAAAAGAGATCTTTGAAAACTTTTAAACTTGACAGTGGGTTGCATTCGGAAGGCAGATTCAGTTTCAGAACAACAGGACGGTGAAGGCTGATTCCCACCCTGTTGGAACCCAGTGATGGGAATCTCAACGGCCAAGAGTCAAAAACTGGCATTTAATTCTTTTTTGAACCTTGTGAATTTCCAAAAAATAACTTGATTTAAGCAACTTGTCAAAATTACCTGGGCTATTAATGTATCTGGAGAAAAAGTGAGGCAAACTGAGCTGAGGGACAGAATGGAAGAAATATGTGAAAGAAATAGAAAAGGGAGTTATATAGAGACAAGGTGTCTTAGACTGACTTAGAGAACAGGAAGAAAGTATATGAACATGATATAGTAGGAAGGAGGTGGAAAGAGTGTTGGTTTGGGAGCCAGAAGACCTGAATTCAAGTTTACCCTTTGCCATTTTCCAGCTGTGTGACTTTGGGTAAGTTATTTGACCTCTCTGGGCCTCATAGCCTGAGGAGATTAAATGATTTTTTTCCATATGTTTCAATAAAATTGAATATTCATATTTGCATAAAACCAACAACACAGAATAGCATAACTTAAGAAAAAAATATAGGGGTAGCTAGGTGGCACAGTGAATAGAGCACCAGCCCTGAAGTCAGGAGGACCTGAGTTCAAATGTGCCTCAGACACTTAACACTTACTAGCCGTGTGACCTTGGGCAAGTCACTTAACCTCAATTACCCTGTCCTTCCCCCTCCAAAAAGCAAAATTAAAATTAAAAAATATTTTTAAAATTAAAAATAGAATTGACCATCGCTGGTCATGGAAAGTGTCCTTAACCTGTGCCCCTACAACCTTAGATTTACCATTTACTAGCTGGGAAAGAGAAGTGTCCTGAGAAAGGAGCATCCAGCTCAGTCCACAAGGTTTCCTTCCACCCCAGTTTAGGGAACCCACATACTTCAGTGCTAGAATTTCCTCCTCTCACTCCCTCTTCTTCCTGGTAGGAACATGATAGATCAAGAAGAAGGGTGAGGGAACAGGAGGAAGGGAAGGCAGGAAACAAGAAGGGACAGTTGTGGGAGATGGTAACCTCCTTTTGTAAGTCTAGCATGGGACGAGGGGGAAGGGAAGGGAATAGATTTGCCAACTTGTCTGTCTCTTGAGCAGGACAGTCTAACTCCTGCTCATTCCCTTCATCTATAAAATAAGGAGAGTAGACTAGACTACTTCTGAGGGGCCTTCCAGCCCTATATCTATTATCTCATGTATGTCAAATTATGCCTCTATCATTTTAGCATCTCTCTGACTTGGGCAAACTTCCCTGAACCTTGGTATCCTCAACTATGAGAGTCTTGGGTTATTTGACCTCTGAGGTCCTTTCTAATTCTACATCTCTCAGCCTATGAATTGCTGTTCACTTTTCCTCTTTGTGACTGGAAAACTGAGACAGAGCCCAACACTGGGGTTCAGAGTAGGCGGTGAGGTGGTTGAAGATCCAGCAAGGTAGGGGAATAAGGCAGCTTGAAGAAATAAAGTCAATGAAGAAGGGGCCAAAAAAAACCCTGTTTGTATGTATGTGTATGTACATATTTATAAATATATATATTTATACATATACATATATATACAAGCATGTTGTTCAGTCGTTTCATTTGTGTCTGACTCTTCATGACTCCATTTGGGATTTTCTTGGTCAATATACTGGAATGGTTTGCCATTTCCTTCTCCAACTCATCTTACAGATGAGGAAACTGAGGCAAACAATGTTAAGTGACTTGTCCAGGGTAACACAGCTAAGTGTCTGAGGCCTGATTTGAACTCAGGAAGAGGAGTCTTCCTGATTCCAGGTTCAGCATGCTATCTACTATGTCACCTTGCTGCCCCATATACACATATACATATATATCATATGTATAGATTATATAGTATGCTATAGATGTATATATATGCATATATACATACATCTATATGTATAATCTTAAAGGTGTGAGACTTCACTAAGACTCATTATATACTATGAGTATGCCATAAAAGGGCCACTGTTTGCCTCAGTTTCTCCAGCTACAAAATAGGGATAATAATAGCATTTACATCTCAGAGTTGTTATCTCAAGTGAGATAATATTTGTAAAGCACTTAGCACAGTGCCTGGCACATAATAGGGGTTACATAAAGTTACATTAGTTATGATGATAAGGCACTTTACATATTTTGTCATTTGATTCTTACAACGCTGTGAGCTAGGTGCTGTTATTGCCTTCATTTTCCAAATAAACAAACTGACAGAGATCAGGATCATACAGATAGTAAGTGCCTAAGGTGGGATTTGAACTCTAGGCTTCCTGACTCCAAGTCCAACACTATACCATACTGATTAGGGATATGGATATTGTGGAAAATATATGATCAGGTTGCATGAACAATTATCCTGGTTTGGGAATGATGGTTTGGCACTGCCCAACTCACAGGCAGCTCCCTCTCAGATGAGCTCTTCTGGGTTTTAGGTACTCTGTGCTTCTATATCCATTCAAGAGCCCATGAGTCCAAAGAGATGCATTTTCTTTTACAAGTAAGCTGGTGCCAATATTACTTCAGAATAAAGGCAGTTAGTGAAATAGAAAATGAGCAATAGTATAATTTCCTCATGAAGGTGGGAACATTCATAAATACATACACACATATATACATATATACACATACACATATACACACACACCTTCATGGGAAGAGTGGAGACAAGGAGAAAACATGAATGGAAAAGCACATGGAGAAAATATATGTGAACAAGGTGCACACTTGGAGGGGCTACACACACTCCTGACAAAGCAAGAATGATATATTTTGGTGATGTCATTGCCCTGCTCTGGCTTTTCTTGCTGCCTGCTGGTTTCATTTTGTGTATAATCTTTGTCAGACACAAAGGCATGGCATGTAGCATTTGTGGAACATTGATCTTCTTACTAGTTTTGAGGGGTCACTGATGGTCATTTGCTGCACTAGAAATGAGTGTGTGGAGCTTCTCATTGCTTCCAGATTCTGGCTTTGGTTGGATTTCCTACTTCTTCTCCATAAAAGGAATAGTAGACTCTACCATCTCTCTTTTATATTAAAGCTCAACATATTAAACTAGAGATCATTTTGACATCTGGGACCTTTACAACCCAATCATTAGACTAAGAAAAAATCCTTACTTTCCCCTATTCTCTCTCTCTCTCTCTCTCTCTCTCTCTCTCTCTCTCTCTCTCTCTCTCTCTCTCTCTCTCTCTCTCTCTCTGTCTGTCTCTGTCTCTGTCTCTCTGTCTCTGTCTCTCTGTCTGTCTGTCTGTCTCTGTCTCTGTCTCTCTCTCATGAAGGAGGGAAAAGGAGAGTCCTCAATTTATTGACCAAGTTCTTTGGAACACAGAACAGCCATTTATCTAAGTAATACCTATAGAGACTATTTTTTTAAAAAATCTCTATTTCCTTTCTTTTAATTCATTTTTGTTTTAAGAATGTAATAGTTTCCTACTCACTCCCCACCCCCAGATAGACTCCTTCCTTATGACAGAAAAATAATTAAGCAAAAACACTTGATTCAGAAAACTTGTCTGACAATGTATATAATATTCTGTCCTAGTAATCATCTACCTCTCTGCCCTGAGGAAGAAGATATGTTTTGTTATCCCTTCTATAGGACTTCTATTGGTTTTCCCTTTATTCAGAGTTCAATTTCCTTTGGGGGGGTATAAATCTCCTTTTCCATCCTTGGTGAGAGAGAGAGAGAGAGAGAGAGAGAGAGAGAGAGAGAGAGAGAGAG